>NC_073313.1:373507455-373804955 GCF_027595985.1 Sorex araneus
CTCACACAGCTCAAAACGAAGCGCAGCAACGCCAGTCAAACTTGCTCAGAATCCGACAGTTCACCACTGCACCCAGGGACTCACGGACAGCGACGGCCGAGGCCCCACTGCCCCGACCCTGTCCTCCACGGACAGGAGCCCGCGTAGCGTGGGAGGGCCCAGCTTTGTCTCGCGCGGCTGAAGTAACACCTACTGTCAAGAGCGATTCTACTCTTGCTACCCCTAGATGTCACTGTGATTCACCAAGTAAACCAGATCACAGAGACTGTCAGCACCCCGGTGAGCGGGCCGCACACATACCCAACTCCTTGAGCTTGTCCCAGATCTTGTGGGCGAGCGCCGTCCTCTCGGAGAGCTGCAGTTCCGGCAGGAGCGAGCCACAGCTGCGCAGGAGAAGCAGCACCTGGCTGCCCCCGGGGGTCCCTTGAAGAAAGGCAACAGAGCACTGAACACAGCACCAGGACCCGACAGACACAGACTCGCACCTGCAGGGCACTGCCAGCCCCCGCAGGAAAGAGCCCAAGACAGTCACGCAGGGCCAAAAGCCAGGAAAGCCCAGCCCAGCCCAGCCCTAGGGCCCCCTGTTCCTCTCTCCGGGCAGACGAGGAGAACCCAGCTCCTACAGCACCCGCTCTGAGTCGAGCCCTGGCACCTGAGACTTCCTCCGCCCCCTCCCCAGACCTCTCCAGGCTACTGCAGGGGCGCCTCAGGCTGTGAGGACGGAGGGTTCAGGCTGGAGGGATGAAGATGCTCTAAAACCAAACTAACTGTGGTACTAGTCCCAGCAAACGGGGAGTGACGGACGCTCGCCCTGAGGCGCACGGCCCGCGGGGGCAGTGGGGAGCCCAAGACCACCGCGTGCCCCAAGCAGGTTGCAAATCCCAGGGGAAAGGCTTCACTTCACTGGGCCCGGGGTGTGAGGAGCAGGGATCAGCCCCGCGCCCCGCCCCGCTGCAGGGACCTACCCGCCCTGCAGGTGCTGCTGAAGACCTTCTGCAGGAGAGACCTGGGGATGCGGCCAGTTCTCCGGACGGAGTTGTCGAGCCTCATGAGCGCCCAATCGAGCTGGCCGGCCGGCCTCCGGGGCAGCCTGGCCGGCTCCTCCTGAGGCAGGCGCTTCCTCTCCGCAGCGAGGGCTCCGAGCCGGGCGTGAGTGTGCAGCGCCCTGGAGGGGCACGCGGCCGTGAGTGGGCGGCCCCCGTGCGGCCTCTCCCGGCACAACCCACAGGCGCCCACCACATGGCAGCAAGGCCTGAGGTGTCTCAGGGGGCTCCGAGTACACGCCGGGCAGTGGGGCTTCGGACAGCTGCCCGACCACCAGGCCCTCCCCCGACTCCTGCCCGAGGGAGCCTCCGATTCCGCTTAAGCAAGATCCGGCCAGTCACCAGACAGCACACCTTCAGGGCTGCAAACCTTTCAAGACGCCTAAAATACATGTGAAAATCTGAACGCCACCCCCAAACATTTCTACATCTGACTTTTAAAAGGCTCAGGGCTGGAGTGATAGTCCACAGGGCAGAGCACTTGCCTTGCACGCAGCAGACCCAGGCTCGATCCCCACATTCCCACAAGGGCCACAGCACACCAGGAGTGACCTCTGAGTGCAGAGCCAGGAGCACTGCCTGGTGCAACCCCTGCCCCCCCAAAAGACCAAGGCTCAAGTTAAAATTATAGAGTTGGGGCTGGAGTGATAGCACAGGGGGGGTGGCGTTTGCTTTGCACACGGCCGACCCGGGTTCAGTCCCCAGTGTCCCACACGGTCCCCAAGCACCACCAGGAATAATCCCGGAGCGCAGAGCCAGGAGTATCCCAAGCAACACCGGATATGAACAGAAAAAAAACCCATCAAATTATATAGTTTTTGTTTGGTTTACAATAATCACTTGGCAAAAACCTTTCCAGGGCCCGAGACAGCACAGCGGGGAAGGTGCTGGCCGTGCGTGCGCCCCACTGGGCTCAATCCCAGCGTTTACTCGTAGGCTGGAAACCCGTGTTTGTTGGGGGCTATACCTGGCGATACTTGGGGGTACAATGGAGTGCGGGGGATCAGACCCGGGCCAGCCACATGCGAGGCAAGCGCCTGCCCGCTGCCCTCTTTCGGGTCCCCGCCCGTCGGGACCACTCAGCTCTCCCGAGAGTGAACTCTGGAACCACGCGGTGCCAGGGGTGGGGCCAGGCCTAGGCATGCAGAGCCTGTGCGACAGCAAACGACCCTCCCCACCCCACCCCACCCGCACGCTCGCAGAGCCAACCCCCCATCATACTTGAAACTTTCCACAGCCTCAGGCACAGATCAAGTGTGTCCCGGGGGCGTCTGCTCCTCCTGCTGCAGAACTAAACATGCTACAAACCAAACACGGACATCAGATTCCCCCGCTACCTCGCTGACCAGGAAACCCCCGCTGGGGTCGGAGCCTGGACCATCAGCCGCCATCACCAACCAAGGACGCGACTGTGCAAACTCTCAGGACAGCACAGACGGTCCAGGTCGGCAGTGTAGACGGATCACAGGCCGAGTTAAATGAATCAAGTTAATTAAGCCGCGGGAAAAACTCCACATTGTTATCCTGTATTTCCGAAGGTTTTCTCTACTTTTCCACTCCCAGTACAGCTGCTGGACAAGTACTGCCCTTCGCAGTAGAGCAAACGCTGACTCCAACCACCAGAACAGCGGGTCAGCCAGGGGCGCGAGCACTGTTGCTCAACAACAAAATCGATTAACACAGAAACTTTCGGATTAACCCTGAGGAATCGAAGGACCAGAAAATAAGTTGTCGGCTAAAATCGCATTTTAAAGGGTGACATCAAACCCAAGTCACGCAGGGCTGGAGCAATAGCACAGCGCATTACGTGTTTGCCTCGCATGCGGCCAACCAGGATTCAACTCCCAGCATCTCGTATGTCCCCTGAGCACCACCAGGTGTAACTCCTGAGTGTAGAGCCAGGAGTAACCCCTGTGCATCGCCTGTGTGACCCAAAAAGCAAAAAAAGAAAAAGTTACGCTCCCGCAGAAGGGGGCTACTGGCCAGCGTATCCTGAGGCCAGAGAGCAGTGTGTGTGGGGGGGGGGGCAGCCCAGACCACCCGCACAGACCCAGCGGCCGGGACACGCACGCCCCTGCAGAACCACGTCACTGCACAGCACTCGGGCGACACGCAGACCCTGTTTCTCCAGCACCCTACACTGGGCGCAGGACACACCTCAGCAGAAAGGGCTTCCAGTCCTGTGTGCTGACAGGGCCCACGCGGGCAGCCACACCAAAGCACGGAGAAGGCCCTTCACACATGCGTCCAGACCGTGACCCAGGCATCCTTCCCCTGCAAACTCGGACGTTAATGGTGTTCTCATCAGGACTCTTCGGAGGAAGACAGCCCAGCCCCACCTGCCCCCAGTGCGGGGTCCCGACGGTGCAGACACAGGCCCGGGCACTGCCAGCTTACCCCAAGCCTGGTTTTTTCCTGGCCAACCAATACTTCCTTCAGTAAGCTTCTGTGTGTTCATCTTTTTGTTTTCTAGGCCGCACCCAGAGGCACTCAGGGCTTACTCCTCCCTGTCTCGGTGCTCAGGGGCTGCTCCTGGCAGGACTCAGGGGACCTTACGAGTGCCAGTGGGTGAACCAGGTTGGCCGTGTGAGGCCAGGGCTCCAGCCCTGTGTGCTCAGCGCTGCTGATGGTGGTCATGGGGTGCCCCCAGAGAACACGTGTGCTCTGGCCTCGGGCCACTTCCAGCTGCCCAGCAGGGCCCATACTCAGCTGCAGTCCCCAGGGCCCAAATACAAGGGTGAGAGACAGGGCAGTCAGCGCTGATCCCTCCCCACGGACCACCGGTCGGGAGGAGAGGAAAGACAACAACCCTCAGGTAAGAAAGCGCAGAGCCGGGGTGTCGCCCAACTGGCCCACGCCCAGCAGGAAATGGAGAGAAAGTGAAACAGCGCGGGGAGGCGGCAAGGCCGCAGGCCGACATGCTTCAGACACGCCTCAGACACGCCGTGCTGCTCTGCGGGAACCCTTCCCGCCCGCAAAGGGCCAGGGTCCGGCGTCACCCGCCCACTGGCCCACGGACACAGGAGTGGATCCCATCCACGTGTTCAGGGCTCAGAAAGGAGGCCAGAGACAGGGCAGCGGAGCGGGCGCAGCCTGCAGAGCCAGCCAGGGCTCCAGCCCCGGCACCTGCAGGGTCCCCGAGCACAGAGCCAGGAACAGCGCTGAGCCCCACCAGGTGTGCCCCCAAACCAGCAAAGCCAAGCCACCTCAGCACCCTCCAGCTCATCTTCTCGCCTCAGGCCTCCAGCCGGGTGGGCCCGTGCCCCAGGCCTGCGGCCAGAGCCGTCCACCGTGACCCTCTCGGGGAGGACAGGCGAGTCCTGGGACCAGGCACTGCCGCGCTGACCCCGCGGGGCAGCAAAACTGAGCCCCTGAGCCACAAAGGCCCCAAGGCCAGCGGGGAAGCAGCCCGCCTGCCCACCGGACCCAGGGCGGTGGGCACCAGGAGCGGCATCCGGGCAGCTCGGGAGAGGACGCCCGTGGAGGAGGCGCGGCAGCAGCCCGGGCCTGGAGGGAAGCTCCTGCCAGAGTGGACAGGAGCTGGGCGAGAACCCCAGGTCCCTGCAGCCCTGCTCCCAGCAACAAGCGGGCCAGCTACAGGCCAGCTGCAGAGACCGGCCAAGCAGCCGGTAAGTCCCCGGGACCAGGCCTGCTCCCCCGAGGGGCTCACGGTCACCTCCGACCAGCCTGAAGCGCGGCTGCACTCCTCTGCCTCGACCTCCTGGGTTCCTCCCCCAAAGGGCGCCCAAAGTGCTCCCAGACCCTCCCCAGCACACAGGCCCGTGCGCGGGGCTCCAGGAGGCAAGGCCAGGGTCTCTGGGTGCCCTGCTGGCCGCGGTGGCCGTGCTGGGAAGGCAGCAGGCCAGTTCAGCTCCATGGACTCGCTCCCCCACGGGGCCCAGGCCATCCCTGGCACTGCCAAACCCAAAGCAAGCGCCTCAGACACTCTCCACGCTCTCCCAGCAGCCAGCGAGCAGCTTCTGGCCCAGGAGTGTCCCCGGCCAGCTCAGCCCGCGGCAGTCACGCACCCGGGACGCCGCTGGATGGGAAACAGAGCGGGCAGGAGCCCCGGGAGGTCCCTACTTGTCCCTGCCTCAACCACGGACACCCAGGGATGTCCTGTAAGTGTCCCAGGGGCCCGCCGGCTCCTGCCCCCAGCTCAGCCGCAGGAGGCCCAAGTGGGGCCCAGGGGCTCAGGAAAGTGACGAGACCCCGCACTCACTGGCCGCCGGGTGCCTGGGCGCTCGGGACGGCCTCTGGGGGCCCCCAGGGAGAGCCGGACGATGCTGGGACCCACCCTGGGGCTGCAGGTCCAGCACACACGTGCCCGTGCCCAGGCCAGCCGCATCCGACCCGCCGCCCGCGCGGGGCACACACCGCGGCCGCCGGAGCGCGCGCCCCAGCAGGGACAGGGACAGCAGGGGACGGGGACAGGGACAGCAGGGGACGGGGACAGGGACAGCAGGGAACAGGAGATAGCAGGGGACCGTGGGCAGCAGGGGACGGGGAAAGCAGGGACAGGGGACAGCAGGGGACGGGGAAAGCAGGGACAGGAGATAGCGGGGACCGCAGGGGACGGGGACAGGGACAGCAGACAACAGGAGACAGCAGAGGACAGTGGGCAGCAGGGGACGGGGAAAGCAGGGACAGGGGACAGCAGGGGACGGGGAAAGCAGGGACAGGAGATAGCGGGGACCGCAGGGGACGGGGACAGCAGGGGACAGGCAGCCCGCCGCCCCCGCCCTCCCGGGAGGAGGGCCCGAGGGGCAGAGGAGCCCCACGAGGCACAGCGCTAGGAGCCCCTGCCCCGACAGGCCCGCGCCCGGGCCCCCTACCCCTGCCCCTGCCCCCATCCCTGCCCCCACCCCCGCGCTCACCCGGCGGCCCGGCAGGCCCGCGCCCGGGCCCCCTACCCCTGCCCCTGCCCCCATCCCAGCCCCCAGCCCCCATCCCTGCCCCCACCCCCGCGCTCACCCGGCGGCCCGGCAGGCCCGCGCCCGGGCCCCCTGCCCCTGCCCCCACCCCAGCCCCCAGCCCCCATCCCTGCCCCGCGCCCCTGCCCCCAGCCCCGCGCTCACCCGGCGGCCCGGCAGGCCCGCGCCCGGGCCCCCTGCCCCTGCCCCCATCCCAGGCGCAGCGACAGCGGCAGGCGCGCGGCGGGCCCGGCGGGGCGGGCGGCCAGCAGCCAGCGCGCGGGGCGCAGCAGGGCAGCCATGCTCGCGTCCCCCACAAGGACGGGCCGCACGTGACCGGCCGCACGTGACCCGGCGCGCACCACGCGGGCCTCGCGGGGGAGACGCGCCCCGCGGCGCTGAGACGGTGGGCCCGCGCGGACGCCCCGCCCCCCGCTCTTGGTACGGCCCGGGCGGCGCGGGGGCCGACGGGAGCGCGCGACGCACGGCCACGCCGGAAGCGCCCGAGCTCGCGGGGAGCACGTGTCCGGGCCGGGGCGGGGCCCCGCCGCGAGGCCCCGCCCCGATCCCGCCACGCCACGCCGCCACGCCACGCCCCGATCCGCCTCCCATGACGCCCCGCCCCGCAGAGTCGCCCCGCCCCCTGGACGCCACGCCCCACCCCGATCCGGCCCCGCCCCGCCTCGAGGCCTCGAGGCCCCGCCCCCGCCCGACCTCTCCTGGCCGCGCCTCGTGGAAGCCGCGGCCTCCCCCTCCATCTGCGCGGGGTGGCTCGGCTCGGTCCCCCCGCAGCCCGGGCCGTTGTTTCGCTGTCCACGCGCCTGCAGGGCACCGGCCAGTTAGTCGCAGGGGGCACGTGTTTCCGGATCCCGGCTCGCTTCTCGGAGGACTCGGAGGAACCTCGGGTCAGGAGCATCACTTGCTCCCCCATCACAGACCTGATGGAGCTCAGCGGGGCAAAGTGCGGGGGAGGCGCGGGTGCGCAGGGTCGGGGTGCGGGGGAGGCGCGGGTGCGCAGGGTCGGGGTGCGGGGGAGGCGCGGGTGCGCAGGGTCGCGGGGTGCGCAGGGTCGGGGTGCAGGGGAGGCGCGGGTGCGCAGGGTCGGGGGGTGCGGGGGAGGCGCGGGTGCGGGGGAGGCGCGGGTGCGCAGGGTCGGGGTGCGGGGGAGGCGCGGGTGCGCAGGGTCGGGGTGCGGGGGAGGCGCGGGTGCGCAGGGTCGGGGTGCGGGGGAGGCGCGGGTGCGCAGGGTCGCGGGGTGCGCAGGCTCGGGGTGCGGGGGAGGCGCGGGTGCGCGGGGGGGCGGGGGAGGCGCGGGTGCGCAGGGGCGGGGTGCGGGGGAGGCGCGGGTGCGCAGGGGCGGGGGGCGGGGGAGGCGCAGGGGCGGGGGAGGCGCGGGTGCGCAGGGGCGGGGGGCGGGGGAGGCGCAGGGGCGGGGGGCGGGGGACGGGGGAGGCGCAGGGGCGGGGGGCGGGGGACGGGGGAGGCGCAGGGGCGGGGGGCGGGGGAGGCGCGGGTGTGCGGGGCTGCAGAATGCGGAGAGGTGCGGGTGTGCAGGGTCACGGAGCGGAGGGGGGCGGTCAAGGTGCGGGTGTGCAGGGTCGGGGTGCAGGGCGGTGCAGGTGTACAGGGTCGCGGAGCGGGGGACAAGGTGCGGGTGTGCAGGGTCGGGATGCAGGGCGGTGCGGGTGTGCAGGGTCGCGGGGTGGGGGGCGGTGGGTGTAGGAAATAGCTGGGCGCAGGGGGATAATCCAGAGCACGCTGGTGGCCATTTGGCAGATGGCATCGGGAGAGAGGGTCAAAAGCCCCGGGTGCGAAGGCAGCCCAGAGGGGCACGCTGACAGTTGGCCACGTGGTCTGGAAGACCGAGGACCACGTGCTGGACTGTGTCCTGTTCCAGGAGAGGCAGGGAGCGTGCCTGCCTGGAGCTCACTCCCTGAGGACCACAAGGTGAGGCTGTGCCCTGAAGTGGCCCGCTCAGCCAACAGAAGGCTGGGGGCAGCTTCTCCGTGTCCAGGCTGCAGTGACCAGGCAGGGACATGTCACATTTGCCAGAAGCTTTGACTGTCCAAATGATGGCCGGTATTCTCAGCCCGAGCCTTGTCAAGACTCGAGGGAGGGAGGCTGAGGGTTTGAAGGTGAAGTCAGAGTGGCCACCGTGCTGAGCTGCAACTGCCCACTGCCCCTTAGGAGCAGGGCGGAGTGGACGTCACTGGGCAGCTATGGCTTGGACTCAGTAGGAGGCGAGGCACAGTCCGAGCCCCTGGACCCTCCAGCACTGGGAGACTGTGAATTCAGACCTGGACGCCCAGCTGGAGGCAGAGGAAGCACCGGGGCTGGCCGCAGGAGCGTGGAGGACGGTGGCTAGCGGGAGTTCTCGCCTGCCGTGCTGCTGACCAGAGTCAGGAGCATGATGGAGGGGGAGACCCCCTTCAGCCGGATGCTCTTGGCCCAGGCATGGGGACTCTGGTTCCCGGCTTGGCTCCTGAGGGCCCCAGGTATGCTCTGCGGAGCCAGGGCCCTGCTGAGTGGCGGTGGCCGTGCTCTGTGTCACGGTGCCACAGGAGGAGGTGTCTGGGCCCCAAGAGCCACCCAGATGCCCTGTGCGTCGGCAGGACTCGGGTCAGGGCTGGGGTCCCCTCCTGTACTCACTGCAGCACTGTTCACAGTAGCCAGAATCCGGAAACACCCCACATAGCTAAGAATAACTGGATAAAGAAACGATGGTACATCTACGTAATGGAGCACTCCGCAGCCCTGGAAAAGATGGAGTTACGAGACCTGCTGCTATGCAGACAGAGCGTCCTGCTGAGTCAGGGAGAGGGACAGACATAGAGTACTTGCACTCATTTGCGGCTCTATCGGGCAGTAGAAACGAGGACCAGGACGAGTAGTCCCTGGTGGGAAGCCTGCCACAGAAGGGGCAGGGGGAGCAGGACGGAGGAGGGACCCCTGTGACAGTGGCAGTTGGGAATGATCACTCTGCTGAAAGGGAAAGGGATATGCAAGATACCCTTTCAGTAACTGTGTTCAAACCAGTGCCGAAAAGGGGGGGGGGGGAGAAAGGGGGAGAGAGAAAGAAGGGGGAGCCTGCCATAGCGGCAGGCGGGGTGGTGGGGGATGTGCACTGGTGAAGGGCCGGGGGTTGGAACCCTGTATGACTACACCTAATCGTGAACGACTCTGTAACTGTGTTTCCTGGTGATTCAATAGGTGAAGATCTGGGGCCTGTCTCCCCCTGCCTCCTGCTTGCCCAGCCCAGGTCTGTGGGCTTCGTGGGTGTCTGGGCAGGCGTCTGGGGACAGCGGGCAGCTAGTCCGTGGGGCTAGGGTGCGTTGGTCTGAAGCAAAGTTCTGGGGTTTTAGTCACAAACTTTTTCTACGTGAAAGCGCTAGAGCCTAACCTTCGACCCCGAGCTCTGCTCAGGTGAGGTAAGCTGAGGCTGCTGCCTGCATCACCCCATTTCTTGCCTGCCCTCTCCTCTCTTCCCACCTAGCCCCCTTCACCCCTCCCCTTCGCCCGCCCTCCCCCAGGCCCCTTCTGCACAGTCTCCCCCCACCCCCATCCCATGGAGCAGAGCCGGGAGAGGGTGTGCCCAGCCCAGCCCTGGAACAGGACTGGGAGGGTTTGGGGGGGGGTGTCAGCATCCCTCCCTCCCCTTTGGAAAGTGGGAGGGGCAGGTGATGGGGGCCACGGGGGATGTCCTCGGTGACTGAAGACTTCTCTCCGCCCTGCTGTCACTTGTCAGACTCTCCAGCCCTCACATGAAGAACTGTTGGTGGGAAGAAAAGGCGGGGGGCAGAGAGGTGGGGAGACAGACTGGGGGTGCCAGGATGGGTGCCGTCGGGGAGGTTTGGGGGGAGGGACCTTAGGGCCAGAGGGCTCATGTGGCTGTCCTGGGCTGGATCCCGGAGTCCTGAGCACCGCCAGAGGGACCCCTGAGCAGTGCCGGACGTGGCCTGAAACCCTGAAGACACAGGTGACACCAGGAGCACTGGCTGTGCTTTCCCACACGTCTCCTGCTGGGGCTCCTCCCGCCAGGTGCTCCTCACAGCCCGGGGTCAGCCAGGCCGGTGCAAGACAAGTGATTTCCTAAAAATACTACTCTTCAAGCTTGCAGCTGAAGCAGATCGCCGCCCGGCAGTAGGCGCTGATCCTGTTTCATTCGGCCAATTAACCTCCCCTTGGCCCCTCAAGCCTGTACGATGAATCACTGAGGATCGCAAAATAGAGCTGATCAGTCCTGATTGTTTGTTGGCCTCTGTGGCATCTCCTCCTCGCACGGCCTCGCGGGCGGTGAGCGGAGGGTCCACCTCGCACGGCCTTGCAGGCGTGTGCCCAGGGCTCCCGCCGCAATGACTTTCTAAGACTGTTCCGCGTCAAAGCTCAACAGCAAGCAGCAGATCGGGCAGCGACAGGCTGGCCAATGCCCTCCGGGGTGAGGTGGGCTCCATTTCCCGTACCCCAGCGCATCGGTGGGCATGGCTGCCAGCTTCCTGGCACCTCCTCGGGCCTCTGCTGGGGCCTCACTCTGCCGCTTTGCCAGCGCACAGTGCACCAGGCAGGCAGGCAGGCTCGCAGTGAAGGGTGGATGGGCCCGCAGGGGCCTGCATGACCCCTCTGGGCAGGAACTGGACAGTCGAGGACACGACTCTGAGCAGCCACTGTTGGCGTCTGGGCAGCTCACAGGGCCACATGGCCCGGCTCAGTCCCTGGCACCACGTGGCAGATCTGAGCACCAAACAGTGAGCGTCAGCAGCTAGCCGGTGGCTGCTCTGCATCCCTGGGTGGGGTCCCAAACAATGCAGCAGGAGCCCCTGAGTGTCACTGTGCTTCGGACAGGGATGTGGCTCAGAGGTTGAGCACCTGCTTCCCAGGTGTGAGACTCTGGGTTCCGTGCCGGGCGTTGGCGTCTGGAGGGGTGGGCCTGTGCTGAGAGGCCTGTGACCACGCTGAGCGGCGGTCACCCCAGCAATGTTTGCGGGCACACGTGCTGCCCCTTGAGCCTTATTCCCGGACCCCTGGCTTGGCCGCCAAGAGGCTAGAGCAGCGGCGTGGCGGGAGGGCGTGGCTGTGCAGAGGCGAGTCCTTCTGGGCCGGCGGGCCCTGCGCGGGGCTGTGCCCGGTGATCTTCCCCGCCTGGACGCCGAACAGCTGCTCCTGCTGTCGTGCCCCCGGCCTGGGCTGCGGGCGGCTCACGGTGGCAAGACCCCAGCCCCTCCTCCTGCAGTCACGCCAGAGAGAAAATTGCAGCCAGGCACGTCTCTAGGAAAGGGCTCGGGGCCACCGAGGGTGAGGAGAGAAGCTGAGGCCTTCCCCACGCCGTGCCCCTGGCGCAGCTGTGTGAGGTCTGGGTGTCCGGTCAGGGCCGGGCGGGGCTGGGGCTGGGCACCGCCCACATGGCTCTCCGTGCTCCGGCCCTCTCCCAGCATGGGTGCTCCCCAACCAGGTGATCCTCCCACCAGGTGCTCCCCCACCTGGTGCTCCTCCACCACATGCTCCCTCACCATGTGCTCCCCCACCACATACTCCCCAACCAGGTGATCCTCCCACCACGTGCTCCCCCCCACATGCTCCCCAACCAGGTGATCCTCCCATCACGTGCTCCCCCACCTGGTGCTCCTCCACCATGTGCTCCCCCACCACATGCTCCCTCACCACATACTCCCCAACCAGGTGATCCTCCCACCAGGTGCTCCTCCACCATGTGCTCCCCCACCACGTGCTCCTCCCTGTCCAGTGCTCACTGTGCAGCTCCATAACTGCTCTGCTCCCAGCTGCCGGCCAGGCCACCTCCCACAGAGCCGCAGGAATGTCTGTCACCTGACCGCTGGGCCTCGTGGTGGCCCCCACCCCGTGTGGCTCTCCCACTCCCTGGACAGCAGCAGGCCCATCCCTGCTCTGAGGGGACAAAACCTGACACCCCAAGTGGATCATTGGGGAAGGGCTGACTTCATGGGGGTCCCTGGTGACAAATGTCCCCTTTAGTTTTTAATTGAACCACTGTGAGACGGCCCCTTACGGAGCTGTTCACGACCAGACTTCAGTCCCGCAGTGCTCCAGCACCCGTCCCTCCGCCAGGCCACGTTCCCACAGTGTCCCCACGGTGCTCCCGTCCCCCCACGCCCAGCCTGCCTCTGGCAGGCGCTTTTCTTCTCTCCTTCCTTCCCTCCCTCCCTCCTCCCTCTCTCTCCCTCCCTCCTCTTTCTCTCCCTCCCTCCTCTCTCTCCCTCTCTCTCTCCCTCCCTCCTCTCTCTCCCTCTCTCTCCCTCTCTCTCTCTCTCCCTCCCTCCTCTCTCTCCCTCCCTCCCTCCTCTCTCTCTCCCTCCTCTCTCCTTCCCTCCTCTCTCCCTCCTCTCTCCTTCCCTCCTCTCTCTCTCCTCTCTCCCTCCCTCCTCTCTCTCTCCCTCCTCTCTCCTTCCCTCCTCTCTCTCTCTCCCTCTCCCTCCTCTCTCTCCCTCCTCTCTCTCTCCCTCCCTCCCTCCCCTCTCTCTCTCTCCCTCCCTCCTCTCTCTCTCCCTCCTCTCTCCTTCCCTCCTCTCTCTCTCCTCTCTCTCTCCTCTCTCTCTCCTTCCCTCCTCTCTCCCTCCTCTCTCCTTCCCTCCTCTCTCTCTCCTCTCTCTCTCCTCTCTCCCTCCCTCCTCTCTCTCTCCCTCCTCTCTCTCTCCCTCCTCTCTCCTTCCCTCCTCTCTCTCTCTCCCTCTCCCTCCTCTCTCTCCCTCCTCTCTCTCTCCCTCCCTCCCTCCCCTCTCTCTCTCTCCCTCCCTCCTCTTTCTCTCCCTCCCTCCTCTCTCTCTCCCTCTCTCTCTCTCCTCTCTCTCTCCCTCCCTCCTCTCTCCTTCCCTCCTCTCTCTCTCTCCCTCTCCCTCCTCTCTCTCTCTCCTCTCTCTCTCCCTCCCTCCCTCCCCTCTCCCTCTCTCCCTCCCTCCTCTTTCTCTCTCCCTCTCTCTCTCTCTCTCCCTTTCCCCCCCTCCACTTTTGGGCATTTGGTTTGTGATACTGAAAGGCTATCAAGAATGTCTCTTACCTGTTTCTAACCCTCGGCTCTTGTCCAGCGTGGCCATTCCCAGCTATTCTTGTCCTAGCGGTCTCTTCTCTACTTACCCCTCCCCCGCCCCGCACACACCTGTGCCAGATTCCAACCACTGACCAGTCCTCCTAGCCCTTGTTTGCCCTATTCTACCGTATATCTCACAAATGAGTGGTCACTCTGTGTCTGTCCCCGTCCTCCTGACCCACTGCCCTCGGCACGACACTCTCCACGTCGTCCATTTGTAAGCAAAGGTTCCCTCTAACGTGAGCGAGCATCCTGGCCGGGGCCCGCATGAGCCGCTCTGACCGCAGGGAGGAGTTGGGACGTGCCAGGCTGCTCTGTGGCCGCAAGGGCCACAGCCTGCCCCACGTGGAGGCCAGGATCAGGCCCGGCCACAGCGGCAGGACATTCTCGGTGTCCACGAGTGTCGGCTCCACAGCCCAGGACAGGCTGCCCGTGCCCCGGCGCATGTCAGGAGCCCCCCCCCACAAGCTTCGGAAGGGGGGCAGGAGCATCCTGTCCGGAAAGTTCCATGGGAGGGTCCCCGGGGCTGAAGGAGAGAGAGCCACCCCCCCACCACGAGGCGTGCTTTTGTCTCCGATGCTAATAGTGCCGGATTCGAGATCTTTTCTCTCCCTGACTGGACCCAGAAATGATGAAACAAAAACTTACAGCATATAATTTGGCGTTTTGCGGGTATAGTAGGCTCACAAAAGTCCTGTTCTCCCTGACAAGGCTCAGATAATTCTATCAAAATAAATCTGAAGAGGAAGAAAAAGCCTTCTCTTAAGTCTATGAGAAGCCTTTTCAAGAGTAAAAATAACACTTAAAACCGATACTCTTTCTTCTTTTTTCGGAAGAAATTCTGCCCTTCCTGATAATAGAAAGTAAGAGATGTCAGGGGGAGAAGCGTCAGGAGACAGGGAAGGGCTCCTCCCGCACGCTCGCAGGGGAGGGGGCCGGGCACAGTGTGCGAGCAGTCACAGCTGCACACGTGCACACGCATGCACCACACACATGCACACATGAGCACAATGCACATACAAACACACTACACACATATATGCACGCAAACGTGTTCACATGTGTTGCACATAGACCTGCACACGTGAACACATGCTGCAGCTGCATCCCGGGAGAGCACAGCTGGACTCTGCGAAGAACGGGACAGATGGAGGCAGGGGGGCCCACGGGGGAGGGAGGCCGGCAGGGGCCCACGGGGGAGGGAGGCCGGCAGGGGCCCACGGGGGAGGGAGGCCGGCAGGGGCCCACGGGGGAGGGAGGCCGGCAGGGGCCCACGGGGGAGGGAGGCCGGCAGGGGCCCACGGGGGAGGGAGGCCGGCAGGGGCCCACGGGGGAGGGAGGCCGGCAGGGGCCCACGGGGGAGGGAGGCCGGCAGGGGCCCGGGAGTTCCCCAGGCTGGAACTGGGTAAAGTGGCCAAGGCCTGAGAGCGGAGAGCCCAGCTAACCCTGGGGTAGAGACCCGAAAGGCTGGCGCCCCACGCCTGTGCGACCGGGACGGAGAGCCAGAGCCGCCCACGTCGCCCCTCACCTGCCTCCGCTGCCAGCCACACCGAGAACCGTCCTTGGAGACGCCCCGGCTGACACTCAGAAGTAGCAGGGACCCCGTGTTCTGGGACCCCCAGTCTGGCCGGGGACGTTCAATCGACCTCAGAGCCGGGGGCTTCGGCCACTTTGGCTTGTGCCCAGGACACACCTGTGCCCAACTGGGCCGGCCGGAGGGTCAGCCGCAGCCTGGCGACTGCACGTTGGCGCTGGACTAGAGATGGCAATGCTCCACGGTGCCAAGAGGAAAGGCCAGTTTTGTCCGAAGGCCCGTGATAAACTATGAAGAACTGAAGAGGATGGAGGGGAAAGACAGGAGGCGAGAAGGAGGAGGAGGAGGAGGAGGAGGTGGAGGAGGAGGTGGAGGAGGAGGAGGTGGAGGAGGAGGAGGAAGAAGAGGAGGAGGAGGAGGAAGAAGAGGAGGAAGAGGAGGAGGAGGAAGCTGGGCCTGCTGGCTGGGGTGAGGGCAGACATGGAGGCGAGTGCCACGTGGCCTGCGGGTTGGGCAGAGCGTCGCTGATGCCCTGGGCTGGGCAGAGCCCCAGGGCTTGGCCACCTCACGCCTCTGGAGCAGACAGAGGGTTCGAGACAGGGCAGGCTGTGGGCGGGCGCGGGCAGCTCCCGTACCCTGTGTGGGAACCGCCTGCACTTACTGCAGGTCACCGGAGGAAGCGGCTCCTCTGGCCAACCAGCTCTTGAAGGCCCCCGTGCCCGAGAAGCTGCCCTGGACAGAGGTGCGGCCATCAGACTGCACACAGCAGCCACAAGCCAGTGGGGCGGGGTGGGGGGAACACAGCCCAGCCCGGGGGCAGGATGACCTCGCCACCCGCTGGGGCCAGGGACAAGGTGAGGAGACGCTTCTGAACCCCTTTGGCCCGCCACAGCCCCACCCTGCTCTGCTCCTGCCTGTGGCCTCCGCCCTCCTGCTGCCCCCAGCCCTGGGACCCCACGACGCTTCTTCCTCCAAGACTGCCAGGGGCCACCAGGCCCCGTGGACCCCAGAGAGAAGCGCTGCCCCGACGGCCTTGGGGAGGAGCAGTGAGAGGAGGGAGGGTCTGAGCCTTTTGGAAGAGGCCGTTCTTGGGGCTCTGAATGGCTCGAGGTGCCGAGCACAGGCTCTGCACATGGGGGTCTCGGGGACCCCTGAGCACCTCCAGGGTGGCCCAAACCAACGTGGTTCTGCTTTGTTTCGGTTTGTTGGGCCACACCTGGTAAGCTCAGGGCTGACTCCTGGCTCTGTGCTCGGGACCTGGTGGGTGCCGGGGATGGAGCAGGGCTGGGTTGCAAGGGGGAGCGTCATCTGGACTGTCTCTCTGCCCAAAAGGGAAAATCATTTTTAAGACGAGGGGCCCGCTCTGGGGCCGGGACGTGGCTCAGGGCGTGGCTCAGGCACAGGGTGGCCCCACGGCCCGCAGCGTCTGCAGAGAGGGGCTCTGTCCTCACAGCCCTGCTTCCCGAGGGGATGCCTCGCCACACTCAGGGCCCTTCCCGCTGGCCTCCTGCTAGTGGCCGCTGTCCCCCACGGGGCTGTCCCCAGCCAGACCCCCGTGCCCGGATCCCCACTGTCCTCCCCTCACCTGCTTCTTCCTCGAGATCTGGGCCACCTTCTCTCCTCTCCGGACACGCGTCTCTGGGAGCACCGCCCCCGCATGCCCCTGTGGGCCTCATGCCCGGGGCCCCGGGAACCCACCTCCCGATTCCCACAGGTGCCCTGAGCAGAGGGTCTCGGGCAGGGCAGCCCGCAGGAGGGTCCACTGCTCGCTCCTCCATACACACAGCACAGCACCGAAGTCCTCACCGACATGCCCCACACTCATGTGCACACACATGCACATAAGCATGGCGTATACATATACGTGATCATATACCTACACAAAAATGTGCACGAACGCAACGCACACAATGCAGACACACAGTGCATGTGTACAGGTCACACACGTGTGCACGTTCGTCACACACAGCTGCCCACCCCTCTCTGCCCTGCCCCACCTGGTGACTGGCCCTGGCCCAGTGGGGGGGGAGTGAAGACCCGGGGGGAGCAGAGGAGAGAGGGAGAGCCAGGGATCACCCCTGGGCAGCCCCTCCACCGCGCTCTCCTCCCTTTCTCCTCTCCTCTCCTTCCCTCTCTCCCCACTCCCCCTCTTCCCCCCCTCTCCTCCCCCCTCTTCTCTCCCTCTCCTCTTTCTCCCCCTCTTCTCCTCTCCCCCTCTCCCCTCCCTCTCTCTCTCCTCTCCCCTTCTTTCCCACCTTCTCCCTCTCCTCCTCCCCCTCCCTCTCTCTCCCTCTGTCCCTCTCCCTTTCTCACCCCCCAGCGGAGCAGAGCAGGCAGCTGGGGGGCAATGCCAGGCCCTCCCAGCTGAGTGAGGGGCTCGGGGTCAGCTCTCGGGGACCGCGCAGAGGGGCAGATTTGGGGTCTCCTCCTCAACAGGGCTCGGGGCGCTCCCACCCGGCGTGAGAGGCTCGTGCTGACCCCGGGAGGTCCCCACACCCCCTCAGCCCCCTGCACCCCAGCCGCATTTCCTGCAGGTGCTGGTTTATTTCGGAATGTCCCCACGGGATTGCAGCCAGCGGAAGTGCCGCCGGGCAGTCCTGGGGCTGGAGAGAAGGGCCTGGGGCCCTGGCAGGGAGGGGCCGGAGAGGGGCAGCCCTGAGACCTGGGCCGGGAGGGGGCTGGCACGGCCGCCCTGCAGCGATTTAACTCACTTCTGAGGAGGAACCGACTAAGGTTCATCAGGCCTCTGGCCGTGTCAGCCGAGAGGCCCTTTGTTCCCTGACTCGTGGCTCTCCCTGAATGCGGTTCCACAGGGGGCAGGGGGAGGCCGGGACTGATGGGACGACCAGGCCCTTCCTCAGCGCTGGGCTCCGCTCTCGGTGCTCGCTGCGGCAGGAGGAGTGTGCGGGTGGTGCTCCGTGGAGCGGTCAGTGGGTCAGGCCCACTCTGGGTCAGCCTCGCTGCCCGGCCAGCAGCGCTGACCCCTACAGGAGGACAGTGGTGCGGAAGATGGGGGCGGGGTCGCACAGGTGAGGCTAACTCCACCGCGTGGTGAGGGAGTGAGTCGGGGGAGGCTTCGGGGTCTGTCCCCAGGCCCGTGGGACGAGGGGGACGAGGGGGACGGAGACAGCGCCCCGCCCCCGCCCGACTCGCAGGCGAGCACTGGGCCTGACCTTCCCAGCACGCAGAGACGAGGCCCCTTATCGGGAAGGGGTCACGGTGGCAGTCAGCAGGGCCTCGCCCCCCCACCCCCCGCTCAGAACCCCAGGCCTGCCCGCTCCGCTGCAGGCAGCGTGGTGGGGGCTCAGCCACACCCTGCTGGCCGCGGCCAGGCACGCGTGACCGTGTGCGGCGGGCGAGCACCCGAGCACCTGCACTGCTGAGTCCCACGAGGACCGAAGGGGCAGAGGCTCTGGGGAGTGGCCTGGACAGTGGAGTGGCGCCGCCCACCGGCTCGCTCAGCCCCTCACTTGCTGGGGAGTGGCCTGGACAGTGGAGTGGCGCCGCCCACCGGCTCGCTCAGCCCCTCACTTGCTGGGGAGTGGCCTGGACAGTGGAGTGGCGCCGCCCACCGGCTCGCTCAGCCCCTCACTTGCCAGGAAGCGGAGGGCTGCTCAGGCACCCACAGCCTGGACCCCAGCACTCGGGCACACTCGAGGGTGCGAGTCCATGTGTGAGCCTCTGTGAGAGCCGTGTGCGTGTAGTCCTGTGTGTGTGGAGCCATGTGTGAGTCTGTGTGTAATCCTGTGTGTGTGTGCACTCATGTGTCTACGGGAGCCCATGTGTGTGTGAGCTTGTGTGTGAGTCTGTGTGTAATCCCATGTTGAACCCATGTGTGAGTCTATGTGTGTGTGCCAGCCTGTGTGTGGGAGCTCATGTGTGATCCTGTGTGTGTATGTAATCCGTGTCTGAACTCAAGTGTGTGTGAGCCCGTGTGTGTTTGAGTTCGTGTGTGAGTCTGTATGTGAGCCTATGTGTGTGTATGAGCTCGTGTGTATCTGTGTGTGTGTAATCCTGTGTGTGAGAGCTCATGTGTAATCCTGTGTATGTAATCCATGTATGAACTCGTGTGTATGAGCTTGTGTGTATGCGTGTGTGAGCGTGCGTGCATGTGTGTGTGTGTGTGTGTGTGTGTGCGAGCTAGCTCTCTAGATGATGTGCCCCTAGGTGGCCTGGGGCCAGGGTGACGCTGCCTCTGAGGTGAGCCGAGGCCAGCTGAGCTCTGCTGAGAAATGACCTCTGAGCCTTGTCTCTCCGAGCTCCGCCTGCGTCCCCAGCTCTGCTGAGAGCACTTTCCTGAGCTCAGCTTGTCCCCACACAGGGCTCCCCTCGGTCCAGACCCCACGCACACCTGCCCCAGCTAGTGTGGGGGGCTCGCAGCGTCCCCCAGCCCGGGGCGCACAGCGGCTCCCCTCAGGCCCACTGACCTCCGACTCCCTCCAGCCCAAAACGCCCTCAGGAAAGTCCCTCCTCAGGGCTCCGGTGCCTCGTGGCTCTCTGGAAGCGGCCGCTGCCCCTCGGCAGGCCCGTCACCTCTGCTCCTTCCTGAGCTCTGTGTCTGCTCTCAGCCAACGGGGCCAGCTGGCTGACGGCTGGGGTTGGAGAGACAGCACAGGCCTTGCACCCAGCTGGCCCAGGCTGGGCCCTGGACTTCCCCGTCCCCAGAGCACTGCCAGGAGTAATTCCTGAGCACAGCTCCAGGCGTAACCCCGGGCACCCAAACCAAACCCAAACTGGGCCCGCGAAGGTGAGGGGCAGTACCACCGGGGGCTCCCCGGGCCACGCCGTGCCGCTGGGGGCTGCCGGCCGCCCTACTCCCCTGCGGGCAGTGGCCCTTGCACCCTTGCAGCTGCCCCTTCTCTGAGGAGCGGGAACGAGTCTCCGGCCCGCCCCACTGGCCCCTTCCTATGAGCCCCGCCCACCGGCACCGCCCCTCCCGATGCCCCGTCCAGCTCCAGGCCCCGCCCCGCTACAGGCCCCGCCCAGCCCCAGGGCCCGCCCCGCTACAGGGCCCGCCCCGCTACAGGCCCTGCCCAGCTCCAGGCCACGCCCCGCTACAGGCCCCGCCCTGCTCCAGGCCCCGCCCCGCCATAGGCTCTGCCCAGCTCCAGGGCCCTGGGCCAGCTCCAGGCCCCGCCCAGATCCAGGCCCCGCCCAGCCCCATGGCTCGCCCCGCTATAGGCCCCGCCCAGCTCCAGGGCCCGCCCCGCTACAGGCCCCTCCCGACGTCCCGCCCATCCGGTACTGCCCCTCCGACGCCCCGCCCACGCGGGTCCCGCCCTTTCCCCTGCCCCCCTCTCCCCGCACCGCAGCGCTGGAAGGAATGCGGACCCGCGCCCCGCTCTGCCGGAGGGAGCAGGCAGCGGAGGGGCTCCCTCGGGCTGTCCGGAGACCCCCAGCGCCCACCAGGCGCGCCCAGGGAGGGCCTCGGTGTGGGCGGGGAGTGCGGGGCCGGTGGGCGCAGCCTTGTCCCTACGGACGCCAAGGCCGAGGGCGCTGCCGCGCGGGGACAGCGGGGGTCAGGGTCGCCTTTGGGTGGACAGCGGCGGCGGGTCACTTTCGGGGGACAGTGGGGGCGGGTCACCTTTGGGGGACAGCAGGGAGGATCGGCTCACCTTCGGGTAGGGGACAGCGGGGGCGGGTCACCTTCAGGGGACACCGGAGATCAGGGTCACCTTCGGGGTCCAGCGGGGGTCAGGGTCACCTTCGGGGGACAGCGGGAGGGGGGCGGCTCACCTTGGGGCAGGGGACAGCGGGGCGGGCGGCGCGGGGTCCTGGTGGGGACACCCGGGGGAAGGGGTCTGGGCTTCGGGCCTCCTGCTTGTCCTCGAGCTCGCCCACACTGCCCGTCGGGTGGGTCAGCCACGCTGGGTCCTCGCGCGCGGCGGGCGGAGGCCTCGAGCGCCAGGGCCCGGCCGCAGGAGGCCCGTCCAGGCTGGTTCCGAGGCCCCGGGTGCGTGACCCCGGGCGCTTGCGGCCGCACCTTCCCGAGCTGCAGCCTCTGCGGCCTCCAGCTGGCCAGCGCGGCCGGTCCTGGGTGCTGCGGGCCTGGAGATGGGCGGGGGGGGGCGGGGGGGGGGCGCCCGGCCGGTCCTCCCTGAAGGGCACCAAGTGCTCTCCGCGCCCGAGCACTGCGCCCGGGCACCACGCGCGGCACTGAGACGCGCAGGCGGAGCGCGCGCTGCAGAGGTGGCTCTGGGCGGGTGGGAGCTGCGGGGGGTTGGGGGGGCTCCGGGTGGGTGGGAGTGCTTCTGCAGGGCTGAGGCGGGCGGGAGCAGGTGCGGGAGAGGGGGAGGGGGAGGGGCTCCCGGCCCTCCTGCGGGGCTGCTGGCACCCACAGCCACCCACAGCTGGTGCCCAGAGCGTCCCTGGCCTGGGCGCGGGGCCTCTGGACAAGACTGCCCCAAAGGCAGCCTGTGACACGCAGGAGGAGGGTGGGCGTGCTGGGGGCAGGCAGGGGTCTTCTGCCTACAGGCGTCACAGGAACCGGGTGGCTCCCGGCTGGAACCCAGCCAGCCTGAGGATGGACCCAGGCTGGCACAGGGGGCGGGCACGGCCTCCAGTCACGCGGGCAGAGAGGAGGAAAGAGGCAGGATCTCCAGCCCGTGTTGCTCCCAGACCCCCAGGCCCTCCCCACCACGCGCTGCGCCCTCCCGCTCGCGCGGGCCAGCGGGCCGGGACCTCCGTGATTGCGGCTGATTGCCCATTGTCAGGGCCAGCGGCCTCGCTCCCCCTCCCCGGGGCTTTCTGGATGTGCCCCCGCACGCCTGGAATGACCCGCACGCCGGCTGGAGCCCCGGAATACCGTGCTTGCCACTCAAGCACGCACTTGAGTGAAATCGGGATGGCGTGGGAGGCTGCTGCGTGCCTCGCCGCGTGGGCGCGCCGCGCGCTGGTCAGCTGACCTCGTTTGCTAACCAGATTTCCTTCTTTATTTCACGTGCAGAGTGCTGAGTGTAAGTTCACGGTCAGTCGTGAGTTGCTTTTCCAAAGCTCTTCCCAGGGCCTCGCGTGCCCTTAGGGGGCGCTGCTGGCAAAGGGACGTTGCTGGGGAGATGGGCAGGGCCCCCGGGTGAGCGTGTGTGTTGCTCCCTGGGTCCACATCCTGCCACTGACCCCCACGGAGCCCGGCTCCCACGAGCAGCTGGCAAGTCTGGTGCTGGGCAGTGAAACGCCCCCGGCCCCCTGTGGCCTGGGAGACAGAAACTGATCCTGCTACTCGGCGGGCTCCGAGAAGGGGCACAGGCATGGGTGGGACACGCAGGGGCTTCGCACCTGACTCAGGCTACCATGGAAGGCTTCCTGGAGGAAGTGGCACCTAGGTGAAATCTGAAGGATGACCAAGAGCTGGGCAGCAGGCGGAGCCAGCAGAGCAGCCAGTGCAGCACTGTGGGCTGGCAGTGCCGGGAGAGGGCAGCAGGCCCTGGAGGAGGCACGAGCAGCCCAGGCCCAGGCCCACGTGCAGGGGTGCTGGGGAGGGAGGAGGGCGCAGCAGGCTGCTTCGTGGGCTCTGCACCGGAAACTGTGTCTGCGGAGCCCTGTCAGCCAGAAGGAAGGCTCTCGGAGCCACTGTTCTGTCACCCTGAGCTGCTCTAATGGGCAGCGTCCATCCAGTTTCTTACAGTGCCCGAGGAGGGCCCGGAGCACCGCTACACGTGTGCAAGGGCCCAAGGGCCGTCCCCGTGGACACAAGCCTGCTCCGAAGGGCACTGGCAGACCGGAAGGGGGAAGCGTTCCCGGGGGTCTGCACATGCCAGACTCAAGGCTGCCTCGTGTGTGTTACATCTGTGCGGCGGGCTGAGAGAGGAGAGGTGTGAACATTCCTCGAGGAATTTGCCCGCAGACGGCAGACGCTGAAAAGATGGTGTTGATCCTAGAAATCAGGTGATAATCAGAGGAGGGATCTGCCTCTCAGCACTGGGGAGAAAATAGCTCTGCTCATGGCAGTTGGAGTAGGATTTAGGCCAAGGGGAACAGAGGATCATGGAATCGCTTTTGTTTGCTTCTTGTTGTTTTGTAATTTTGGGGCAATACCTGGCAGTGCTCAGGGATCATTCCTGGTGGTGCTTGTGGGACCTCATGTGGCACCAGGGATGAAACTAGGGCTGATCATGTGCACACAAACCCCACCCCCCTGCACTGTCTCTCCAAACCTGGACACCATGGGGATCTGTGGAGAGGTCTGAGGGGATCTGAGGGGAGGCCTGAGGGGATTGGAGGGGAAGCCTGAGAGGATCAGATGGGAGTCCTAAAGGGATCAGAGGAGAGATCTGAGGGAATCTGAAGGGAGGCCTAAAGGAATCGGAGGAGTAGATCGGAGGGGAGGCCTGAGAGGATCAGAGGGAGGCCTAAAGGGATCAGAAGAGAGGTCTAAGGGGATCTGAGGTAGAAGTCTGAGGGGATCATTTGAGGTAGAGTTCTGAGGGGATCTGAGGGGAGGTCTAAAGGAATTGGAGAAGCATGAGGGGGTCTGAGGAGAGGTCTGAGGGGATATGAAGGGAGGCCTAAAAGGATCTGAGGAGACATCTGAGGGGATCTGAGAAGTCCCAGGGGATCTGAAAGGACTGAGGGCATATGAAGAGAGATCTGAGAGGATCTGAGGGAAGGCCTAAAAGGATCTGAGGGGAAACCTGAGAGGATCTAAGAGGCCTAAAGGAATCTGAGGGAAGGCCTGAGAGGATCTGAAGGAAGGACTAAAGGGATCTGAGAAGATCTGAGAGGGGATGAAGAGCATGAACCAAATATGGAAGATGGGGGAATTGTCCATCCTTATTTTTGTCTCTTATTGGGGAGCAGGAGCCTCTTTTCTGGGCTCAGGGGCCCCCTTTGGAGGGGTGTCTCAGATCCAGGCAACTGAGGCCCATGCATTCTTCATCTTTTCCAACTCTTTCTTTAGACAAAAATATGCCGTCATCTGTGTGAAAGATGGCCTCTCTGGGGGGCTGGAGCGATAGCACAGCGGGTAGGGCATTTGCCTGGCACGCGGTCGACCCGGGTTCGATTCCCAGCAACCCATATGGTCCCCTGAGCACCGTCAGGAGTGATTCCTAAGTGCATGAGCCAGGAGTAACCCCTGTGCATCGCCAGGTGTGACCCAAAAAGCCAAAAAAATAAATAAAAAGATGGCCTCTCTCTGGGTGAGTATGCAATGACTGGTGCCATTCATGTCAGTCAAGTGGGCCATATGACTGTCAGCGTCACTAGAAGCTCCGTTTGGCAGAACTAGCCCCTTGTGATGGGAGCTGCTCCTGGGGCTGTTGTGGGTTGGGGGAAGAAAGATTAGAGTCAGAAACAAAAGGCAAATGGCCCATCTCCACATCTACTCCACGCGGAAAACCCAGTAGCCCCACCTGCCGTCATGCGGGCAGAGAAACTGCCCAGCACTACGTCTGCGAGAGAACGTGATGCCGCTGAACTTCCCCAGGCAGACTGGTCTGGGCCTCCTGGGGAGGGGGCAGGCCGATTCTCCTTTCTGATGACGCTGCAGCCCCCAGTCATACCTGACACCCTCTGACATAGGAATGGCCTAGCTACACCACTGAACCCCATCAAACTGCCAAGCCACAAAATTGTTCCAGATTTATAGCTCCTGAACCTTGGGGCACATATGCGGTCATGTGACACCTCCAAATTTTTTTTAAAGTTTTTTTTTTTTTCTTTTTGGGTCTCACCTGGCGATGCACAGGGGTTACTCCTGGTTCTACACTCAGGAATTACTCCTGGCGGTGCTCAGGGGACCATATGGGATGCTGGGATTCGAACCCGGGTCGGCCGCGTGCAAGGCAAACGCCCCACCCGCTGTGCTATTGCTCCAGCCCAACACCTCCAAATTTTATGGTATGCCAGCCCAGTAGGATCACAGCATGCCCGACAGGAAGTTGCATAAAGCCCACCAAGCTCAGTGGGCCTAAGTGCTAACATGGAAGGTTCAGCAGCATCAGCCAGCACCACAGATCCACAGCGACTGTGGTCACATCACTGTGAGATCAGCACAGATGGACTTACTGGTCTAAGTTTTGGTAGTTCCGTTGCCTTTGCATTGTACCAAACAACATGAAGTAAGTTTGATTGTGCCTGCAAGGGGGAAGGCTTGGTGATGGGTGGGAGACTGGGGACGTTGGTGGAGGGAATGGCACTCCAGTGGTGGGATTGGTGTTGGAGCCTGAAACAACTGTGTATGAGCAATTTGGTAAGTCACAGTGTGATCTGAAAAACTAACAAGAAACAAACCACAGGAGTGCAAAAGGTAGAAGCTTCTCGGAGCACACAGGTGTGGGCAGTGGGTGGACGTTGAAAGGGAAATGTTTTGTGTACTTGAGGGCTGGATGAGGACAGAATGGGGGCAGCAGGAGGTGCTAGGGTACTCAGGGAGGTCCGTGAGCCCCTTACTTTGGGTCATTTTGGGCCTCAGGGTCCAGGAGACAGCCAGGGAGTTCCAGCTGCCTCAAGGCGTTGCTCCTTTAAACCATTTTTAGTTTGTGTTGTCTTGTTCCACCACGAAACGGTGACAGTTCCGGACAGTTCATGGTTAGGAGCCACGTGTCACAGTACACTGGACTGTGGCACAGCCTGAACACCCGGAAGTGCTCGGAACTGACTCCTGGCTCTGTGACCAGGGGCCACTCCTGGTGGGGCTCAGAGGACTTTATTCGATGAAGAAATCGAACCCAGATAGGCCACATGCAAAACCAGAGCCTTCCCCACCACACTTGGGATCTTAAGTCTCAGCATGAGACGGACGCGAGAGACCTCCTGAGCCATGTCTGTGTTCCTGAATATTAAATGGCCATCCTTACATGTAGTCGGTTAGAGCAAACATGAGCCATTTCTGTGTTCCTGAATATTAAATGGCCATCCTTACGTGTAGTCGGTCAGAGCAAACATGAGCCATGTCTGTGTTCCTGAGTATTAAATGGCCATCCTTACGTGTAGTCGGTCAGAGCAAACATGAGCCATGTCTGTGTTCCTGAATATTAAATGGCCATCCTTACGTGTAGTCGGTTAGAGCAAACATGAGCCATGTCTGTGTTCCTGAGTATTAAATGGCCATCCTTACGTGTAGTCGGTCAGAGCAAACATGAGCCATGTCTGTGTTCCTGAATATTAAATGGCCATCCTTACATGTAGTCGGTCAGAGCAAACATGAGCCATGTCTGTGTTCCTGAATATTAAGTGGCCATCCTTACGTGTAGTCGGTCAGAGCAAACATGAGCCATGTCTGTGTCCCTGAATATTAAGTGGCCATCCTTACATGTAGTCGGTTAGAGCAAACATGAGCCATGTCTGTGTTCCTGAATATTAAGTGGCCATCCTTACATGTAGTCGGTCAGAGCAAACGTTGCTGCAATCAACTCTCCTCTCCCGCAGCGGCCAGAAGAAGATAATGATCTCTCAGTTCGCTTCCTGTCAGCGCTGACAGAGTAGGGGAGAGATGTGGAGGGACTTGGAATCAGTCCAGGGCTACCTTGAGCTTGGGGCCAAGGAGGGTGCAAGCCTGGGCATTAGGTCTCATGCAAAGGTGCTGGCTTCCCGCTGGAGACCCGCTGTGAGGAGCAGCTCGGGGACGTGCCTTAGGCCTCGCAGAGCCAGCAGGCAGGCTCGGTCCTACAGCTTCCAGAGTGGTGCAAGGGGACAAAGACGACAAGCAGATGCTCAGTGTGGGGCACCGGCCTCGGCCGTGAGGCCCTGGGTTTGGTACCCGGCAGGGTGGAGGGTCAGTAACTTTGTACAGCAAAAGTGAAAAAATCAACACAATTGTTTAAAAACAAAGACGACAAAACCTAAAAGTGATCTGAGCCCAGGTCAGACTCTGAGTATGTTGTTCTAAATGGTCAATCAGATGAGCTTTGTCATGCAGTGTGTGTGTGTGTGTGTGTGTGTGTGTGTGTGTGTGTGTGTGTGTGTGTGTGTGCGCATGCAGAGCTTGGGCACGATACCACTGGGAACATTATGAGTGACCATTATTAGCCCTGCCCCTCACGGAGGGCCGTGCCAGCACTGCGGGGCCCTGGTATGTCCGCACACCAAGCCCTCCCTATACTTAGCTGCCGTGAAGTCACTGAAGCAATCAGAGCTTTGTTACTTGGTGCTCACGCCCAAGCTGTTCTCCCGGTTGGCTCCTGAGGTGATTGCAAAGGACTGGAGCCTTTGTTGAGGGGAAAGTGTGTGGAAGGAGGAACCGAGAGCCCCAGACACCTTTCCCCTCAGGTGGAAACTCGATGTCCCTGTGAAGTGGGGAAATGCATCATCTCCCCGCACTCGGTGGGGCCGGGGAACCGGAAGGCCTGCTGGGGCGGAGCCGGTGGGGCCGGGGAAGGCAGAGTTTGGAGGCTCCCTCAGCTCTCGGAGGGAAGCTCAGCAGGCTGGCGGCCCACAGGGCAGGGCGCGTCTCCTTTGAGTGCTGTGTGTGTACATGCGCATTGCAGGTGTGTGAAAATACTGTGTGAGTATGTAAGCTGTGAGTGAGAGTGTTGTGTAGTGTGGGTATGTATGTGTGTGAGTGTAACTATTGTGTGTGTGAGAGTATGTGTGAGTCTATTGAAAATGTGGGAAGGTGTATGTGTATGAGTGTGTGGGAGTATTGTGTAGTGTGGGTGTGAATGTGGAAGTGTGTAAGCATGTGTGTATGTGTGTGAGAGTATTGTGTAATGTGGGAATGTGTGTATGTGTATGAGTGTGTGAGAGTATTGTGTAGTGTGGGTATGTGAGTGTATTGTGGGAATGTGAGTGTGTATGAGACTATTATTGGTGTGAACATGTGTGAGAGTATTGTGTCGTTTGTGTATAAGTGTGTGAGGTATTGTGTAGTGTGGGTGTGTGAGTGTATTGTGTAATGTGGGAATGTGAGTGTGTGTGAGGGTATTGTTGGTGCGAATGTGTCTGTGAGTGTGTACTGTGGGTGTGAGCGTGGAAGTGTGTGAGTGTGATTGTGTGTGTGCCATGCTCTGGAACATTAGCCTTGAGTTCAGAATCTCAGGTGCCCGTTTCCCGATTTCCCCGCCTCGGGGCTCGCCCACGGGCCCTGCTCCCGCGCCCCTCGTCGCTGTCCTGCTCTGTCGTCCAGACCTCCCTTTCTCTGGCTCCTCTGACATATGTGTCCGAGCCACTCATTTCAGTGGCTGCGGGGGTTCAGATGGGCCACAGGACACCGTGGTCACCGTGGAGTGGACACATGATGAGGCAGACGCCACACACCACCCCGCTCCTCCTTCGGGTCTCCCCAGACGCAGGGGTGCTCCTGGCTCTTTGCGCTCTGGGAGGCGGGTGGGGAAGGTGCCCTTCCTGCCCCGGCATGCTCGAGGGCTGAAGGACACTGGTCCATGCTCGCCTTCTGGGTGACGTCATGGGCCTCAGGCGCAGGCTGAGGGGGTGTGTGGGGGGAGGGCAAGTGGCTCTGAGGGCCGCTTCCCGAGGCCCATCGTCCTTGCTGGGGTTTCTGGTGTGGGGGGTCCTTCGTTCTGTTCCAGGATCTTCCTTCCATCTGGGCACCTTTGGCCTGCTCTGAGGGCCAGCAGGAGGCCCTGGCCCAGCCACCTTCCCTGTGCTCAGGCCTCCTCCTGGGGTCAAAGGGCAGGATCTAGGCCCCCTAGGCATCCAGCAGAGACGCCTCGGGGGCTGCTGTGAGGAGGCGTCAGGGCCTGGTCAGCTTTTGGGCAGAGGGCCACCGTCTCTCCTCTCTGGAGCGTGTCGTGGGCACCAGGTAGCTGTGGCAGAGAGCAGAGAAACCGGTGGAGCAGGGTGGACGCGGCTTCCTCACACAGTCCCCGGGCCAGGCCTGCCACCGGCCTTGACTCTGCGCCTCCAGGACACACGGCGGCCCTGCCCCGCAGCCCGCGTGCCCTCTTCTCTGATGCAGGCAGGAACGAGCCCGGGGCCTCCTGAGGAGGGGCCATGAGGCTCCCCTGGGGGTGTCACCTGGAAGGGGTGGGCTCACTCTCAGGCTGAAGCCCAGCACCCCAAATCCTTTCGGGAGGCCCTGCTCACGGCACCCCCTGGGCCCGTTCGCCGAGGTCTTCACCTGGGGGCATATGGCTGTCCCCTCCCTGCTCGTAAGCAAGTCTGAGCTCACGGCCACGGGTGCCGAGGCCCGGCCGGGTGTGTGAGCGTGTGTGAGTGAGTGTGTGTGTGCACAGGAGTGAGAGTGCGTGGGGGAGAGTGCTTGGCCAGCGTGAGCGTGTGAGGGTGTGAGTGTATGAGTGACTGTGAGTGCCTGAGTGTGAGTGCATGGTGACTGAGAGTGTGCGTGTGTCAGTGAGCACACGGCGGGTGTGAGTGTGAGTGTGAGTGAGTACCCGGGTGACGTCAGGGAGTGTGTCTGCGCGTCTATGCTGTGACACTGCGGAGACGTGGGCCCCAGATCTGGTCTCCTGCATCGGGACAGGCCCCGCCCCCAGGCCCACGCTCACCCTGCCTCCTCTCCGGAGAGAAGTGCCGTGTCTGGCGCAGTTCCCACTCGGGAGGCCAAGGCCCGGCGGGGGGGGGGGGGGGGAACGGGGCCTTGCCGAGACTCCCGCTCCCCTTGCTGGCTCCCAGTTCCCCACAGTGTGGCTGCACGAGAGACGTTAGCCCAGCATTGCCGCCTGCCTGACTGCTCGTCCCGTGTCCAGTCCCTTCGGGCAGAGCTGCAGGGTCCTGTGGCCCCTCTCACCCCTCCGCACCCCACGCCTGAGCCCTTCCAGCCTCAGGCTCTCAGGCCTGCGCCCGCGGGGGCTTCTAGCTCTTCAGCTCAGGAGGCGACACTCTGCAGGGGCTTCTGCAAAGTCTCCAGAACCCTGAGCGTGTGGCCCCGTGCTCCTGACAGGTGCCAGCTACCAGCTCTGCAGGGGGCTTGGGTGGCCTGGAGTGCAGGGCCAGGCGCCCGGTGTGACTCCCTGCGCCCCCTTCCAGCAGCCAGGCCCGAATGCCCGCACCAGGTGCTCCGAGTGCCAAGGTGGCACGAAGGCTGAAGACCACCCCCACAACCCACCGACTGGGTGAGGGAGCCCGGCGGCCTTTGCATGCCGCATGGCCTCACATGCTCCTGCGGGACCTCCGAGAAGCCCCCACGACCTGGTGCTCACCAGGTCTGTCCTGGAAACCAGAAGCAGGGTGCTGCAAGGGCGGGCGACCAGGGTTTGCGTGGCAGTGCCAGAGCCGCGGTCTCCCGAGGGTCCCTGGAAGGGGCCTGCCCGGGGGAGAGAGCCCCCACTCCTGCAGCTGGCACTTGGCGCCCGATTAGGGCTCCCGAATTATTAGCTTTGATTCTGTGAGAAACGAGCACATCAAAGGCGAACGCCGTGAATTAAACCGTTGACTAATGGAGCTAATTATAGCTCCGTCATGGAATTCTCCCACAATGGGCCTGCCCGCTCCTGCAGGGCGGCTCTGGGCAGCTGCTTCTGCCCCTGCGCCCCAGTTTCCAGCTCCCCGGGAGCGGAGGCAGAGCTCAGCAGCTTCCGGAGTGTCCCCAGGCGCTCACAGGCCAGGCCCGAGGCGTGCCCTGGCCCTCCCAGCTTTGTTCCGGCCTCAGTCCTCTGGGGAGCATGTCCTCGCCCCACCTGTCCCGGCCGTGACGCTGAGGGGACTGAGCTGCAGTGCTGCTCGCTCGGGCCAGCCCCGTGCCTCAGCTGGGCACCTTCCCCCTGGGCGGCCTGTGCCTGGCCCCAAAGTGGACCCCACTGTGCTCAGGGTGTCCTGGCGAGAGGCAGGTGTGAGGCGGCCCTTCTCCTCACGACAGGCTCTGGAGGGTGACGGGCCCGGGACGGGGCTTCCTGTGTGGGCAGGAATCGTGTGTGGAACGTGGGCTGCTCAGAACCCACCTGTCCCCTCCAGCCTCTCTCATGGACGAGGCCACTAATCGTGTCAGAAACTTACCATCAATCAGCCAGTGCAAGGCTTAAACCCACGCAAGATCTAGGCACGGGTGAAATTCTCCCATGACTAAACTTAGCTGCCATCCCGCCAGACGAGCTCTCGGCAGAGCCCGGACTCGCCGTCTGCAGCTTCCCTGTGACGCCCGTTTGGAGCTTCTTCACACGAGATTCTTTGTTCCTTCCTGACCTGGTCGGCGTTACTGAGCCCGGCACATTTAAGTCGTAAAAGTCGGATCTCATGTATCAGAAAACAGAAAACCAGGTTGGGTTTTGTTTCTGAGACGTCTTAGATGAAGTCACTGTGAGGGGTGACCGGGCTCCTCAGGCTAGGAACAGGCTCTCGTTCGTGCACACCCGCCCTCAGGCTGCCCCCTCGAGGGCTCGCTCTCCTGTGCTCGCCTAGGGCCTGGAGCAGCTGCTCCTCCAGAACTGGCACGGCCACAGTCCTCTTCGGTGGCTCACGTCTCCCCTCATGACTCGTGCTGAGGGCGGGAGGAAGCCCCCGGCACCAGTCATACATGTACAAGGCGGCGCAGAAGCGAGGGGCTGCCTCTTGGAGGCCGCAGAGACGATGCCCCGGTTCCCTGAGAAAGCCCGTTAACTTCCGAGGCCTCCCTGCCAGCCCCGTCTCGCCCAGCAGCCTGATGTGGGGGGACGACCCAGTGCAGAGCCGACGTCAGGGACCCCTGCAGGGCCACAGGCCTCTCCCACCGCTGCCAGCTCCGGCCAGCTCAGCCACAGGGGCCAGCCGGGCGTGTCTGCTCAGACGTGCTGTGCGGGTTTGGGTAGTTTTGTGCAGGGACTTGGGGCTCCCCACCCCCTCAGGGCCCGTTCCCAGGAGGCGGCACACAGAGGCTGCGGCCCCCGGCGTCAGGGCATCTTGCTCCAAGCCCGAGAAAGGTGCTCCTGGAAGCGGATGCTGGTCAACATGCATGCCCAGTCCTGGGGCCACAGGAGACCAGTGGGCACTCCACAGGCTCTCTGCTGACCTGCTCCGGCCACGTCCACTCCTGAGCCCCTTCGGGTCTGCAGCAGCGAGGGGCTGACCTGCTCTCACAGGCTGTCCTCAGCATGGCTCCTTCTTGGAGGCCTCTGGAGCTGCCCATCTCTGCGGGTGCTGGAACTGTCAGGCCGTGGAGCTAAAGTGCCCGTCTCCCCTCTGCTTGACCCCCAGACCTACTTGCCCCTAGAGGCGCCCCCGCAGGCCCCGTGATGTGCCCAGCTGCCGGGCAAAGGGCCCGTAGCGCCCTCCCTTCCCTACTCCCTGCTTTCCCCTCCTGCTTCCGGCATGGCCTCAGTCTGCTGGGAAGGTGGCTGTACCATGGGGCCACCCAGGCCTCGAACTCCCCCCTGCCCATCGCGCCCTTCGCAAGGGCCTTCCTGGAGACGAGCTGGGAACGAGCCGGGCTCCTCGCCTGTGTGGATCTGTCTCGAGTGAATCGCGTGAGTGGTTCTGGTCTGTGCATCAGACCCGGTGGATGCGGTTCTCAGCCCGCCCAGACTGTTGAGCGGAGCCCGGAGGGTCCGAAGGACAGGGGTGGCCCCGTGTAGCCACGCAGGAGAGAAGACGAAGCCCAGCCCCGGAAGTCCAGGAGCCGGGCTTCGGGGCTTTCCGGAGACGGCTGCACTGTGGGTGCCCAGGCCAGGCAAGCAGGGAGGTGCTGTGCGCCGTGGCGGGACATTTCGGGCACTCTCCCAGACTCACCCCAACTCCTTAACAAAGACCAGCCCCCTGCGGGCAACCCTGGGGGGAAGAGAAGGTGATGGGGAAAACAGGGCACCAGGACCAAGGCTGTACCCGGTTCAACGCCCCTGGGCCTCTGCAGGGAGAAGCTGGGCCACCAGACCCCCACAGGCCCCAGGGAAGGCGCAAAGCAGTGGGTGGCAGAACCCAGGAAGAAGAGCAGGTGCCATGCCAAGCAGACACGTGCCCTCCAGGCCCGCGGCACGGACACCAGGCACCGGCTCAGCCAAGAAGTTTTGTGGGGAGGCGGAGGCACCGGGGTCACTTGTTCCGGCTGGGCTAGGCTCTACTGAAGAGCCTGTGCTCCTGACCCCTCTAGCTTTCACTTATTCCTGCTCTCCCGTCCTTGGATGTCACAGCAATGCAGACTCGCACACGTGGTGGTGCTTGGAACCCCCAGAGCACGCTCGGCGGCGGGGGGCCGTGGTGAGCAGGCGCTGGTGTCCCTGAGCCTCACCAGGCCCCGTGTGTGCCAGTGCTAGAGGGGCTTTCTCAGGGAACCCAGGCATCCTCTCTGCAGCCTCCAAGAGGCAGCCCCTCGCTTCTGTGCCGCCTTGTACATGTATGACTGGTGTGGGGGGCATTCTCCCGCCCTCAGCGCAAGTCACAAGGGGAGACGTGAGCCACCGAGGAGGCATGTGCCATGGCTGCGCCAGTTCTGGAGGAGCAGCTGCTCCAGGCCCAGGTGAGGCGGGGAGCAAGCACTTGAGGGGGCAGCCTGAGGGCAGGTGTGCACGAACGAGAGCGTGTTCCTAGCCTGAGGAGCCCAGCCACAGAACTCTCACCCCACACAGTGACTTCATCTAAGACATCTCAGAAACAAAATCCAACCTGGTTTTTCGTTTTCTGATAAAGGATTTCAAGGCTGGATTTTATCAGCCTTATGGAAGTTACCGTAAGGGATTCTTTTTTTTTCGGGAGCGGAGGGCACATCTGGCGATGGTCAAGGGTTACTCTTGGCTCTATACTCAGGAATTACTCTTGGTGGTGCTTGGAGGACCATATGGAATGCCAGGGATTGAACCTTGGTTGGCTGCATGCAAGTACTCTACCCAATGTACGATCGCTCTGGCCCCTTCTGTAATAGATTATTTCTTCTTTAATTTTTTTGGGGGTGGGGGGCAAATCCAGCAGTACTCAGGGATCACTTCCGAGGGGACTACATATGGTACTGAAGATTGAACACAGGTCAGTCATGCAAGGACCATCCCTCAACCCCTGTAGGATCTTCTTCTTCTTCTTCTCCTTCTCCTCCTCCTCCTCCTCCTCCTCCTCCTCCTCCTCCTCCTTCTTCTTCTTCTTTTCCTTCTTCTTCTCCTCCTTCTCCTTCTCCTCCTCCTCCTCCTCCTTCTTCTTCTTCTTCTTTTTTTTTGCATTTTGGGTCACACCCAGTGAAGCACAGGGGTTACTCCTGTATCTGAATTCAAGAATTCCTCCTGGCCATGCTTAGGGGAACCATATGGTATGCTGGGAATCGAAACTGGGTTGACCTCTTAAGGCAAATACCCTACCCGCTGTGCTATCACTACAGCCCTGCTGTAGGACTTCTTAACTCAAGCTGTTTGCCTTTCTCTAGCACTTGTCTCTGGTTGTTACTTGGGTCATTAGTGATCCCACATGCTCACTGAGACTTCCACATGACAGACGAAACACCTGCATCCCAAGCTGCTTGACAGGAAGGAGGGTGAGTAGGTGCAGAGATGGGACAGTTGTAGAGTTCAAGCTAAGACTTGGCCCAGAACGAGTAGGTAGTTCCCTCTATCCCTCTTTTTTTTTTTCCTTTTTGGGTCACACCCAGCAATGCCCAAGGGTTACTCCTGGCTCATGCATTCAGGAATTACTCCTGGCAGTGCTCGGGGGACCATATGGGATGCTGGAATCAAACCCGGGTCATCCTCGTGCAAGGCAAACGCCCTCCCCGCTGTGCTATTACTTCAGCCCCGTAGTTCCCTCTCTTGCCTGTGTCCTCCCACCTCACACGAGCCAGCAAACTTCCTCTGGGTGTCCACAGATGTCCTCTTTGGTCTATTGTAAATAGAAGAAAAATGCAAAATAGAGATATAATTCAGCAGTTTTGAGGGAGTTTATCACGTATTGAGGAGTATCCACAAAAACACAAAACAATTTTATTGAATTTCTGCTGAGTATTCTCTATTCCAGGTAGAATAAAGGAGTTTCCCAGCCTTCCTCACTGTTCCAGGTGACCATGTGCCTGAGTTCTGGCTAATGGGCATGCATAAATACAGAGAGAAAGTTCCATCCAGAAGCATCCTTCGAAAGAGAGAGTTGAGGGAGTTACTTACCTCCTTTCTGTGGGACTGGTTACCTGATTGTGGTTGCTGGTGAGTTCCTCTGGGGCCAGGCGTGAGGCTGTGGTTGAGGAGGGAGAAGCCTCTTCTCTGGGAGGCCCCTGGAGCCCCTTAGGGCATCTAAGGCCAGCATACTGGGGCGACGAGCGCGAATCACATGCGTTTCAGGTATGCCTTCATGCGCAGTGCAGCTCATCTTAACAGAAACTCGTGCTAACGTACAATCCCAGCTACTCCAGTCCTTATGGTCTATAGCTAGGAGAAAACAATGCAGGAGGCAAAACTGAAAAAATCCATGGAAGAAAATACAGCACATAATGGTAGTGCTGGGGCACAAGGGAAATAATTTAATAATAAATTATATTAAATAATATAATAATTAAAATTTTTAAATTATTTAAATTTTTAATAATAATAAAAACTTTAAATAATAATTTTTAAAAATCTGTTTCATTGCTTTCTGTACTCCAGGACTGTTTTTTCCCTCCAATGAAAAACAACCTTTTTCATCATTTTGAGGGCATACTTGAGCTCATTTTGGGAGCAAACTCTGAAGACACCGAGTTTGTCACCTTGTTCCTAAAAGTACATGCTATTTCTTAGGTCTGTGGGAGAGAACAACATGGAGTCCATCCTGCCTGAGCTCAGTGTCATTTTCTGCTGTGGAACTCGAGCGAGCCGCTCTCTTCATCTGAACCTTGTGAATGATTTAACCTATTATGTGGCCTGATTAAACAAGGCAGTGGGTATAAATTCACATAGTACCATGCATATAACAAGTAGCCTTGTATTATTCCAGAACCACATAATAATAGACTATATGGCATAGTTTTAGTTATCTAGGTTAACAAGGTCCCCTTGCCTGTATTGTGAGTAGCCGCTCTCAGTGCTTTATAGCTAGCCTACTTAAGTCTGCCTTAGGACTAGAGATGTATTTGTCTCCAAGTTTCCATCAGTAGATAAGGTAGACACACGTCACCAAGAGGGCAGGTTCTTCTGAGGAAGAGGGTCTTGCATATAAACTATGATGGCTGTGTTCTGACACCGAGAAGACAAAAGCACTTAAAATCTGGACTGTTTCAGAGACCGAGACATTGTTCTAGCTGGCAGTGGATCAGGTGGCCAAAGATGACGTCCTGCTCACCCAACATATCATTCTTCATCTTATTTTTTATATTTTTAAATTTTATTTTTATAAAGTTGTACACAATATTTGATAACATTTAATATTCAAACACCAATCCCACCACCATTACACCACCCCACCACCATATTTCCATGCCGAACCCCAAATCCTGCCCCAAAGTAGAACCGAATTAGTTTTATATTGCTTGTTATGAATAATCCACTAAAAATGAGACAAAAGGTTTCTTAGAGGAAGAGTGTGAAGATTATTGAGTTTCACCTCCTAGAGGAGATTAGTGACAGGTTGTTAAAGGTTGACCCTTGTGTGCTTGTATCTATATCCTTATAAATATACTTCCGCCTAAGGTTGGTTCCTTCTACTTTAATCCCCACCAAATGTGGTGTGCTACTCTTGGTATATCGGAGGTTTAATGTACGGGTGCTGCAGCCGCCTGGTCTAGGAATAGACACAGTCATGGGTTGTTGGAATATTTCCCCTTTTCCAGCTGCCTTCTGGAGTTTTGTCACAGAAACCTTTTGTCACAGAAACCTAGCTGATCTTTGACCCCTAAGGTGCTAGCCAGGCTTGATTTGGCATTGTAGATTCCAGGCTGCAGCCCAGCCTGGTCTTTGGGATGTAAATCCGAGTGCTTTCAGCCCAAAGAAGGCTTCCATTTTGGTTTTGTATCTTCTTTCCGGGGGCCTAGATTAACGGCCTGCAGATACAAGAGAATTATGTTGTCTCAATGTTCTTCCTGTAAGATCTTTTGGTGCTTTTGGTGACGTCAATGTATTGCGCCCTTTGGAAGGGCCATATCAATAAAAGGGGTTCAGAGAGAAGGTGGGGGGAAAAAAGTGTAAAGAGAGCGGAAAGTGTATAGAGCGCGGAAAGGTGTAGAGAGGATGGAGAGTGTATAGAGGGAAGAGTGGAATAAACTGCAAGTGAGACCAACCATCATGGCTCCGTTCCTTCCTTCGCCTGCCACATCATCGCCATCAACCTCCCCGGGGTGGGGGAAGCGGCCGGAGGCTACCGAACTCGGGTGGCGGGAGAGACAGCTGCTGCCCTAGGCCCTGTGCCTGGCTCGGTGCGGTGAGGCGTCCCTTCCCTCGCCCGCGCCGTTTCTTTTTATTTTTATACAATGGGTGAGGCTCCGGCCGAGCGTGTTGGCCTTTGAGTTCTGAAGATTTTCAGCTGCTCGGGCGGTTTCCTTGGGCGGGGAGGGGCCCCAGCCTCCCCACATCCCTCCTGGTTGGTCCAAACGAAACAGCCCGGGAATGGCCATGGCATATCCCACTTTTCATTTTAAACTGAAACCAGCTTCGGGGGCAGCCGCGGAGCCCTTTGCAGAGGCTGGAGGGGTGCGAGGCTCAGGGGAGTGGGAGGGTTCCTGGGGGAGCCCTCGGCTGCTCTCCAAGCCAGGCTTCTCCCTGGACCGGTACCTCCCTCGCCGCCCTCCGCCCACCCGGAGAGGCCTGCGCTCTCCCTTGAACACACACTTCTCCCTCTCTCTCCTCGTGTCTTTCTAAGTGAGCCTCAATGGAAACTACCTCGCTTTACCAAAAATTAAAAAAAGCGGTAATTTATTTATTTTTATTTTTTTGCTTTTTGGGTCACACCCGGTGATGCTCAGGGCTGACTCCTGGCTTTGCACTCAAGAATAACTCCTGGCGGTGCGTGGGGGCCCCTATGGGATGCTGGGGGTCGAACCCGGGCCAGCCGCGTGCAAGGCAAACGCCCCTCCCACGGTGCTACCGCTCCAGCCCCAAAGCGATATTTTTTTTTTTTTTTCTTTTTGGGTCACACCCGGCGATGCACAGGGGTTACTCCTGGCTCTGCACTCAGGCGGTGCTCAGGGGACCCTATGGGATGCTGGGATTCGAACCCGGGCCAGCCGTGTGCAAGGCGAACGCCCTCCCCGCTGTGCTACCCCCCCAGCCCCAAAGCCATACTCTAATACGAACAGGAAACGCGTTCTGGAGTAAAGGTGGGGTCACACGACGACGCTTCCCCTGGCCCGCGCGGCCCCGAGCAGCGCAGCGGCGCACCCTCGCGGGGACCAGACTGGGGAGAAGCCCTCTGTGCTCGCGCGTGCGGGCAAACGCCAGCAAACGCCTCTCAGGCTGCGCCGCTGGGCGGCCTCGGGGATTGTCACCACAGGCCGCAGCGCTCACACACCCCGGGCTTCCGGCGACGAGAGCACGAGGCGTCCCCCGCGCTCCCGTCACAGGAGCAGGTCACTGCGGGGTCCCAGGCTCCGGCCCGCCCGGGCGCCGGGCTCCACGGGCCTCTGCGCTCGGAGCCACGACCCGGCATGTCTGGGCGCCCCAACGGACGAAATTGACCGCTTCAGCCCCGGGGCTGAGGAACCGCGGCCGCAGCACGCGCCCGTCCCCTCACAGCCGGGAGGTGAGTCGGCACGAGCCGGTCTCCTGGCGGCCGGAAGTCGCGTCAGCACGTGTCTGGCTCCTCGGACTCCGAGGTTAGTCGGCACTCACGTCTCAGGGCAGGAAGTCACGTGAGCACGCGCCCGTCCCCTCACAGCCGGGAGGTGAGTCGGCACGAGCCGGTCTCCTGGCGGCCGGAAGTCGCGTCAGCACGTGTCTGGCTCCTCGGACTCCGAGGTTAGTCGGCACTCACGTCTCAGGGCCGGAAGTCACGTGAGCACGCGCCCGTCCCCTCACAGCCGGAAGGTGAGTCGGCATGAGCCGGTCTCCCGGCGGCCGGAAGTCGCGTCAGCATGTGTCTGTCTCCTCAGACTCCGAGGTTAGTCGGCACATGACTGTCTCAGGCCCGGAAGTCACGTGAGCACGCGTCTGTCTCCTCAGACCTGGGAGGTGAGTCGGCACAAGCCGGTCTCCTGGCGGCCGGAAGTCGCGTCAGCACGCGCCCGTCCCCTCCAGACTCCCACGGTAGCCGTGCGGCATGTGCCCGCGCCCTCCCGTCCCGCCGTGACTGCCTCCCCGGGCGGACCTTGTGTCGCGCCGCCGGCCCGGAGGTGACACGGCTGAGAGTCGGGCGGGCGCCCGGGCAGGCTCGTGGTGAGGGCGCTCCCGGGGGCGCGTCCCGGCCCGGTTCTGCCCGGCCTGCCCCCCGGGACGCGGGCCTGGGCGGGCATTTGCCGTCGCGGCACCCAGAGCTGAGAAGTTATTCCGTGAGCCGCCAGTAGCTCCCTCGGGGCCTGCTGACTGAAACTTCTCGTAGTTTTCCCCGTTGGGACGGTCGCCTTCAGCTCTGGTCCGTCCTGGTTTTCGTTGACCCCCGTGCACAAATTTGAATTTTGTTTATTAACAATTTTTTTTTTTTGCTTTTTGGGTCACACCGGCCATGCACAGGGGTGACTCGTGGCTCTGCACTCAGGAATCACTCCTGGCGGTGCTCAGGGGACCCTTTGGGACGCAGGGAATTGAACCCGGGTCGGCCGCGTGCAAGGCGCTACCCGCTGTGCTCTCGCTCCAGCCCCAACAGTGTGGTTTTCCGTACCCAACTGCGGCTAGAGCAACTACCCAGTCATTGAAACCCCTGAACGAGAAGCTGAAGGCGTGTCAGTTCCTGGCTCGCCGCGCCAGGGATGGAACCCCGGCCTCACGCCGCTGGGCCGGCACTTGGCGCTCGGGCCACGTGCCCAGACCCTGTTTATCCGAAAGGCTGTGAGTGTGGCGGGCGTTTACCTTGCTCGCTGTGAGGCCCCGTTCGATCCCTCCAGGCGCACAGGGAAAGAAATCAGTTGGAATCAGGACGTGTGAAACGGAAGATTTGGGGCTGGAGCAGGTAGCGGGTTGAGGCCCCTGCCTTGCGTAGGGCTGACCCGTCCGGCTTCCTGCACACAGCCACGAGTAGCCCCCGGCCCCAGAGAAACAGACTGGAGGGAGTTTCCAGGGAAGAGAGCCGCAGGGGCGCTGTTTGATTCGGTGTCGTTCAGGCCGTGGCCCCGAGCCCCTGGCTGTCCGGCGCGTGGCCTGAGGCCGTGCTTGCTGTCTTGGGACACGTTTGCTGACTTGCTACTCACTTGGCCTGTCGATCCTACTCAGGCATTAGAACTGGTCACTAAGGGCCTCCTGGTGTCCTAGCCACGGCTCTTTTGGACTGTGCCTTCTAAGGAGTGAGGTGGCGTGCTAGACGGTAATTCTAAAATTCCAGATAGTTAATATGAAAGTTAGGATTTGATGGGAAAGTCTAAATCAGTCTAAAACTTTTGGTTGTTGTCATTTGGTGTGCTCAGGGCTTACTCCTGCAGACCTTTTGGGTTCTGGGAACTGGACCTAGGTTGAACACAGGCAAGGCACGTGCCTTACTCACTCTACTATATCTCAGTCTCCAACTAGTTTTCAGTGTTTCAGTTGGGGGTTGACTTCAGCTTGCAATAGAAAATTAATCACAGAAAAAGTTTGACCAGATAGGATTTAACAGTTTGTATGAGCTAGTAGAGTTCCAGCTTTAGCCAATAAAGATACGTGGTCTCCAGTAAATTTAAATTTTGAGGGGAGGGGGCCACACCTGGCGATGCACAGGGGTTACTCCTGGCTTTGCACTCAGGAATTACTCCTGGCAGTGCTCGGGAGACCATATGGGATGCTGGGAATTGGACCCAGGTCAGCCGTGTGCAAGGCAAACACCCTACCTGCTGGGCTATCGCTCCAGCCCCAGTGAACTTAAATTTAAGGCAAAGACTAAGTACTTCTGTTTGAGCTATACCCAGCAGTGCCCAAGGGTTTGTTCCCGGCTCTCTGCTCAGGGATCACTCCTGGCAGGGCTCAGGACCATATGGGGTCCTGGTTGGCGCATGCAAGACAAATGCCCTATCCGCTGTCCTATCTCTCCAGCTGAGACGATGGGGACTGTGGGGCTGGGATGTGTGTGCTTGCCTCACAGATTGCGATGTTGTCCGCAGGCTACAGTAGAGCTGCCCTATTCCCAAGCACCAGACTATGTTCCTGGCAGGAGGAAGGGCATATCTAATGCTCTGCATCAGGGAAACAAACTTCTCTGGAAACTCCTCTCGGCACGATTCACTTTTGTTTTGCTAGGATCCAGTTGCTGCCTACTACCACGTAGTGAAAGCTAACAGAGAGCTGCTATTTAACTTGAGGGTGCTCTGCCTGCTGAACCAGTAGAGGGTACACCGGAAGGAAGAAGAGCAGCTGGGTTGGGCGTCTTGCACACTGCACCCAAGGGGAAGGGCGTCCTCAGTGTGTGCGTTGCTGACAGCTCTGACTTGGAACTGGAAATGGAGTCTCTGGAACCATGCTTCAAAGGCTCTCTGAGAAAGTGCATCTCAGCTCTCTTGAAAAAAATGTAATGACTTTACTGATGTCTGTTAAAATATAGAGAGCGAGTTCAGTCTCCTTTGCCCTGATGAAACTAACAGGCCCTCTCTCACTTACCTGTTGATAGGCATCCTCCCTGGTCCAAAAGAATTTGGTGCTGGACTATTTGAACTAATGCCAGTATCCAGCATCTTCTAACCCTTTTTAAACAATTCACATAGAAGTGTTCCTTTTTTTGTGTGTGTGTAATTTTTGCTTTTGGGGCCACACCTGATTTGCTCAGGGCTTATTCCTGGTTCTGCACACAGAGATCATTCCTGGTGTGTTTGGGAAATCATACACAGCACCTGGATTGAACCTGGTTTGGCTGTGTGCAAGGCAATGCCGTGTCTGCTGTACTCGTCCAGTGCCATGGTCCTTTTTTTGAAGAAACTCAAGAGATCACTTGTACCCAATACGAGAATTTTAAAATTCTGTTTGGTGGTATTTTTACAAACACTAGACCAACAGGAGTTTCACAATTTTGCTGGGACATTTCCAACAATAACAAAGTGAGTTGTTGGTCTTATTTGGGGAACTAAGTCTCAGGAAACAGTATCTTACATCAGCTTTGGGTGCATGTGTTCCTGATACTTACTAGTATAAAAATCAAACTTTGACCTTTTTTTTGAGTCAACAGTGAATTTTATTACACACTTAGATTTATACATTTCATATATGCTATTAAAGCCCCAACAGTTCAATACAAAATAAAAATCCATATATGCAACAGTGGTTCTCAGGCTCAGAAATGAAATTGGAGCAAGAGTTTTCCCTTGTAAATATTGTATGATTGAAACCCAATCATTAACAACTTTGTAACTGTGAAAAAAAAAGATAGTTAATCACGAATCATGAAATCACAAAATCCTGTTAATCACCGATTTCTCGGGCGGGCTCAATAACATCTCATTTCGTCCTTTCCCTGAGATCTTAGAAGTCTATCTCGACTCGGCCCTCCTAACGATATTGCGCTGGGGACTCTTCAGGGTCAGGGGAATGAGATCCAGCATGTTACTGGATTTTGCATATGAATACACCATGGGAAGCTTGCAAGGCTGTCCCATGTGGGCAGGAAACTCTCAGAAGACTGCCAGTTTCTCCCAGAGGGAGAAGCAGGCTACAAGATATCGCTTCTGGGAGCTTGCTTTTAAGTCTCTCTCTGGATGTTGGCCGTTGATGGGATTACACACACCTGGGTTCCTCTGCCAGTACCTTCATGCATGAGGCCTGTCCGAACGTGTGGAGAGGGGCCCCGAGCATGGCTGTAGCTAGGTTCCGGTGGTCTTTGGATGCCAGGAGCTCTGCTCAAGGTGGGGAGGGAAGCTGGAGCCCATCTCCTCCGAGGGGCCCCGGGGAAGACAGCCAGGCGTGTGGGCAAGAGACTCTCTTCTAAAGGAAAAAATAGGAATTCAGTTTTACTAAACTTTTCTCCTTACGTCTTATTTCTATAGCTTGACTGCTGTCTGTCTTGATTAAGGTAATTTATATTGATCTCGGTTTCACCTGAAAGATATCTCTCCTATGGATAAGCAGTCTAGTTATTTTTTTCAGGGAATAATAAAAGTGAATGTTTTCTTGGTTTTGTGGAGTGGCGATATTTTTTTTCAAGCTCTATAGACGACATCATTTAGATAAGGTCACAGTGAATAGAAGTTTGGCTCATTGGATTAAAAATAGATGAGCTCAGTGACTCAGCAGGTAGCTTATTACAGTTGCCTGCTGAGAACATCCTAATTCTTTCTTGTACTACATCACAGTGAAATCCTTATGTGGCTTTATGAGGATTAGCATGTTCCACTGTTAGAAATAAGATCACAGTATATCTAGGACATTTTATGAGATCCAACGGCACTGAGAGCACAGTGGGTCAAATTCTGCTTAGACACATGTAAGCACATACTCAACAATTTAAATGCCTTTGGTTGAGTGTATCATGGGTCAAACAGTAAGACTGTATTCAAAGACTGAAGTCCCTCTTAGTACATTTTCAGGAATGTGTGTAGCTGAATGTGAATAAGATGGTTGGATTACAGAGAGCTTGAAATGGGAATCTGACTCTGAGCAAGGCCTTTTCGCCTGCCTCCTGTCTCCAGCCCATCTGGGGCACGTCCTGGGTGCCTTCAGTGTCTTTCTGTTCCCATTGTGGCCAAGGAAGGTCCCCTCTTCCCTGAGCAGTCAGGCGGGGGAGGGGGACCCGTCTCTCACCTGGTCTTGAAATTATGAAAGGAGACAGGGGGGAGCAAGAAGGCCCACCTTGCAGGCATGGCGGGCACAGGAGCCCCTTCCAGTAGCACCTTCGTGATTACAGAATCCCCTGCTTTCCTGAAGCTCCGTATGCTGATTTACTTTCCCCCAAGACCATTTTACTATCAGAGAGCCCCAAAGAGGGTTTGTGCTTTTATGACAAAAAGTGAGAAGTCAAACTAGGGTCAGCCTTGGTTGGCAGCCGCTGTGCTAGAGGCAGAATGGCACCCCCGCAGGGCCTGTGGCTCCCCAGGCCCCCCCTGCTTTATCCTGGAGCGTGTTTCCCCAGCACACCCACTAATACTGGTGTTAATTGTGTGATTCTACAGTATTTCTGCTTGTGCTTGTATTGTCTGTGTACCGCAGTATTCCTGGTTGTATTTGTGTTAATTCTGAGTGTTTCACAGCATTTCTGCTTGTGCTTGAGAGGAAAGAATGGGAATGAAAGCTTACTTGTGTGGGGTTTGAGATGTGGCGAGGTACCTTACAGAACTCCAGAGGCAGCCAGAGATGTGCTTGTCAGGGCTTATGAGGTCCAGGAGAGCCCGACCAGAGACCTTGGAAGACGCCTGCCTGAGATGTTTGCTCATGGGAGTAGGGTGGACGGGGCGCTCTGAGAGCCAGAGAAGCACCTGAGGGCCGGGCTGTGTGTGATGAAGGAAGAGCACAAAGGCTCCTCCTATGCCACTCGGAGCTTTGGAAAATCACCTGTTGTAGAACATTCCTCATTTGGTTGATCTTCACCCCACGCCAACATAGTCATCAAACTGATTCTTTCCTGACTGTGGCTAAACTCCATCAACCTGATATCTAAGTGCTGCTTTCTCCTTGGCTTTTTAATAATTTGTATAAAGAACCTCAAATCCTAAATATCAACTTCTTATAAACCCCAACATTTTCTTCAGTAGTGCTCACCAGACAGAATTTTAGACGTTCCCACCCCCCTTTTTAGTCCATGGATATCTTTAGCATTTTAGTTATTTGGAAATGATTTTTCGGAGCTCAGCAGGATTGGGAAGTAGATAACTCAGAGTCTGTGCATATCCATCCTCTGACTTTTTTTACTCTCCATAGAGAACAAAAGCAGGGGCCTATGTTTTCACCCTTGCATTGCCTAATTGGCTATACAGCTCTGGAGACTTTATTTCCCGTTTTACAGCTTCATCCTGGATTAATCATATCATGCGTGTGAACTGCTCTGTGGAGACTGCTGTGCGCAGAAGTGATTGCTCCCCAGACGCAGCTCATCACACTTTCAGATCACACTTTGGCCCTCTACATGTTTTTACATCCTCCATGGTTTCTGATTTCAAAAATGTCAACCCTGCACCCAGATTGAAATCTGGAACCATGAGCGCCATACCCCTCCCTGAAATTCACCTGCCGTTCCCTCTGTCAACCTTCCTAGTCTGTCCAGGAACCTGTGAATCTTCCTACCTGTTATACATGTCTTGCTAAGTCCTTGGAAATCAAGTTGTAGATAGGAGGAAAGTTTACCCCAAATGCTCAGCATGTGTCTCCTGAGGAGACCACCCAGAGAGTTGGGATTGCCATGGAGGGTCTTCGTCATTTGGCACCTGGATGGAGGACTCTGAGGAAATGTGGGATTTCTTCTTAGGTTGGGGGTGGGGGGAAGCAAGGTGTGGAGAGGAGGCGGGAATGACAACTGGTCGCTCCGACAGCATGTCACTGCCGGGGCTGGAGGAGCAGGCGGCCTGGTGCTGGCTGACCACATGACATCTCCCTCCACAGTTAGACTTGGAGACCGTGACCCAGAACCCACGTGCAGAAGATGAACCTCGGTCTCCTAATGCCCTTTGAAACTGCCCGCACCATTCCCCACACCCACACCACCGCTTAGAGCCTGTGCAGTGAGATTAAGGGCCCTCATCTGCCCTCTGCTTCCTTGGGCTCAGTGGCACCGCTGGGGAGGTCACACCCTGCTGGTCTGTGTGCCCGCTGAGCAGACATCTGGCCAGGAGCTGGATCCAGGCTCTGAGAACACAACTCCCCGGTGGTAGAGCTAAGTCTTCGTAGCACCCATTGGGCTGCTGCAGGCCTCAGGGCTGGAGGTGGGGGCACTCCCACGGCCTTCCCAGGCCCCAGGCCCTGGGCCGGGGCAGAAGAGGCTGGTGGGGAGGCCACACCCTTGGTGACTGCTGCTGAGACTTTGGAGCAGACCTTCTCTCTCCAGATGTGTCTTGGTTTTCCTCTCCCACAAAGGCCCTTCTACCAGTGCCTAGCCCTCGACCGGACATGATCCTCAGTGAGAAAAGGAGGGAAGTTTCTGTCTTGGGTGGGCTGTGTCCAGCACGACTGCATTGGAGACGGTGCTTAGTCTGGTTGCAGTGGTCATCGATGGCTAAGTGGGGGCTGAGAATCTGAGGAGTGAAGAGAACCTTTTGGAAGGGGAAGAACTATAAAGAACTATCGTCTTAGGGTTATTAGACTGACTGCTTATTAGGCCTGAGAAGGCTCAGCTCCTCTGGCAGCCTTGGCTGCCAACCTCTCACCTGGACGTCAGACCCGACCTCCTCCTGGAAGTGGAGTGACATTCCAACTTTCCTGGGCCCTTCTCCTTTGGCTTAAGGGAAGGGGAGACCACATGTCTTCCCAACCCTGTGAAGGTGGCAGTGTGGTGTCAGTGATGAGAGAGCATTTTCTGGAGAAATTCTTACTTTCCTGTACCTTCTCCCCAGAGGTCACGCCAGAAGTGCTGACACTGTTGTTAGCAAGTCCAGAATGGTGGAGGGGGTGATGCATAGGCCAGCCTTTGAGATCTGGCTGGCACAGGGAGAGAAGTGCCATTTGAGCATCTAGTTTATTGAATTTTAGCAGGGGCAAGGGCTCAGGGTCCAGGGAGTCACCCCTGGTCACCCCTTGGCCAGTTTGTTCAGTGCTTGGGCCTGAAGAACGTGGTGCTGCTTAAACCCTGTGGTGCAGGGGGCCACATAGTACCGGAGGTAGAACTGGTGCTTTGCATATACAAAGTGTGTAGCTGACCTCCACCGTCAGTCTGCCCCTAGTTTTATCGGATTTTATCTGCAAACAATTGAAGTCATTAGATTTTTAAGTGAGGCAGCTATGCAAAGATGCTATAATCACTCTGATATGAAAATTCAGTGTATGCCGGCAGCAGAAGGGCAGTCATTATTCTTCCTGTTACGAAGAATGCTGTATCATTCTCAGAACTCAAACAGTTCTGGCAAATCAGCAGGAAAAGCACAGGATTTGAACAGGCCCCTTCAGGAGCGAACCCTCACATACCTGTGAATATATTTATTAGTGTTGGGCAAAAGGATTGACCCCATCACTCTGGATGGTAGGAAATTAAACCAGAAAATTGAGTATGGCTCAAAACATAGCTCTGTGGGTGTCCATGTCCACAGTTCAGACTGCGGGGGCACAGGTGTCCCGGGAGCGAGGGGGCTCGTAGGTGCTCTGAAGGACCCTCCTGAGGTCTAATAGCAAAGGACCAGTGACTCCGAGGAAATGGACTGTCCCACAGGGGGCAGAGCGTAGCTGCCACTTATTCCACAAAGAGGAGAGGGCATGTTTCCCGCAGAGACTCGAACTCCAAGTCTCTGTCGCGCTGGGTTTCCCTGCATCAAGTACTTCGAGGCAAATCCATTTGCTGAGGTGGGAAACTGATTCCGGGGTTGGGGGGGATGGGCACAGCGTCAGGCAGCTTCCTGTCACGTCCTGTAGTGGCCACTCTGTCAGCTTGAGCTGTGTTCACAGGAGTGGGGGTTCCTGGGTGTGTCTCCGCGTCTGCACCCACTTTGTACTAGAGAAGGGAGGTTTCCAGGGGAAAAAAGGCAGTGGAGGTGGGTGAAAAATACAGAAAGAGCCAGGTTTGGACTTTCAGCAGATTATCTTGGGCCTCAGTTTCTTCTTTTACGGGAACAATGAGGGTTGTTCTGAGTGTGCAGAGGCGAAAGTGTGTCAATGCGGCAATAGAATGACATCAGTTATAATGACACATAGACTAAAGGACCAAAAATTTCAAGGCGAGATTTCCTTCCTAAATTATTCTCTTCCAAGAAGCCCTGTAACACACACCCCACGAAGAATCAGGTAGCAGAGCCGCCTGTACTCTATTTAATCCTCATGAGTCACCAGCAGATGCACAGGATAGCCACAGAGATATGAGCCTACTAGATAAATTTAGAATCTTCATAGCAACCAAATATTGGGATACTAACACAACTGCTTGTCTCGATGAACAAGTGTGCTTTAGTTGCAAATAACAGAAACCAACACAAGCTGATTTAAACATGAAAGAATTTGGCACCGTTTCCGGGGCCCTTACTCGGGGCAGTAAACCAGGGCCTCTGGCAGCTGAGAGGAGCGGCAGGCAGTCTTCCCTGGGCCCAGCCCGCCTCTGGGCTGCGCCCTGCCCCGAGCATCGGTGGGGAGGCTAGTCCAGACTCGGACTGAGCAGCCAGCTGGTCCCCCGCCCACCCTGCCCCCAGCCCCGGCCGTTTCTGGGCCTCCTCTCACATTGTCAGGAGCAGAGCAACTGGGCCTGGTCAGGGAGAGTGACTGCCCTGGCTGGGGCCACTGCTGGAGGCTAAGCACTGCCCAGTCTGAGTCTGCTGGGGAGTGCCCCACTGTACAAGGAGCGCGTTCACAGGAGCAGGGCTGGCCGGCGGGGAAGGACACCCTCAGATGCTCTTGCTGCAGTTTCCCCTGCAGTGGTCACAGTTGCAGTTGGTAGGCTGCCCGCCTCGGCCTTGCCTCTCTGGGGGCCGTGCGCTCAGCCCTGCTGAGTGCAGTTGTCTGGGTGGTGGTGAGTAGGCCGGGCTTGGTATCTGGCAGGATTCAGACCAGTCACTTCGTTTCTCACCAGTGCTGGGGGTGGAACCCAGGGCCTCACACATACGAGGCACACGTTGTACATGGAGCCGCCTGACCGGAGAACCGCATTTTAGTGTTAGAAAGTTGAAAATGGTGGAAGCCTGGATCCTGGTTAGACCTGAGAGTAAGGTACTGAGGCACGGGCAAGGAGGTGGGCCCACACCTCCCTGAGCCGAGGATTGAGATAGAACAGGACCCCAGGCCTTAGGAAAGACACGGCCTGACTAGCCCCTGGGCTCTTTGCCACACCTGCAGTGAGTTTCACGCCATTGCCTTGTCTGCCTTTTCTGTTTGAGGTGGTTTCCATTTGCTGTAGCCAGAGGATTTGAACAAATGTGAAAACATGGGGCCAGAGAGATAGGACAGTGGTTAGGACGCTGGTCATGCAACGGACCCAGCTTCAATTCCTAGCACCCCAGCAGGTCCGTGAGCCCCACCAGGAGTAACAAGGAGTAACCAAGAGTTACCAGGAGTAACTCTGGAGTTTGGAGCCAAGAGTAACTCCTGAGTATTACCACGTGTGGCTCAAAACCCAGCTCCCTAAAAACAAACAAACAAACAAACAAACCCCAAGCACAAACAACTTCAGTGCCTGGGGAGCGTCCTGTCCCTCAGAGAGCTAAAAGTGTGCTCTAAGCTCTGGCCTAGCTGTGGCCAACGGCCACTTTCAGATTCTCCAAGACGTGGCTTAGCACCTACCACTCTAGCAGAAAAGGCCTTAACAAAACCTTCCTGTGCTTGTAGCCGCAGGAACCAGACTCTGGTGAGAACAGAGAGTATTTGGAATCTCACGGAGTGGTTTGGTTGAATTTCAGAATCTCAGAATCTCAGGACAGGAGTCGAGTTTATAAACAAGGGAAACTTTCCCATAAAGTAATTCAGCATGCTCAAAACTGTTTGATAACTGTCTCTTTAAGCTGATAGCATCAGAGGAAGAGTGGGCTGTCTTAGATTAAAAATAGCTAAGGTGGGGCCGGAGCGATAGCACAGCGGGTAGGGTGTTTGCCTTGCACTCGGCCGGCCGACCTGGGTTCGATTCCCAGCATCCTGTATGGTCTCCCCAGCACGCCAGGAGTAATTCCTGAGTGCATGAGCCAGGAGTAACCCCTGTGCATCACCAGGTGTGACCCCAAAAGCAAAAAAAACCACCAACCAAACAAACAGAAAACAGTTAAGGAGAACCTGAGAGATAGGAGAAAGGCTAAAGCACTTGCCTTGCATATCACTGACCCCAGTTTTATCCCTGGCACCACATATGGTCGCTGAGAACCATCAGGAATAATCCTTGAGCACAGAGGCAGGAATAATCCCTGAGCACAGCTGAGTGTGGCCCCAAAACAAAACGCAGGTAAAGAAATAGGAGAAGTTCAAGGAACTACCCCCAAATATAGAAAACTTTCCTTCTCTTACAAGAGACTGATTACAACCAAAAGCAGTGCATAAAAATTAGCTGGATCCTGACTCAGAAACGACAGATATGATACATTCTTGGAACAATTGGAGGAAAACATCTAAGAACTGTACTTTGGGTAACATTGTTGGATTTATTATCATGTTAGGAAAGGCAACGGTATTACAGTTAGGTGGGAAAGTTCCCTTTCTGAGGGATGTATATTGAAATACTTAAAGGTTTAGGAGTTGGGCCGGAGCAATAGTACCGTGGGTAGGGCATTTGCCCTGCACTCGGCCAACCCGTGTTTGATCCCCGGTATCCCATATGGTCTCCTGAGCACTGCCAGGAGTGATTTTGAGTTCAGGAGTAACCCCTGAACATTGCTCGGTGTGACCCAAAAAGCCAAAAAAAAAAAAAACCACAAAGTTTTAAGAGTTATGAGTCCAGGATGACGGCTTGGTGGTATGAGGATGTGCTTGCATGCTGGAGACCCAGATTACCTCCCTGGCATGCATGGTCCCCTCCTGCAGCCCCAGGGCATCATCAGCTGTGGCCCAAGGAAAAAGAAAACAACAGATTATAATGATAAAGAATTTAGCATTTGGGAAACAAATTAGAGAATAAAATACCACATGCTGGAGAGTTTAAGAATAGTAGGGATCTTGGAGGCCTCCTCTTGAGATTTGAGATCTGATCTTAGGGAGAACTTGGTGCCAGAGCGATAGTGGGTATGGATGGCACTTGCTTTGCATGCACTGACCTGGGTACGTTTCCCAGCACCCCATACGGCCCCTGAGTCCCTCCAGAAGTGATCCCTGAGCACAGAGCCAGGAGTCAGCCCTGAGCATCGCTGACTCTTGTTGGGTGTGGCCCCCAACCCCATTCTGAGAAGGTCCTAGAGTCTGCCTGGGGGGATGCAGAGGCATCGTGTTCCCATGGAGATGAGCTGAGCTGGGCCATTTCTCTGGAGGAGTCCTCTGGGTCAGCCCGGGCTGTGGGGAGGACAGGGGAGGACGCGGCTCGTACCATTCTGAGAATGCCCCAGCGTTCTCAGCCAGTAGACAGGGCCCACCTGGGAAGTCTCAGCTGCTCTTTGTTCTTTTTGAAAGTAGACGTGGACCTGGATTAGAACTATTATTATTATTATTATTATTATTTTAATGCTGGGAATAATTCTACTGAATACTTTCACTTTGTTCTAAGATTTGTTATCCTGCCTACTACCACTAATGACAGGATAACTTTTGAGACTTAGTTTTAGACTAATTGCTTTATTCTAGATACCTGCTAATAATAAATGCCTAAGCACTTCTTTTTTTTTTTTTTGACAGACCAGCAGTCTGAATTATATAGGATAAAATTGGCAAATACTATGATCTATTAAAATAGTAACTTGTTTATATTTCTTCAGAGAAAATAAAATTGTTTATCTGAGACACAAGACGCTAGTGGCATCCAGACAACAAAGTTTTCCAGAAGGATTATTTTTATGACCAACTATATATATAAAAACTATTGTTTTTATGACCAACTATTACTGAAGTAATCATCTTCCCTGGAAGTGGTGAAGTGACAGCATAATGCACTTATTATCCTGTATGGAAATGAAAGCTTACACTTTTTGAGTAACAGCTATTTAAAAGTGTTAAATTATAATATTTGTGTATGTTACATGTATACAAAATATACATAATTGTAAACTTTTAGTATTTGCATAACAAGGATAAAATAATGCCATGTAAGTTTTTCTTGTGTGTGCATATGCATGTGTGTGTGTTTAATGGGGGCTGGACTGTGGGAGCCCAGGGGCCGCCCTCCAACCTGGGAAACCACCTGGCTGTGTGGTCCTGACAGTTGGGTGCTCTTGCCAGTGACATGGAGCTGGTTTGGCCCTGAGGTACTTCGTCATGCTCAGGGGCCATGGGGGGATTATTGTCCAACTTCTGGCTTCTGGCATTGTGCTCTAGACCTTTGAGTTATCTCTTCCGCTACTCATGAGGTATTTCAGGATCTGTGAGCACTGGGCATGGGAGAGAACTCAGAGCACTGAAGGTCATGCCTTTTGTGTCGGAACCCTGGTTTGACACCCCCCATGTTCCTCGGAGCACTGCTACGAAGGACCCCTGGGTACCAAACCAGAAGTAGTTCCCAGTATCAGCAGATGTGGCCCCAAACAAACACAACTGAGTAGGGTGTTTCAGATGTAACTCATCATGGCAAAGCCACACGATCACCTGAGCTCCATGGCCCCCACGCACCATTGACAGCAGCCTCCACACACCACGTGCTGTGTGCATCCACCCGGACAAAACAGGTTTGCTTTTTTACAGCCTTATACATGCTTGAGCCCTTTCTTCTTTTGAAAAGAAAGGGCTGGGGCTCAAGAGGTTGTCCAGTGGGTAGGGCTCTTGCCCTGCATGTGGCTGCCCAGGTTTGACCCAGAGGCCCCTGAGCACCTCCAGGTGTGATCCCTGAGTTTAGAGCTACAGGTAGGTCCTGAGCTCTACCCTGGGTGTGTTCCACCCTGAAAACGGAGAGGAAAAAGGCAAACCGCCAACTACTGTTTGAAGTTCAAGCTGAATGGTCAGAGGCTCAGGAATTCAGACACCGACTGAGGCCCATCTCACTTTGGTCCCAACAACTCCTGAACTCAGGGCCGAGAGTAGCCCCTGAGCCCTCCCAGGTGTGACCCCCCAAACCAAAGAAGGCAGGGATTGTAGCTCAGTGGTAGAGAACTTGCATGTATGAAACCCAAGTTCAATCCTTAGCACTGCAAAATTTAAAAAATGAAATACTTTATTTTTGTTTCAATGAAGGGATTGAATCCAGGTCTCATGGGTGCAAGGCGTTCACTCTGTCACTGAGCAACTTTCCCCAGTCCTGAATTCATTCTCAGTCTCTCTCTCTCTCTCTCTCACTCCCCCCAACCCGCAGTGCTTTTATTTATTCATTTGTATCACTTGTCACTTGTCTTCCCGTTGATCTTCGATTAGCTCAAGTGGATGCCAGTAACGTCTCCATTTGTCCCTATCACGTGCTAGTGTAGCCCAATGGCATCTGCTCGCTCCAGGAACAGGAAGAGCCTCAAATAGTTCATTCCGGATTTTGACGAAGAAGTCTGACCATTTCATTGGTGGGCGGCCACGGTCTTTTGACGTCCCGTGGAATCCAGTCGGTAACAGCTCTAGTCTAGTGGTTGTCTCTGAATTGCATTATGTGTCTAGCCCATCTGATTTTCAACGCCTTGGCAAACAAGACAGCGTCCCTGATTCTTGACCGTTGACAGAGGTCTGAACTCTGGATTCCTTCTCTCACTTGAGTGAGACATGATACTCCTAGCATAGCTCTTTTGATTCCTCTTTGGGATACCCGAATAGCATTCTCATCCTGTTTGCGTAGGGCCCAGGTCCCTGAGGCGTACGTTAGTGCAGGAAGAATGGTGGAATCGAAAAGATGTGCCCAGAGCTGGATATCCTTTGTCCTCTTCACCATTTCTTCGGCGCTCTTGAAGGCTTTCCATGCTGCTCTCTTCCTCCTGCGCAGTTCTGGTGCCAGGTTGTTCCTCATGTTGAGTTCTCGACCCAGGTACACATAGCTGCTACATTCGGAGATGTTCATTCTATTGAGAGCAAATGGAGAGTCAGGGACTAGTTTGTTTTTCATGAGCATCATCTTGTTGAGGTTCAGCTGCAGTCTGACCTTTCCACAGTCAAGGTGGAAGTTGGCCAGCATTTGTGCCGCTTGGCTAATGTTTGGCGTTATGAGAACGATATCATCAGTGAAGCGGAGGTGGTGTAGTTGCCAACCGTCTATCTTCACTCCCATTCCTTCCCATTCCAGTCATTGCATGATGTTCTTGAGGGTGGCACTGAAGATTTTCGGTGAAATGGTATCTCCCTGCCAAACCCCCCTCTTTATGTCAATGATCACTTCCTTGTAGAATGGTGAGATCCTGGTGGTGAATCTGTAATACAGCTCACAGAGGATCTTGATATACTGAGTTTGAATGCCCTGTTTGGCTAGGGCTTTGATGACCGCTTCAGTCTCAACAGAATCGAAGGCCTTCTTTAAATCGATGAACATTAGAGCAGCATCTTGAACTCTCGTGAAACTTCGATGAGTTTGGTCACTGTGTGGATATGGTCGATTGTGCTGAACCCTTTTCGGATCCTGGCTTGCTCGCATGGTTGTCCTTTATCTAGTGTTCTGCCTATTCTATTCAGGATGACTCAAGTAAACAACTTGTAGATAGCGGGTAACAGGCAGATCAGGCTATAGTTGCCAATGTCGTGGATGTCTCCCTTCTTGTACAACAGAACGGTCCTGCTGGTTTTCCATTGGGACAGAACCTTGCATTCGGACAGGTAGCATGTGAAGAGTTGAGCCAATGTATTGATGAGTACTGGCAGCAGATTCTTTAGGTGTTCAGGTCTGACCTTGTCCAGACCGGGTTCTGTACACGTCTTTACTGACGAAATGGCGTGTCGGGTTTTGGAAGGGAGGACGTTGGGAATGACATATCCATCCTGTGAAATTTGGTATGTTGGCAGGCAGACGTGGGTGTCGAAGAGATCTGAGTAGTAGTCATGAATAATTCTCTCCATTTCCCTTCTGGACGATGTGATATATCCATCAGGACGTCGAGGGCAGTCATCTTGGCAAAGGACAGGCGAGCGTTGCGAATACTTTTCCTGGCATCTGCCGCATCGGCCAACACTGCTGCTCTTCTCTCTTTGAGGTCTTCCTTTATCGCTTCTCTGCACAGCTTTGCGAGCTCGAATGTTAGCTTGCGGTTGCCTGAGGCTCGTGCCAAACCACATTAGCGAATGAGCTCGAGAGTTTCTGAAGACAGGTGTCTGTTTTTGGCTTTCCTACTCTTGGCATTTTTCGTGCAATCATGGAGGTGCTGAACCAGTAGATTGGAGGCCACCCTAAAAGCCTCCATTCCTCTCGGAGAGCTCAGCAAACTACCGAGAGTACCCTGCCCACACGGCAGAGCCTGGCAAGCTACCTGTGGTGTATTCGATATTGCAAAAACAGTAACAACAATGGGCCTCATTTGCCTGACACCGAAAGAGCCCCCAATACGGCAGCATTAAGAAGGATGAGCAAAGAGAGAATGATAAAATTTGAGGGACGAACTAGACTGCCAAAACGAAGAAAGACTAAGACGTCTGTACTTTCAACACATGTACGCTGGCATCAGAAGCATCCATCGAGGACCTGATGGTGCAAGTGCAGAAGATCAGTATGACATCATTGGTCTGACTGAAATGAGAAGGCATCGATCACATCACGACACTTTTGACACTGGAGAAGAACTGTTCCTCAGAACATGTGACAACAGAGGCGTCGGTGGCATTGGTGTCCTTGTCAACACGAACGTGGCCGTGAGCATTGATTCATTCGAATGCCTAACAACCCGAATCAGACGATTACATTTGCATAGACGTGGCTCACTGCTGGCAGTTTCTGTCTTTGTCATCTACGCACCAACATCTAACTACGATGAAGAAGAAATTGAGAAGTCCTACGTGGAACTGCAGAAGTTCTGTAAAGAAGACCACACCTTCTACAAAATCATTGTTGGTGATTTTATGCCAAGACAGGTCCGAGAAGGTTGCCCTAAGTACTCCACAGTAGGACCCATGGCCTAGAATGGAGCAAACAGGATGAGAGACTGTCTGAGTTCATCATGTCAACCAAGACCATCCATAGTAACTCACAGTTCCAGAAGGCCGAATCTAAACATTGGACATGGGGGTCTCCCGGTGGACAGTTCCATAATGAAATTGACCACATCATATTCAATTGAAGGTTTTGCCTGACCAATGTCGCTGTTGTCCCAGAATTCCAAACGGGATTGGACCACTGTCTCCTTCGTGCAAAATTCTACTTCACAGAGCGGGGAGAAAGGACTGCAAAGTTTAAGTTTAGGAAGAGAACTCCCAGAATGACCACCAACTGGGAACTCTTTGGCACTATTGCGGCAACGTGGGAAGATGCCGTCATTGAGAATGTTGACGAGGAATACGATCGACTGGTTTTATTTATTATTATTTTAAATTTTAACTTAAAATTTATTTAAAAAAATTTATTCTTAATATTGAAGAGCTGGGACTGGAGTGATAGCACAGCGGATAGGGTGTTTGCCTTGCACGTGGCTGACCCGGGTTCAATTCCTTCGTCTCTCTTGTAGAGCCCAGCAAGCTACTGAGAGTATCCTGCTGCATGGCAGAGCCTGGCAAACTACCCATGGCATATTCGGTATGCGAAAATGAGTAACAAGTCTCACAATGGAGACGTTCCTGGTGCCCACTCGAGCAAAATGATGAACAACGGGACGACAGTGCGACAGTGCAGTGCTACTGAAGAGCTCGGGAGTTACAAATTAGTCCAGTGTGAGCTTTCTTGGGGAAAAAAGAAAAATGGAGGTGATTATCTCAGTCAGATTTGTGGGTCAGCCCAGCCCTGAAACTGAGGGTCAGTGTATCCATGTACTGATCGTGGCTTCAGATACTGAAGATCACTGGGCCTTGGTTCTGAGGATTAATGGATCCTTATTGGATCCTTATTTTTGTGCGTCAGTGTATTCTTACAGTAAAAATTCATGGATGTCGATATAGAGGATTTATGAATCTGGGAATGAGCACGAGTTCCCTAAAACTGAGGATCAATTACTCTGATCACAAGACCACTATAACACCTGCTGCTGGTGGGTCGATCTGCCCTCACGGTGCTTCCTTGCTCAGTAAGCATGTTAGTGTTGACATTTGGGCTTTAATGGAAGAGTCTTGGGTTGATGGTGGCACTTCCTGGCTGAGTTGCCATGAAACTTAGTTCCGATCTTGGAATGTTTTTCTATATTTTTATAATTTATTTTGGCTTGGGGACCATACCAGATGGTCCCCAAGGCCTAATACTGACTCTGTGCTCAGGGACAGAAGCTGGGACAGCTGTGTGCAAGGCGAGCTCTTGATCCCTGTGCTATCTTGACCTCCCATATATTTAATTTTGGGCCATATCTGGTGATGCTTGGGGGTTTCTCCTAGCTCTGTACCCAGGAATTATTTCTGGCAGTGCTTGGGGGTCCATATGGGATGCCAGATTTTGACCCTGAGTCAGCCTCATGCAAGGCAAGTCCTCTACTCTATAGTTCAGGACTATAACCTGTGTTTTGTTTGTTTGTTTTGGGTCCACACCCAGTGATCCTCAGGGGTTACTCCTAGCTCTGCATTCAGGAATTACTCCTGGCAGTACTCCCAGGGAACCATATGGGATGCTGGGGGATCAGTCACACACAAGGAAAATGCTCTTCCTGCTCACCCTCCCCCCAATCCCCTGTATTTAAAAAATAATTTTGAGTTTTTAATTGAATCAGTGAGATATACAGTTACTGTTGGATTACAGATCTAAGCATTTTAAGAAGGAACATTGGGTTGTCTTTTCTCCTGCACAGGGAGCTTAGGTTTATTGAGTTACTCCCACCATGGTCCTCCTGAGGCACTCTCAAGTCCATCAGGCACTCCCAATCCTCTGTGTTTATCTTTTTTTTTTAATTTAAAAAAATTTTTAATTGAGTCACCGTGAGAACAGTTACAGGGCTTTTAGGATCGAGTCTCAGTCATACTATGCTCAAACACCCATCCCTTCACCAGTGCACATGTTCCACCACCAAAAACCCCAGCATACCCCTCTCCCACTCCCCCTCTGCCTGTGTGGCAGATGATTTTCACTTTACTCTTTCTTTACTTTGATTACATTTAATTTTCGACAGGAAACTCACTATTATTATGTGGAGTTTTCCCCCCCAACAGTCAGACCTGTCGGAATGGCATCATTAGATTGTATGTTTTCTATTGTTGGTAACGAAGAGCATATGATGCTGCATGGTTGCAAAAGTGGCCAGCCAGATTTGGAATTCCGGTATTAAGTCCAGAGGTATTTCTGCCAGCAGCTGCTGCATTCCGAGATTGGTTTCTGTGGCGCTGGGATCATGGCTGTTCAGGAGCGGAGGAGCTGTTCATGGGCAACCGCTCTGGGTCTCATTTGGGCAGGAGGCAGGGCCAGTTCTGCCTCCCCCATCACAAGATTCCCCATGCATCCCATCCCATCACTGCAAACTCCTACCTCTCTGTCCAATAGGTTCTGAATGGTGGTGGTCGCCATGCTGTCCCGGGGGGAAAAGGCTGAGAGACAGAAACCCTTCCCCTCCCAGGGCTTCACAGGGCCATAGCTTAATTCAGAGTCCAGGATATATCTGCCAGCAGCCGCTGCGTTTCTGAGATTGATTTCTGTGCCTCTGGGATAATGGATGCTCAGGGGTGGTGGAGCCATTCCTGAGCATATATTTTGTATATCAGGAAAGGTCATGCAGCCTCGTAAGTGGCCACGCAGTTTGGAGATGTTCCAGTCCTGCATACCGGAGCCGTGTTAGTAGAAGCTCAGTGTCGCTGGGGCTCCATCTGGAGAAGGCGTGCTGGCTGGACCTCCTCCGTCTGGCACCCCGGTGTTGTTGGCCTGGTCTGGGGTCCGGTGCAATCTCCGGCTGGCGGTGCTTGCCAGAACGGCCCGGATTCTTCACTGTTGGTTGTGGCAAGATGGTGCTGAGGGCGGGTTGAGGGCGTGACTTCTGGCAGCCGTGGAGAATTGGAAATTGGGCTGGTGCCGCCCCGTTCCAGTGCCCCCCACGGTTTGGAGATGTCCCAGTCCTGCATACCGGAGCCGTGTTAGTAGAAGCTCAGTGTCGCCAGGGGCTCCATCTGGAGAAGGCATGTGTTTATCTTTAACCTCTCCTTTGTGCTCTTCTTCTCCTATATCTTTTTTTTTTCTTTTTGGGTCACACCTGGTGATGCACAGGGGTTACTCCTGGCTCTGCACTCAAGAACCACCCCTGGCTGTGCTCAGGGGACCATATGGGATGCGGGGAATCGAACCTGGGTTGGCCGCATGCAAGGCGCAACCCTACCCGCTGTGCTATCGCTCCAGCCCCTCTTCTCTTATATCTTAATCATACATATACCCAAATCAGACCCTGTAACCTATAAAGTAAAATTCTTTTGAAGGCTCTGGATTTTGTATATGTAAATAAAATATTGCTTTTCTCTTTATGTCCTTTGCATAGTTTATTTTAGAGCAATGTCCTTTTTGTATAGACACAGGAGGACAGTTAATGCTATGCTTGGGAGTTAATTGACTCCGAATAATACTTACTCCTGGGCATCCGTGATATTTACTTGACTTCAGCCTCAGTTACACTAGTTCCTACCCCAAAAGGGGGGTCCTGGCAAGGGACTTGGATGGACCCAGGGCAAGCCGTAAGCTACCCTGGGATCAAAAAGGGGTAGCCTAAGTGCCATAAGAAGTATAATGGGCTAAAAGCACCATCATGGAACAAACTGACATGACCCAAAAAGAAGTGACTGAATAAGGACCCTGCTGGGGTTAGGAAAGACTAACCTGGCCCAAGGACTGTAATCTGGGATATATAGCGAGATGTCCCCAGGAAGGGCCACCCTTTAAACTTAATATATCTCTTACTGCGTCCATTCAAAATGACTAGAAAGATTATTAAGACGTAAATTACTATGATTATTTAATTGGATTACTAGCAAAGGAAAGGAGAAAGCAGTATGCCCTTAGATGGAATTCTGCCCTTCGGCGGATCTCCTAGCGGGAATCGAGAGTGCTGGGTCCCTCCATGAGGTTTTGTCCTTGAGTGGATCTCCCAGAGAGCTTCCCCTGAAGGACGCGCTTTCATCTGTTCATTGTTTGTGATAATGCCCAACCACTCCTGTGTGGAATTGATACCCCTAGCTACCGCTACCCCTTTATGGTTTCCCTAGAACTAACACAGTGAAACTTAATAAACAGCCACGGGTCACCAATCAGCCTCGTGTCCCCATTCCTTTGTCAGTTGCTGGCCAGCCTGGGGGATGGTGATTCAGCCCTGAATGCACCAAGGGAACCCCGGGTCACTGCAGGGTGGTGACACCCTGGAACAGCAACAAGTTACTAAGTTGCTCATGATTGGATTTACCATATCATGTTCCAACACCTGTCGCTTCACCAGTGCACATTTCTCACCACCACTGTACCCGGTCTCCCTCCCACCACCCCACCCTGCCTCTATGGCAGGCACATTTCCTCCCTCTCCCCTCTTCTCTTTCTCTCCCTTGCTCCCTCTCCCTCTCTGGGCATCATGGTTTGTAATACAGATACTGGAAGGTTATCAAACATATCCCTTTACCTCCTTCCAATGCTCAGTTCTTCTCCAGGGTGATCATTTCCAACTATTATTGTCATTCTGGTCCCTTATCTATCTTAACTACCCTCTGTCTCCCACACACTTATAGTAGCTTCCAACCAGTCCTTCTGCCCCTGTTTTCCGTGCCTTGGATATCAGTCTCATACTTTTTTTTTTATATCCCACAAATGAATGAAGTCATTCTATATTTGTCCTTTCTGACTTGGTATGTTACTCTCCATATCCATCTATTTATAAGCAAATTTCATGACTTCATTTTTTTCCCTAACAGCTGTGTAGTATTCCATTATGTAGATGTACCATAGTTTCTTTATCCAGTTATCTGTTCGTGGGCATTCAGGTTGTTTTCTAGATTCTGGCTATTGTGTATAGTGCTGCAATGAACATAGGGGTGCAGATGGCTTTTCTGCTGCTGTGTTTTTGGGCCCCCAGGGTGGTATTGCTGGGTCAAATGGGAGCTCAATTTCTAGTTTTCTGAGGAACGTCCATAAAGGCTGGACCAGTGGACCTTCCTACCAACAATGTATGAGAGTCCCTTTCTCCATGCATCTGCACTAACATTTTTGTTCCTGTACTTTTGGATGTGTGCAGTCTCTGTGGTGTGAGATGATATCTCATTGTTGCTTTGATTTGCATCTCCCTGATAATTAGTAATGTTGAGCAATTTTTCATGTGTCTTTTGACCATTTGAATTTCTTCTTTGAGAATGTTTTTCTTCATTTCTTCTCCCCATTTTTTGATGGGGTTGGAAGTTTTTTCTTGTAAAATTCTACCAGTGCCTGGTATATCTTTGATGGATATTGTGTGAATAATTTTTCCCATTCCATGGTCTGTCTGTATCTTGGTCACTGTTTCTTTTGAGATGCAGAATATAGTCCTATTTGTTTATCTTTGCTTCCACTTGCTTGGACAGTGGTGTTTCATTTTTGAAGATGCCTGTAGCTTCAATGTCATGGAGGGTCCTACCTACGTTTTCCTCTCTGTACCTTATGGATTCAGGTCTGATATTGAAGTCTTTAATTCATTTTGATATGAATTTTGTGCATGGTGTTAGAAATCTGAGTTCATTTTTACCCATGTAGCTGCACAGTTTTCCAGCACCACTTGTTAAAAAGTCAGTCCCCTGTGTTTTTTTTTCTTTTGGGTCACACCTGGCGATGCACAGGGGTTACTCCTGGCTCATGCACTCAGGAATTACCCCTGGCGGTGCTCAGGGGACCATATGGGATGCTGGGAATCGAACCCGGGTTGGCCGCGTGCAAGGCAAATGCCCTACCCACTGTGCTATCTCTCCAGCCCCAGTCCCCTGTGTTTTTAAGAGAAACCAGCTATCAGCCGGAGAGATAACTCGGTGAGTTAGGTTGCATGATTTGCAAGTGGTAAAAATGAGTTCATAACACCAGGATCGACTCCTAATCATTGAATCAGGTGCAGTCTATAAACAAAAGTCCAACTAATGTTAATTTTTCCTCCAAGTAACTTGCATTTGTTAGCTAACTGTACCATGCTTATCTAAAAATTGACCAACATTTTTCTTTCTTGTGTGTGTATTTCGGGGGGGGTACACCTGGCTTTGCTCAAGGATCACTCCTGATGGGTTTGGGGAAGCTTATGGAGTACCAAGGATTGATCCTGGGTCGACTGCATTCAAGGCAAATGGCTGCCCTGCTGTACTATTGTTCCAGCCCCAACCTTTTTCTAGTTGAGTTCTGTGGAGCTTCAGAATATGGTTCCCGGAGAAAAAGGTGTCTGATCCGTGGAGCCTGGGAAACACGTTTCTTGACTCTCCATACACAGAAGCTCCTAAGGGCTTTCAAAACCCAGAGGCAGCTTTGCCTAATCAAACTGTCTTTGCTAACGATTTCTTTCTCTGGAAATGATCCCCTAACCATCTTCACTTAGGAATGGCTTCTCCCGCCGGCCCCCCATTTATCAACAACTTTGTGTTGAATGACTGCTATATGCTGGACTTGAGCATGGCATGGCGCCTCTTCCCTCAGTAAGAGCCTCAGCTTTCCTGAGGGCTGTTGGATAACGTTGGGAGAAAGAAAAAGGAGGGCAAAGCTCAGGATCTAGATCAAGACCAGTGAAATAACATGTACTAGCTTTGGGAAGAAAGAAGTCGGGGGGGTGGGGTGGGGGTCATATGAGCAGTGTGGGTGCTTTTTGCTTTAGGTAGTAGAAAATTCAGCCCAAAGAGGTATATATAATTATGGTCATTATCTTAGTGAGAAATTCAGGGCAGGGTGTTTCCAGAAAGCTAAGTTCAGTAACGTGACCCATCAATGTGTCTATGACTCAGGACCTGTTTTCCTTTCTAGTGCGCAGTGAGCTGGTCTTTATACTCAGCCTTGCCTATTCAGCGTCGGACCCTGGCACAGACTCACAGACCGTCTTCTTTGGCCTCAGTGTTTCTCTGCTCCAGTGAGAAACACTGGGCAGCTCATCCATAGTGGCTTTCATAGCCTCACTGTCTCCACCCTTCTCCAGGCTACAATGACTGGTGCTCCGCTTTTTGCAAAATGTATGATTTCAACCGCTCAAAGTAGCAGCACACCTGGTGGGTCTTGGGAGGGTTCCCTGTGGCTTTCCTGTGTGCTCCTGGTTCTGGCCAGCTGATCAGCCAGCCTCCGATCAGCACTCATGCAGTCCCCAGGGCCAGAGAAATGGCTTTCAGATCCCTTGGTAGGAGAGCAGGAGTCCTCACAGTAGGAGATGAACGAGGGAATTGACACAGATGCTTCCGATTTCTGAAGCGTGAGCAGGCAACAAGGCTGTGAAGTAAGGGATGGTGGGCTGACAGAAGGGTATAGCTTGTTGTCAAAACAAAAGCCTAATAAAGCCAGAATCATCTGACTGCACTTGGGCATAAGCCTACACAGAAACCCTGAGGGGGTTTCTGGTACCCCTCCAGGAGGGAGCCATAAATGTGACCCTCAGCTGTGTCTTATGCACTTTCAGACTTCAGAGGTCGCTGAGGCTGGGGGCGGCGTGCAAGAGGAGCAGAGCTCTTCTCTCTGTGGTGGGTATGATGAGAGTGGCCCACCTGGCAAGTCCTTCCAGTTTTCCATATATTCTGTGGGAAGCACACTGAGCACTGAGCATGGAGAGATACTCTGTCCAGACATCTCAGCAGCCTCGGGACCCTCTAGACTTCTCTTCGTGCCCTGGGTGCTTCTGGCAAATCCTATCGGCTCCTTCTCAGAGGGGTCATTTGACACCAAGAAAGTAAGTTCCTTGGATTTCACTGGGAACCCCATACTGGAGCAGTCCACAAACTTGTTCTTTCATTTACCTTTTTTAAACTTTTGGGCCACACTGGTAGTGCTCAGGGCTCACACCTGGCTCTGTGCTCAGGGATACCTTGGTGGGCTTGAGGAACCAGTTGTGGTGTGGGGGATTAAACCCTGATTGGCCACATGCAGCGAGAGTGCTCTGCCTGCTGTACTCTCTCTGTACTATCTCTATCCCACAAACAAGATATTTGTAAAGCAAACTTGAGAGGGCCCAAGACATAGTACAGGGTTTAAAGTGTGTTTCTACCCCTACCACCACATGTGATTCCCTGAGCACCACCAGGAGTAAGCCCTGGGAACCACTAGGTTTGGCCCCCAAACCAACAAAAACACCTGGGGAATTTGTAATATGTGATTTGGCTGGGAGGTGGGGTTTGGCCCCTAACCCCACTATGTATAGGGACATCCTGCACAGAAGGTGCTCAGGGATCACAGCAACGCCAGCTGTGCGTGCAAGGCAAGTGCCTTAGCCCTGTGCTCGCTGCACCCTCATGGGTGCTCCTTATAGCTCCTGGCTTTTTAGGGAGAGCGCCGGTAAATGAAACTGGCTGTTTGCTCACTGAGGAGCGCAGGTCTGGAGTGGGACTTGTGAGGATGGCGGTGGCTCAGCCACCAGCTGGTGGAGGTCCTGAAGCTCTGTGGTATGGGTGGTGGCAGAGTTTTAATGGATCTGAATGGCACTCCGGGTCAAACTTGGCACAGCTGCGGAGCTCAGGTGTTAAGGTCCTGGGGTTGAGGAGGTGCTCTGGGTCCCCACCACGGGGTTCTGGCAGTTTGCTGCCAGACTGGGCCCATTGTCATTCCCTCCCAGGACCAGCCCGCGCTGCCCGCTGAGTGCCAACTGTCTGGGGACTGAAGATGGCAGTATGTGCCCCCGGTCAGGTTCTACCAGACTGGTGGCTGCAGCCTGCCGAGTGTGACCAAGCTGCGTACTGTAGCAGCCCTGGGCCCGTTTCCGGTCCCTGCCTGGTCCACTTCTGCTGTTGCCACTGGGGTCAGGGGGTGCGGAATATAGCTAGCACATATGTAGAAATTTGGAAACAGTGAATTATGCAAATCATTAAGTCTGAGTTGGAGTTAGACGCCAAGCTCTAGGATTGGGGCTTCCACACGGGAGAGGAGGTCAGGAAAAGCTCCAGCAGGGAATGAGGATGCAGAGGTAGGAGAAGCAGCATCCTCTCTCCCTCTCGCCCGTCACCTCCTTACACAGATGCAGGCAGGCTTTCTTGAAGCAGGTCTTGGGAAGAAGGGTTCAGAGCAGTTTCTGAAGGGTCTGCTCTCGGGCCCCCAGTATTCTTGGCATCAGGATGCACCCAGAGCCTCATTCACGTGAGCCCTCATGAGCCTTAGCTCTCTTGGCACCCAAGAGCTTTTGTTTGGAATTGGAGAGATAGTAGTTGGGAGGGCACTTTTCTTGCGCACAGGTGACCCGGGTTCAATCCCTGGCATCCCATTTGGTCCCCCAAGCACTGCCAGAAGTAATTCCTGAGTGCAGTCAGGAGTAACCCCTTAGCACTGCTGGATGTGCCCCCACAAAGAAAAGTGCTTTTGCTTGTGCATGTTAGGTTTAAAAATAACTCTTGTATTAGAAATTAGCATAAGCACTGTAGCACTGTAGTCCCGTTGTTCATCGGTTTGCTCGAGCAGGCACCAGTAACATCTCCATTGTGAGACTTCTTGCTAATGTTTTTGGTATATCGAATATGCCACTGGTAGCTTGCCAGGTTCTGCCGTGCGGGCGGGATACTCACATTAGCTTGCCGGGCTCTCCAAGTGGGATGGAGGAATTGAACCCAGGTCGGCTGTGTGCAAGGCAAATGCCCTACCTGCTGTGCTATCGCGCCACTCCTAGCATTAAATAATTAAAAATATTAAATGCTATAAATAAAATATTTTTAAAAATAAAATATTAAAAAATTGAATAAAATGATTTTAGATAGAAGATTCATAAAGTAACTGTCCAGTAAGTGTTTAATAAGTAGGGTTTCTGGGATAAAGTGTTTTTCAGTGCAACAAGTGAAATCTCAGCACGGAGGCCATGCACGTGCCCCAGCCCGCAGGGCGGGGCCTCCCCATGCCCACCGGACTGCAGAGGTGCCTGGCCTCTGTAACCTGCCCTCTGTCTCTGAGCACTCGAGTGTGAAACGGTCACCTGACACCTTTGTGGTCCTGGCAAATCGGCCCAAGGCCACCTGGGAATTGTTGACTAGCCATTTCTTTGAACAGTTCTTGACTGTGTTTTACATGGAGAATTCCAGAGCTAGAAAATAGTGGCTTCTCCAGAGTGCACTGGCTTGTTCTTGGCTTTCTTTTCCGCCCCCACCCGACACCCTTGAGTCCCTGACTGCAGGAGAGAAGCCAGAGGCTCCGCTGGGACTTGGTCAGTGGCCAAGCGGAGTGCCAAGAAGAGAGGTGCCCAGGGTCCAGCTAGCTGGAGAGACTCACCTTGATTTTCTTCATGAGATGTGACCCCCTTTCCCCGCCCACTGACCTGCCATGGGAGTCAGGAAGAGTGGAGAAGAGTGGAGGCCCAGCATCTCGCCCCCGTTCTTTGTGGGCTGGTGAGAATGCTGATCATGGAGATTCTGCTCTTGGTTTCCGTTTGCTTTAGGTCTCTCTGTGCAGACGGAATGGGAAGAATAGCCGTTTCGGTTTTCACTGGTGCTCACAGGTCCTGCTGCTGTCGGCGGGGGCCTGCACAGGCCAAGTGTGACTGGCCCTGCAGCATCATCACCTGGGAACTTGCCAGAAACATGAATGTTCGAAGCCTAGCTGAAGCAGGAAGTGTGAGTGGGGCCAGCAATCTCTCAGGAGGCCTGGCCCTCCACTCTGAATGACCCCACGCCCAGTCTTATGTCTCGTTTAAAGTTGTGGGGATAACCCTGCAGTCTTGGTAGTGATAGCAGTGCCTGAGGGGGCTTGGCTGCTGAGCTTCCACTCTGGTGGGAAATGCTCCCACACCCTCCACTTCTTTACTTCTCTCTTCAGTTTTCTGCTCTATCTTTGACCAGTAAGACATGACTAAGAAAGTTTCTACTCGTGATAATATTTTAATCCAACACTATTTCAGTATGGAAATAAGTATTAGATGTGGAGCTGAGGATGAAAGTTCTAATAGACTTTGTTTCCAGCACGGGTCCCAATTCTTGCTAAATTCCCATTGCCTTGGGTTGTAAGGGCCTCAGTCCTAAGATGTCCTCTTAACATGTTTGAGAAGTGTTTTTTGTTTGTTTTTGCTTTTTGGGTCACACCTGGCGATGCACAGGGGTTACTCCTGGCTCTGCACTCAGGAATTACAATTGACGGTGCTCAGGGGACTATATGGGACACTGGTAATTGAACCCGGGGCAAACACCCTACCAACTGTGCTATTGCTCCAGCCCCTTGAGAAGTGTTTTTAAAAAACAACTTGTTTCACAAAAGCTGGAGTGGGGCATTTCTAGGGAAGTCATGAAAGTCACCAAGACAGAAAACTTGTTCCTGCTGTTCTCACACCAGCAACCCCAAACATGGGGCTTTCCCTTTCCCACGGAACAATTCTGGCACTAACAGCTCCCCTTCCCACCCAGTAGTCTGTCCTAAGCTCTGGGCTGGGACCTGTGAGCCTTCTGTGAACTTCCCCTCCTAGGGTCCTCTGGTTTCCTAGAGAAGCTCTAGAACTCAGGAAGGCACTTGACTTACTAGGACCAGGTTCTTGGGAAGACAGTACCTCAGAGCAGCCAAGTAGAAGTGAGCAGAGGCAGGTGGTGTCGGGGTGGCAGTACAGTGGCCATCCCCACTCTGGGCTTCCCCATCCCAGCACCTCTGAGGTTCACCAAAGTCTTTACTTAGGGCTTTGATTGGGATCTTGATGACAGAGGCAGAATTGATAAAATCACTTGCCATTGATGAGTATGTTCATTTCCAGCCACTCTTCCTTCCTCAAAAGCTGGGGTGTGTGGGGCTGATTGTTGTAGTCTTCTGGAGATGAGCACTTCTCCTCCAAAAGTTACCATATTATCATGAATTCTGGCACAAAGGGGTTTGTTATACATGGCTGAAAGGTTTTATTCTACATGACCAAAAATGCTCTTTTCATCCTATTATGCAAGAAACTACAAGGGTTTTAGGAGCTTGGTGCCAGGAATGAGAATGGAGATTAAATCCACGTGTTTCTTCTTAGGTCACAGTATCACTGTATCACTGTCATCTCGTTGTTCATCGATTTACTCGAGCAGGTGGCAGTAACGTCTCCATTCGTCCCAACCCTGAGATTTTAGCAGCCTCTCCTTACTCATCTTTCCCAACAATTGGAAGCTCTTTCACGGTTAGGGGAATGAGACCTGTTATTGTTACTGTTTTTGGCAAATCGAATACGCCACGGGGAGCTTGCCAGGCTGTGCCGTGCAGGATGGATACTCTTGGTAGCTTGCCGGGCTCTCCCAGAGGCATATATATATATATATATTTCCTTCTATGATGATTTGTTGCACGGCTGTTTTGTGGCTACGTGGTCCAGGAATATGTTGACTCGTGTGTGAGGTTCAGCCCGAGCGTGTGGAAAGCCTGGAGCAGGGTGGCGGTTGGGTAGTGGAGGTCGTCTGCCGGGGCTGGGTCCCTTGGGGTGGGGAGGTCACAGTATCCCAATTAATCTCAGAAGCAGCAGTTCCTGTCCCATCTAGGACCTGATTCGCAGTGGATGTTTAGTAAATCATTGCAGCATGCAACAGTCAATGGTTTTTACACATTATTAGGCACGTAGTAAGCCAACAGCCCATGTCTTTGTTCACGGTTAAGGCAGTGTGGCTAAGGTGACCACAGTACCACAATGGCTTCACTGTTACCTATATTGCATGCAATTTTTTAATTTGATGTGGGGGCTGCTCTTCAGAGGATCTTGGGTCATACCTGGCTGTTGTCAGGAGGCCATGCAGTACCGAGGGTCAAACCCAGGGCCTTGCTATAACCACATGAGTTGTATCCCTGGCCCCCACAGGTTCTTTTTTCATGAACATAGTAAGTTTGCTAGTTGACAGGTAAGAAGGGAGAGGATCAACCTCCTCCAAATGGATTACTTGAAGTTCAACACCAAAACTACCAGAGATCTGCACCGAGGAAAGTGCACTGCTAGCAAAGGCAGGCGGGCAATGCCTTATCATCTACAGACTGCACTGAGTGCCAAGTGCCCTGTCTATTTACTGAGATACTCCTGTGATACAGGCAGCATGTGACTACCAGTGACCAAGAGCACTTTTGTGGGAGACTGGCACCTGCTGTCTTAATAAGAAACATCACAGCACCGTAGCCCACATTGGGGGGGGGCACACCTTCTTCCCTATTACATTCGTGTTGTTTACACTTTATACATGGGAAGTACTTTGCCTTACTCGGTGCACTTTAAGCTCTCCGTCCTGCCGGAAGAAGTCATGATGCCTGATGCGCAGGACTAAACAAGGCTTGGCGAGCCCTCCTAGTCACCAACAGCCTGTTTAGCGGAGCCCTCTCCGGTGGCTCCCACACTCGGGATCCACGGGACGTTTGGGATGGTACCATCCATGTCCTTTTCCACGCTGCCAGCCACGTGGGCCTTCTCTGATGTACTCAAATGACGCGTGAGATGAAGCTGACTTAAGTCGCCTTTTCACCAGGCCACCGCTGACTGTGCTTTGTGTTCCTCTTCGAAGGGAGAGTGAGAAGGGGGCCGGCAGACGGAGACCCCGAGCTTCCACGGACTGGCATGCTGGGAGGCACTGAGTTCAGATCTCAGTTTCGGAAGCTGGCGTCCGGAGTCCTCCCTTCTCCTCCAGGCCCGTCGAAGTGACGGATGCCAGTCACTGCGGAGCTACTTCCCGACAGCGGCTGCGACCCGTGGGCCTCGGCGATCCTGCCCTCCCAGCGCGCCCACGCGAGGCCCTAGAGCCACTCGGGGAGCTCGCTCAGAGCCAGGCCCGGCCCAGTCCGGCACCGCCGGTGCGAGGCGCGCAGCGGGGCTCGGGAGCCTGCAGAAGGGCCGCGTCCTGATTCCCGTCCCGAAACCCTGGCCCGGGAGCCGCGTGGCCGGAACCGAGAGCCCCTGGGCCCTGCGCCGGGCTGTCCTTTCTTTGGGTGGGGGGTGGGGGCCACCCCGGCGGTGCCCGGGGGCCAGTCGGGGGTCGTATTTGGTGACGTAAGCGACGCCGCGCGCGGCCCGCGCCTCCCGCTGCGCTGTCCCTCAGGCTCGGGACGTTCCGGCCGGCTTGACAGGGGAGGCCCCCGGCGTCGTCCCGGGTCCAGGCTGCTTGTCGGCTCCTTCCCGCCCCCAGGAAGACCCTCCCGGTCACCAGCACTCTACCCCCAGGTGGGCTTCCCCGCGGAGGCCGCCAGGCTGCGTCCCGGGCTCCCTCCGGCCCGGGCCTTCCGGGACGGGTCCCACCTCTGATTGGCCGGCGATGACCTCATTGTTCGGGACATCCGGGCCCTTCCCCCCTCTTCCGCCCTCTGCAGCGGGCGCGGCTCAGACGGGCGTCTGCGTCCTCCAGTGGGAGGCGGGCAAAGCATTGTTAGCCAATCGGACGCTGCTTCCTGCACCCTGGGCGGGGCCACCGGTTCCCGGCCGGAGCTTCTATCGCGGCGCGCTGGCTGTCCGAGCCGGGACCACGGAGTCCACGGAGGCCGCGCGCGCCACAGGGCCTCCGCCTTGACGTCTTCGAAGACTAGCCAATCGCTTTTCAAACATTTCCCCGCCCTTTGCGCGTTTATTTATAAAGAGCCGGTGTGACGGACTTCAAAATTGTTCCGTGACGGACACGTAGAGTGAGCCAATGGCTGAGGGCCCAGGTCCCCATGGCGGCCAATAAGAGAGAGAGTAGCTAGGCCCCGGCCTTCATGAGGCAGGGTCAAGTGGGCGCTAGTTGATTGACGGCTATTTCCGCCTATGACTCGCAGAGGGTGGGCCTTTGACGTGCCGCGGGGCGGCGGAGGCGGAGTTGTTGAAGCAGATGCTAATAAGGGCCGGGCTCCCTCAGTGGGCGGTGTTTGATGGATAGTTGACTTCACCAATCGAAGGTGGCCACCGCTGCCCAATGGGCTAACAGACGGACGGAGGCGGGGACCTGTGGGCGGGGCAAGGCAAGTACGGCGTCGCCGGAGGCCGGCGTGACTGGCGGGTTTGTCGGCCAACCGGGCGCGGGGAGGCTGCGTGCAGCGCCAATGGGGGCGTCCGGGGCGGGGCCGCGGGGGGCGGGGCGTCGGGCGGGGCGGGGCGCCGGGCGCGGAGCGGCGGCTGCTCAATGGCGGCGCGGCGGCCGGCGCTGTGAGCCGCGGCCCGGCGGAGCGGGGCGACGTGCGGCGGCCCGAGGCCGGGTCTCTCGGGGCGCGCCGGGCGGAAGATGCTCCAGGGACACGCGGCGGCGGCGGCGGCGTGCGGGAGGGGCGCAGGCGGCGGCGGCGGCGAGCGGGGCCCGGCGCAGTAGGCGGCGGCGGACGCCCCTCGCTCCTCGCCCGCGCGCAGGTGAGGCCCGGCCGTTGGCGGGCGGGACGGGGCCGCGCCGGGGCCGGGCGGGGGCGCGGCACGTGGGCGGGCGGCGGCGGCGGCGGCGCCCCACGGGCCCCCCCGCGCCCCGCGGCACCCCCGCCCGGCCCCGCGCCCCCCGCGCCGCCGCCCGTTGCGTCCCTGGGCCCGGCCCGGAGCCGCCCAGCTCGGAGCACCTGCTTGCGAGCAGGACCCGGCGGGCGGCTGACAGGCACGTGCCCGGCGCCCCGCGGGAACGGGGCGGCGCGGGCCGCCGCGACCCCGCCCGAGCTCGTGGCGAGTGGGCGCAGACCCTCCCGCTGGACGGAAGTTCGGGCGTCCACGCCGCCGCCGCCGCTGGCCCCGAGCCCGGCCCCAACGGGCCGCCGCGCGGTGCTGGCCCGCCCGGTTCTGGGGGGTGCTGGGGCGGCGGCCGAGGGGCGCGGGGGGGGCGGCACTCGCGGGGGGCGGCACTCGCGGGGGGCGGCGCGGCTTCGGGTGTGACGTTTGGGGGGCAGCGAAGGCCAGCGCGGCGCGGCTGGGACGCCGGTGCCCCGGCCTGGGGGGCGTCCAGGGCCCCGAGCGAGGCCCACCGTGCTCGGACCCTGGCGTGGGTCGCCCCGGAATCCTGCAGAACCCCCGCCGCAGCCTGGTCGCTGGGCGGGGAGGGGGCCTCGTTGAGTGACCCACTGACCTCTGGCGGGAAGAGCCGCGGGAACAGCCTCCCAGTCCGCCTCTTACGGCGAAGCACTGATTTCGAAAAGAAAGTACCTTTTGGTCTGTAACTTGAGTACACTTAATAATTTGCTTTTTGGGTCACACCCGGCGATGCACGGGGGTTACTCCTGGCTCTGCCCTCAGGAATCACTCCTGGCGGTGCTCAGGGGACCCTTGGGGACGCTGGGAATCGAACCCGGGTCGGCCGCGTGCAGGGCAGACACCCTACCCGCTGTGCTATCGCTCCAGCCCCTACTTACGAATATTTCTAAAATGATTAAAATCTCTATAGATCGTATGTTTTTCTAATTTTTTTTTTTCCTTTTTTGGGTCACATCCAGAGGTGCTCAGGGGTTACTCCTGGCTCTGCACTCAGGAATTACTCCTGGTGGTGCTTGGGGTTACTCTCTGGGATGCCAAGGATGGACACTGGGTCAGATCAAACCCAGGTCGGCCGCGTGCAAGGCAGATGCCCTACCCACTGTTCCATCGCTCTGGCCCCAGTTTTGGAGTGTAACGTTGAGAGATCAAGGTTGTTTTTATTGCTATGAAGTTGATTTCTTAAAGTTAATTACCTCCACTTTTAGAAATATAGTTGGAAAACTTGTTCCATCTCACTGTACCAAAGATGCTTTGCTTGATAAATGGTTTTCTCTGTAGAGGAGCGAAAAGAGAAACTTTGGAAAACATCTGTGAAATATTAAGGCACTCGGTTTACTCCGAGAGGTGGGACCAGTTCCTGGCACAGACACAGGAGAAGGCTTCGGGTCACACTGTGCTTTTTTTGGTCGACGTAAATTGGTCTGTGAGTGAAAAGTGGATTTGAATAACGCACTGTAGCACTGTCGTCCCGTTATCCCGTTGTTCATCAGTTTGCATGAGTGGGCCCCAGTAACGTCTCCATTGTGAGACTTATTGTTACTGTTTTTGGCATATCGAATACGCCAGGGTAGCTTGCCGGGCTCTGCTGTGCAGGCGGGATACTCTCGGCAGCTTGCTGGGCTCTCCGAGGGGGACAAAAGCGTCGAACCTGGCTTGGCCGTGTGCAAGGCAAACACCCTACCCGCGGTGCTATCGCTCCAGTCCATATTCAGACCGTCGTGGAACAGGTATTTGAGTAATAGAACATAAAAGCCTTCTCCTTCAGGGACTAGAGTGGTAGTACCGTGGGTAGGGAACTTGTCTTAACATGCGGCCGACCAGGGTTCAATCCCAGGCACCCCATATGGTCCCCCAGTCCCTATCAGGAGTCGGCCCTGATCACCGCCTTATGTTCCTTCATGTAAACTTTCAAAAGGTGATTCCGGGGGCTGGAGAGAAAGGTGGTACAGCAGACTGGGAGCTTGCCTGGCGTGTGGCTGACCTGGGTTTGACAGAGCACCACCAGGAGAGATCCAGAGCCAGTAGTCAGCCCTGAGCACTGCTGAATGTCACCCAAAGAACAAAAAAAAAAAGTTAACTTTTGTTGGGAGTAATGCAGATTTTAATTTAAGAAGCAAACCAAATGAACCCATTGTTTGGTAGGCTCGTAGAGGATATGTAGTTTGTGAATTTCTGGAAGATTTCAGAATACTCTAAAACTTGAGTAATGGCACTGGTTCTTGATCCCATTTTACTTTCTTCATAGAGTTCGATATAAACGCACCTGTAATAGTGAAAAGGGTTGTTCACAGAGCTCTTTGATGTTGGGAGTCTAGACTGTGGCCTGCGTGGTGCTTAACCGATCCTGGCAGACTTTTCCTCCTGGGCACCGGGGAGGTGGCCCGCCTAGTGATCCTGCATGACCTGCTGCGCACGGGAGACCCCACAGAGGGCAGCAGGCCGAGGTGATCGACCATCTGGGCTTAGAGTTAGTGGTGGAGCTTCCTGCCGTCCCTCCAGCTCCGTGGTGGCCATAGGCCTCAGTCTCCCATGACAGAGCTCAGGTTGTCACCACAGGACCTTGGTGTGTCTGCCTTTGCTTGCCCAGCGCTGTGTGCTTTGGGAAGGCGTTGTCTGGGAGCACTGGAGAGGAAGTGGCTATTTTGTGTTCTACCTTGTTCTGTAGCTTTCCCAGTGCTGGTCCAGCCCCTTTGTGTTCACGCAGTGCACATCCGAGATCTGCATGAGAAATCTGTTGTTTTCCTTGTAATGTGCAGTGGTTTTTGCTTTGTTTGTGCCATTGAGTCAGACTTGTGATTACTGCAGTAAATTGAGAGTGGTTCTTTATTGGAAAGCAAATCAGCCTGTGCTTTCAGCACCCAGAATATAAAGGGACACAAGTGTTGTCATGAGCACAAGCCTCAAGGTACTACTTAGATTTTAATTTAAAAAAATTTTTTGGTTTTGGGCCACACTGGCAATGTTCAGGGGTTACTTCTGGCTCTGCACTCAGGAATCACTCCTGGCAGTGCCCAGGGGCCCATATGGGATGCTGGGGATCGAACCCAGGTTGGCCGTGTGCGAAGCTAGCACTTTAGGCACTGTACTATGTCTCCGGGCCCCCCCCCCTTTTATTTTTTTGTGGGAGGTACACCAGGTGGTGCTCAGGAGTTATTCCTGGTTTGCACTCAGGAATCACTCCTGGAGGCTTGGGGATGCTATGTGGGATGCTGGGGATTGAAGCCAGGTCTACTTTTATTTAACATATTTTTGTTACTGTCATTTTTATGTAGTGCCAGTGTGCAACAAAACTTGAAATTTTATTTCTTTTAAAACAGAAAGGTTTACTGGAAAATAGAAGGAAAAGAAAGAGAAGGAAAATCCCTGACCCCAAAGGAATTTATTATAGGACCAAGTTCAAAATTTGAACTTTTAAAATATATTAAATTTAGTGTTGTAATTCACACCAGCCTCATCAAGCCATTCAACATTTGGAATTTGCTAGTAGCTTAGATGAAAAAACCGTTGTAATTGGATTTTTATATCAAAATTTCATTTGTGTTTCGGGCCAGAGTGATAATACAGCAGGTAGGGCATTTGCCTGGCACTCAGCTGACCCAGGTTTGATCCCTGGAATCCCACATGGTCCCCTGAGCACCACTGGGAGTAATTCCTGAGTGTAGTCAGGAATAACCCCTCAGCATCGCTGGGTGTGACCCAAAGAGCAAAAAATAAATAAGACTTATTAGTGAGTTAATGATTGCATGTGCAGAAATAGGTGAATGAGTTTCTGCTAAACTCTTGTGTAGTATTTTTAGTCAAAAGTATAAAGAAGGAAAAGAATTGCAGTCCAGTACAATGGGTTTGGTTATGGTTCCCTTCTGTCTTTTCTGTAGAAACGCTTGCTATGGGCAGTAGAAGTGTGGCTGGATTAGTGGTGATGTAGATCACATTGCTGCATTTGGGGGAGCTGGGGCTATTCCCGGGCCATGCCCGGCTCTGCTCCGTGGCTGCTCCTTGCTCTGTGCTCAGGGGTCGTTCCTGGTGGTGCTGGAGGGAGCTGTCGTTGGCCGCATGTAGGCAGAGTGCTCGCATGTAGGCAGAGTGCTTGGCCCCGGCCCTTGTCGTTCATTGCATTCTTGGAGTCTGTCTCCGGAGCAGTGTGTATTTTATAAAGTTGAGGATATATGCTGGTCATGATTTTGATGTCTGTTGCCTTTTTTTTTTTTTTTTGCCTGCTTTTGCTTACTTGATTTTTCTTCCAGTGTTGGTTTTTATCTGGTCTGAAAACAGGTGTGTGCACGTCTGTGGTTTATTGGTACTGCACAGCATGCTAAAATGATGCTTTTTCAAACTGTGATTACCCTGTGGGGTAGAATATATACAGGTTGGACTTTTGTTTTCTTTTGTAAATAAATTGTATGACAATTTCTGAGTCAACTATAAGGCATATTTTGAACATAAATAGAGAAATAATTGATTCTGGAGACTGGCTAAAATATCATTGACCCTGGATTTGCCCTTGTCTGTTGGGCCACTGGGTGTGCTTACTGCCAGCTTTGCACCCAGGAGTCACTCCTGATGGGCTCAGGGGACCACATCTGGGGTCCAGGGCAAACACGCAGCCCAATGTGCTCTCCAGCCCCCTCTGGAAATAACAAGGTGAGAATAAGGGTCATGTTCAGATATAGGGGTAAAACAGTCGTGGCTGTGCTAGCTGGCGGTAGCTTCAGGGATGGCTGCTACCCTGTGGTGACCCCCAGAGGCCCTCTCTCCCTCTCCCTTTCCTTGCCCCCTTCCACTTTTCTCCTCCCCACCCCCCAGCTGCACAGAGCATGCGTGTCACGACTCATACCCTGAGATCCAGATCGCAAACGTGAGCGTCAGCCCTTTGAGCTGTTCCCCCGGCTCCCGCCTCACTCTGATGAGCCGGGGGTCGTGGGGCGCCTGCAGGGCCAGCTCCTTACCCACGGTACCGGCGTCGGTCCTTCAAGGAGCACGAGTGCCTGCTCATATTTAGTAAAGGTATTTCTGCTAGCGTCAGGCTCTGTGGGGAACGCAGATGATTCGAGTCAGCCATTTGGAGATGAGGAAGGGAATAACGTGTACAGATGAGTGTGTGAAGAAGGAAGTGAAACCCTCCGAAGGAATTAGTGGTTGGTTTCATTATTTTGTCTGCACTGACAGTACTTCAGGGCCACCAGAGCCACTCTGCTGGGCCTGTGCCAAGGACTGGCCCTGGGAGACATGCATGCTGTCCTCTGAGCTCCCCCGGAGTCCCCCGGGACCTGGCTTGTGGCTAAAGAATCTCCCAGGGGTGGCTGTCAGTGGAGCGGTTGTCTGGAATGTGTGAGCCCTGAGTTGGGTCCCTGGCACCGTACACAGAACAGACAGTGGTGCAGTGGCGAGGGCACTGCCTCGTCCGTGACCGCAAGTGTAGGTCGGGTCCCTGGCACCCTGCAGGGTCCTCCGAGTCCCACCAGGAGTCAGCCCTGAGCTCTGCCGGTGACGCCCAAAACACCGAAACACACGAGAAGCCCCACAAAATGTCTTTATAAAAGGCATAGAAATCAAATCTCCATGTAATTACTTACTATAACTTTCAGAAATTAGGTCTTTAAAAGGAAAAGCATGAAATTTGGGAGAGTGTTTAGGGTAGATTTTGATGTGTAACATTGAGAAATTTGGGGGGAGTTTTAGAATTGAATATTTGTATAAGTGTGATGAATAAAATAGTCCCATTGCACGTTTCCATTTTGATATGAAAATAAGTTGGTCTGTGGAATGTTTTACGTTTATGAAGGCTTATATGCCCACCGCTTAAGTTCAGCCTATTTAGTATTGTACTTACTTCATCTGTGTATTAATCTGTGCCAAATTATTTAAAAACATGTGTCATATCACTTCACCCCAAAGTTCTTAAGGATGAATCTACAATAAAGATATTTTGCTCTATACCAGGGTTCCCTAACTTACTTGGCCCATTGTCACCTTTTCAGAAAATCTCTTGGCACCCCTGTGGAACTCTACCTTCTTAAAGCAAACAAGCTGATGCACCTCCACAATTGCACCTAAGGCCAGTGTGGCCCAGGAAGCTAAAGCGTGTCTTTAGCCCACTTTTGGTGGATTTCTGGCTTTTCTGTGGTGCTGTGTGAGTTGTTCTTATGTTTGGGTTATTAACCCCTTGTCTGAGTGAGGTAGGAGGTGCAATACCTTCCCTTAATGGCTGGGTTGCCTTTTTTTTTTTTTTTACCATAAATGGATTTTTATCCATTTTATCCATTGTGACAAAAGGTAGTCTTGTTCTTGATATCAGTGTGTAGTATGAGAGGTGAATTTATTTCAGAGGACCATTATTTGAAATGTTACTGCAAAAATACCATGGAATTGGATATGTCGTTGGCTGTGGAGAAGCCTCTTAATATGGTTTTCAGCGGTGATAGACTATCACAAAATAGTGTTTTATCAGATTAACAAAAAAGATTGTTATATATGAGGGAATGTCATTCAAAGTCACCTAGGTCTTTATGTACCATGTGGTTTGGGGAAGAAACTTTGGGGCTAGAAAATATATTTGTCTTATCAAATAATAACCTTCTACAGAAATGGTTGGTAGGTAACTTTTCTTAAAACCTTGTTTCATATTTTACATTTATACTTTTCTAAGTGCCTGGACAGTCAGAATAGGAACCTGACAACAGGTGGCCACTTAGTTTTGGGTGCTGAAGAATGTTTGCACAGGGATTGGCTAATTATGAGGCTTTTGCCTTGCTTGTGGCTGACCTGGGTTCGATTCCTCCGTCCATCTCTGAGAGCCTGGCAAGCTACTGAGAGTACCCCTCCTGCACAGCAGAGCCTGGCAAACTACCCATGGCGTATTCCATATGCCAAAAACAGTAACAAGTCTCACAGTGGAGACCTTACTGGTGCCCGCTCAAGCACAGTGCTACAGTGCTACCATAAATGGATGTTGAATCATTGTGCTTTCCCAGCATCTGACTGACATGACCTTGTGATACTCTGTTGTTACTGTGGAGTGGTGCTGGTACTGTTCCATTCACGTGAGCTGCCTTCCATACGGCTCTTGGCTTGTGTCTGCAGTGCCGGCATCAGATCCGGGGCCTCCCACTCAAGTGCTCCAGTGCCTCTCCGCCCTGCGCTGACTGTGTGTGTTGAGCGCCGTTGGTGCCCTGAAGGGTTCCAGTTGTGAAGGAGTCTTGGTGTGTGTGTTGTTGGATTCCATTTGTCAATCAGTTTTGTTTAGGATTTTTGCATCTGTGCTCATTAAAGATTCTGTTGATAACTTTTTTTTTTCTCCCCTTAACTGACTTGGGAATTAGAGTGATACTGACCTTGGAGAATATGTTTAGGAGAGTTTTCCATTCCTTTAAACTTGTGGGTAGGGGTTGACGTAGAATGGATATTAAATCTTGAAAAGTTTCTGGGGCCAGAGAGGTTGTTCAGGGATAAGACACCTGTCTCGCACGTGGCAGCTGTGGTTTGGTCCCTCGAACAGTGTATATAGTCCCCCCAGTTGCTAGGTGTGGCCCCAACCAAAAAGACTTAAAAAGTATCAGAATTTAGTAGTAAAATCTTCTGGTCTTGGCTTTTTGTTCCTAGGAAAACTTGATAACTCAGGTCCTTGTGCTTGTGATCACTCTCTTTAAACATTCCGTGTCTCCCTGATTCAGTCTTGGGGGTTGATAGAATTTCTGTTTTCCTTTGGGGTCACACCCAGCGATGCTCAGGGCTTTCTCTCAGCTCTCACTCAGCAGTTCCTCCTGGCGGTGCTTGGGGGACCATACGGGTTGCTGGGATTGAACCCGGGATGGCTGCATGCAAGGCAAACGTTCTACTCCCTGGACTGTCACTCCAGTCCCTGGAGTTGATAGAATTTTTTTTTTTTTTGGTCACACCCAGCGATGCTCAGGGGTTACTCCTGGCTTTGCACTCAGGAATTACTCCTGGCGGTGCTTGGGGGACCATATGGGATGCCGGGGATCGAACCCGGGTCGGCCGCGTGCAAGGCAAACGCCCTCCCCGCTGTGCTATCGCTCCGGCCCCCTGGAGTTGATAGAATTTTTAAATTGTTGTTGGTATAGTTTTTAAAAAAACTTGTCCATTTATTTAGGTTGTTCAATTTATTTGCAGGTAGATGTTTGTAAGAGTCCCACAGTTCTTTGTGTTTCTGTAGTATTTGACCTCTTGTATTTGGTTAGGATTTTTATTATTTTTCTCTAGGTGAGCCTGTCATCCTGTTGCTCATCGATTTGTTCGAGCGGGCACCAGCAACGTCTCATTGAGAGACTTATTGTTACTGTTTTTGGCATATCCAATACGCACGGGTAGCTTGCCAGGCTCTGCCGTGCGGGCTCGATACTCTCGGTAGCTTGCCAGGCTCTCTGAGGTGAGCCTAACAAGGGCTTTAATTCTATTGATCCTTTCAAAGAACTAGCTCTTGGCTTCCTAGGTCTTCTGAAACATCTTTTTTTTTTTTTTTTTTTTTTTTAACTTTTTGGGTCACACCCGGCAATGCACAGGAGTTTATTCCTGGCTCTGCACTCAGGAATTAATCCTGGCGGTGCTCAGGGGACCATATGGGATGCTGGGAATCGAACCCGGGTTTGGCTGTGTGTAAGGCAAACACCCTACCTGCTGTGCTGTCACTCCAGCCCCTGAGACATCTTTTTGATTTCTGTTTGTTTTTAATATTTCCATTCTTGTACTGACTTATGATTCTGTTTGTTCTTTATCTAGTTCCTTCACGTACAAAGTTAGACTGTAATTGGAGCTTTTTTTGTTTATTGGTTGGACTAACCACAAACTCTCCTTTCACACGACAGTTGCTGTCTCACACAAGGTCTGATAATTCAGTTTTGTTTTTGTTATTCTCTGAGTAATTTTTGGTTTCTCCTTAGATGTCTTATTTGCCCCAAGAATTACTCAGAAGCTTATTGTATAGTCAACTGTGTATTTTTAGTTCGTGTTCTCTTCTGTTGATTCTCATCTTACCATTCTGGTTGGAAAAGATGTTTGATATTATTTATTTAGTATGGTTTTTGGGCAACACTCCAAGATGCTCAGGGCTTACCCTGGCTCTGCCCTCAGAAATCACTCCTGGCAGTGCTTGGGGACCATATGGGATGCCAGGGTTTGAAATCAGGTCAACCACGAGCAAGGCAGGCAGCCTTTTTTTGCTGTACTATTTCTTGGGCCCTAGATGATTGATAGGATTTTAGCCTTCACATATTTGCCAAGACTCTTTTTGTGACTCTGCATTTGATCTGTCCTCGAGAATGTTCCAGGTGACTTGGAGAACGTGTATTCAGTTTCTTTGGGATGAAAGCTTTCCTACATACCTAGGACATTTATCTCAATTACTTCACACAGTGTCTTTGTTTTCTTGATTTTTTTTTGGTCTGGATGCTGCTCTTAGTGGTATGTTTAGCTTTCCTGCAGGCATTATTTTATCTGACTGTTAACATTGTCAGTGGTGTGATCGGAGGGTTAGGTGGTGGTTGGCATCTTTGTGCACGAGGAACATTTTTTTCTCTTGTGATTGCTTGATAATCATGGCATATTTTTTACCATATGAAATGATTTTTCTTGCAGACTCTCAATGGGTTTGCTACTGATTTCTTTTTTACTATTATTATTATTATTTGCTTTTTGGGTCACAATCCGGTGATGCTCAGGGGTTATTCCTGGCTCTGCAGCCAGGAATCACTCCTGGTGGTGCTCAGGGGACCATATGGGATGCTGGGAATCGAATCCGGGTTGGCTATGTGCAAGGCAAACACCCACCCACTGTACTATTCTGTGCTATCGCTCCAACCCCTGATTTTATTTATTTATTTGTTTGTTTGTTTGTTTGTTTTTTGGGTCACACCTGGCGATGCACCAGGGCTCTGCACTCAGGAATTACTCCTGGCGGTGCTCAGGGAGCCATATGGGATGCTGGGAATCGAATCCTGGCTGGCCGTTTCAAGGCAAACGCCCCACCCGCTGTGCTCTCGCTCCAGCCCCTGATCTCTTTTTAAAGATGGGTCTAGTACGAGTCACCAACTCTTACTGTGCCAATAGGTGCACAAGAGAGTTTCATTGGAACACAGCCCTCCATGCTCGTGTTTTTATACACACATGTGCACATACACATGTATTATACACACACACACAACACAGATAATTTTGTTTTGGGGCCACACCTGGTGGTGCTCAGGGATAACTCCTGGCAAGGCTCAGGGGGGCCATTTGGAGTGCTGGGAACTAACCTGGGTGGGCCCAGGCGAGGGCAGCGCCCTCTCTGCTGGACTATCGCTCTCGCCCCAAACTAGGAGGTTTTCATTTAAAACTTGTGATATGCGTCTTATACTTAACAGCAGGTCTCAGTTTTGAATTTGCTGTTTCTAGTTCTTGGTAGCCAGTAGGGCCCCTTTCAAACTACAGTGTTCCATGGCCTGACTACATTTGGTGTTGAGAATGGTTTTCCCCTTTGAATCTAATGAGAGAGAATGGCGTTTTATTGTGATCTTAATCTTGCATTTATGCTAGGAAATTTGCATTTTGCTATTATCAATGGTGTGTGTGTATGTATTTCTAAATTGGACATTTGAATTTCTCTCATTTTTTTCCTTTTATTTTGGGGGGGGTCACACCTAGTGATGCTCAGGAATTACTCCTGGTGGTGCTCGGGCTACCATATGGGATGCTGGGGATCAAACCCGGGTCAGACGTGTGCAAAGCAAACACCCTCCCCGCTATGCCTTTTATCCGGCCCCAGTTGTATTTCCTATGATCATTTTCTTAATGACAGAATCATACTTGCATAAATTTGCATTTACTGTGACATTAAACCTGTGGATGTTTTAGTTATCTATGTTTGAGATTTAAAGGATTAACAGTGTATGTAGTGACAATCATTTTGAGCTAAAGGCAGTTTTAATATAACTTCAAAAATACTCAGATTGGGGCTGGAGAGTAAAGGCATACAACTGTACCGCCACCGGGGTTTGAGCCCCAGCTTTATTTCTCCCGCCATCCATTCCTCCCGCCCTGCTCCTGAACGCCAGCCCTGTGTGCACGGCGCTGAGCTGAGGGTGGGCAGCTGAGTCGCTCGCAGTGTTTGGACCGGCAGCAGAGTTCAGTGCTGTGTCTGCAGTGGGGGGCGTCCACTGGCCGAGGCTTGAGTGTGAATCACCGAAAGTCAGGTTGCGGGAGGTGCACCTGCCCTTCTCACTGTTCCGAAGGGAGGCCGTGAGTGTCCGAGAGAACGCTCCGTCTCCCCCAGGTTGGTGTCTGGGGCGTACTGGGGTGACTAGCTTGCATGTCCTCTCTTGGAAAGAAGTGTTTGAACTTCTTGGATGTCTTTTACTGAGTGTCTGCCAGGTACCAAGGTCATAAGTTGGGATCAGAGGGTGAATTGGGACCCGACGGCAGAGTTGCTGGGTGGTTGATTGGGATGAGGCGGGTGGGCGTGGGAGCACGATTCCAGCTGTTTTTAGAGAAGGGTTGGAAACTTCCCAAGGTGGCAGTGAGTGGGCAGGTCACGAGAAGATGGTCACACACAAGGCTGTGGACAGCTGGAATGTATGTTAGAGGGAGGCCTAAGTCAGGGAGTCTCGGGTTAGGGGTGGGGCTGCTCTCAGCTGATTCCCAAAGCAGGTGATGACCGGGATTTGGATGGACAGAGAGTTGATGAAATGTAGTAACTTGGTGTTACTTACTAGTCGTGGTTGGGTTTATCAAAAATAATTGTTTTTTAAAATCCGTTTCTAAAAGGATCATGAATACTTAGAGAAATAGTTGGTATGGATGTGTAGTCAGTGAGCTGTGAAGGCGTTAGTCATGCTGTGTTTGTGGGCATACGTAGAATGGCCAGGCTGGCTGAGGAGAGCTAGGCTCAGTGATAGCTGAGGCCCGGGGGTAGGACCGGGTGGCACGGGCTAGGTTTTCATGGTTTGGGTTGGAGACAAGTTGGAGGGCAACTTCTCTTAAATGTTGGGAAGGTTGAAGGAAAAAGAGCGAACAAGAATGATTGTGTTTTGGGGTCGGAGTGATAGCACATCGGGGAGGGTGATTGTCCTGCACGAGGTCCACCCAGGTTCGATTCCCAGTATCCCATATGGTCCCCTGAGCACCGCCAGGAGTAATTCCTGAGTGCAGAGCCAGGAGGAACCCTGAGCATTGCTGGGTGTAACCCAAAAAGAAAAAAAAAAAAAAAGAATGATTGTGATTTGAAGGAGTGCAATGGGTTTCAAAAATGCAGTTTTGGGGCTGGAGCGATAGTACAGTGGGTAGGGCGTTTGCCTTGCAAGCGGCTGACCCGTGTTCGATTCTCAGCATCCCATATGGTCCCCCGAGCACCGCCAGGAGTGATTCCTGAGTGCAGAGCCACGAGTCAGCCCTGAGCATTGCCGGGTGTGACCCAAAAAAAAAGCAAAAAAAAAAAAATGCAGTTCTTGATAGTGTGAAATGCCACAAAAGCTTCTATGTTGAGAAACTTCCCTTTTATATCTAGGTTCATGGATTGGCTGATTCTACCAAACCCCTGGATTCTGCTATCAGCACCTGTGCTGTTTTGCCAGGAGTATCAATTTGTTGGTAGCTTAAAGGCTGGTTGAATGTTTCAACTTGCTGATATGGAGCTTCTTATGAACGCTTGCAGGTCCCATGTTCTCTCTGTGTCTGATTGACTTTTTCAGGCTGTGTCTGTTTCCCCAGCCTGCCAGGGGCCAGCGTCAGAAAAGCTGTGGAAGTAGCGGGAAGGAGGCGTCCTGTGAGGAGCACTGTGTGGGTGGGTCTTAGGCGGGCGAGCGTGAGAGAGGCCAACTCCAGGAGGAGCGCGAATCCGCGGCCAGGGCACGCCAGGCAAAGCACAGCTCGCTTGCTCGGCTCCTCGTGGGCACGGAGAGACTCTGGACTGAGGGAGAGCTGTGCGTCTCTTCAGCCTCACGCCCTGCCCTGCAGTGGGGCCGTCTCTCCCCGGAAGGCAGCGGGCAGGAGTCGATGCGGGGAGCCTGGCGCTGCTCCTGCACACCTGTCCCGATACGACCTGGGAAGGAGGAGGAGCTGTGTACTCATGCTCCAACCAAACGTGGGACAGTACCTGGTGACATTTCTCTTATGTCCTGGTTTCAGAGGTCATTGAAAGGATTTCAGGATTAGAGAAATTTTTCTTATTTATTTTTATTTTTATAAAGTTGTCCACAATAATTCATTGCATTTTCTATTCAAACACCAATCCCACCACCGTGTACCTTCCCACCAACAAAAGAGCAAAGTGTGTGAAGTTTCTTGTGTTTCATCCTGGAGCCATTTAAGCCCTTGTCTAAGAGAGTACAAGCACGTATGTTAATCCCAAACAAATGTGTGCTACTCTTGGCCCATCAGTGGGCCAGAATATGAGCGGTTAGGAATTCTGAAATTTAGAATATAATTATTGAGCAGATTCACTCATGGGAAAGACCTATGTCGCTTTCTTCCAGAGCTTTACTTCAGAGTCCTGGACCTTGGCCATTGATGAGATTATATGGTGCTGGGGGCAGTTTGTGGGTGTGACTGCCAAGCTACTGGAAAACTGGGGAGCTGGGGGGAGGAGGCCCAGTCCCTCTCCAAGTGGGGTTGGAGATCTCAGTCATGGGTCCTGCATACCTGGGTTTTTCTGCAGGTTCCCCCGTAGGTGAGGCTTGTCCAAGCCTGTGGAGAGCGGCCTTGAGCATAGCGGTGGTTGAGTTCTGGAGGTTTTTGGCTGCTGAGGTCCTGCTGGAATGGGGAGGGAAACTCAGCCTGCCCCCCTTTGAGTTGCCCAGTGAAGACAGCCTGGCATGGGGTTGGGACGTTCTGTCACTCTCTTCTGGGAGCTTTATTTCAGTCTGAATTAAGAAATCTTTAAAAATAAACATTTAAAAAATACAACATTTAAAGAGAGTAGAATCTAGTTGGAAAAATGAGGGTCCAGGTGATTTCTATAAATAATTACACCGTGAACTGTGTTGTTTGTCAGTTGATGTCTGGGTGGTTGATGGGTCACAGCTGTCTTTTTCAGGTATTGGAATGTGTGTGATTCTGCTCGTCTGTCAGGTTGAAGGTTGTGGCGGTGGCACTTGCTAAGGCCATTAGGACACTCGGCACCTTGCAGCGGTCAGCTGCACTTTGTCTGCTGGTTCTGCAGCTTAAATGTCCATGTTTCCTGACCTCTGCTCTATAGAGATGACAGCATGCAGGCTTTAGAGATGTTGAGGTCAGAATTACCCATTAAAGGTTCAGTGGACCCTGGAATTAAAGCCACCACCAGGCCCCACTCACTGTCACTGTCATCCATTGCTCATCGATTTGCTCGAGCGGGCACCAGTAACGTCTCCATTGTTAGACTTGTTACTGTTAATGGCATATCGAATACTCCACGGGTAATTTGCCAGGCTCCGCTGTGCGGGCAGGATGCTCTCAGTAGCTTGCTGGGCTCTCCAAGAGGAGTGGAGGAATCAAACCCAGGTCGGCCACGTGCAAGGCAAACACCCTACCTGCTGTGCTATTGCTCCAGCCCTTTTTGTATGTAAAAGAGATTTATTCAACACTGAGGTGTGGGTGTGGGCTCAGGGGAGAGTCACACTCCATGTCTTGGGGCAAGGGTTTTAAGGAGTGAGCTGCGTGGACAAGAGGCATCCAGGAGCAGGTAGGGGGAGTGTCAGAAGGGTGCTGCTGAAGACGCAGTGATCATATGGGGCACGTGTTTGCTTATGACGCAGCTAGCGGGTCTGTGAACATGAACGGTTAATATGGAGTTTTGGCTTAACGAGGAGAGAAGTGTGGGTCCGTGAACTCTTCTCCCAAAGCTTGGGCTTCTCCAAGCTCGGGGCTGCCTTGTTGGCATCTCCAGGCCTCTTTCTGCTATTGAAGCACAAGATCGTCCTTTTCCTCGCAGTTTTCCACACGGCCTTTCCCGCCTAGCCTGATGGGGAGATGGTAGGCAGTGGCGTTGCCTGGGTGTCTGGTTTCGGTTTCAGGATGTGGGCTAGAAAGGATTCTCTCGTCTTGCTCTTGGGGAAGGCTTCTGTGAAACAGAGCAATTCAGTTGCTTTGTTCTGATCTAGCTATCATAGTTGACCATAGCAGTGGGGTTGGCATGTGGTCTCGTGTCCAGGCCATGCTGACCGTCCTCCTGCCCCTCCGTGTGGAACAGGGTTAGAGGAGCGGGCCTGACTGACTCTCGGCTGAACCTGGCCTTCCGTGCTGTGGGCAGTTGTGATGGTGGCCATGTTGCCCGACTGACTCTCGGCCGAGCCCGGCCTTCCGTGCTGTGGGCAGTTGTGATGGTGGCCACGTTGCCCGACTGACTCTCGGCCGAGCCCGGCCTTCCGTGCTGTGGGCAGTTGTGATGGTGGCCATGTTGTCTGACCTGCCCTCAGGGGAACTTGCCTTCGACTCCTCTTCGGGTGGGCGTCGCCGTGCCACACTCAACGATACCATCAAGTGTCACTATCTGTACCACCGTCCACGGGCCATGGGCTCTCCCACCCTTTCCTGGGAGCCTCCCCCCGCCCCCCACTCACTTTCTCACAATTCCAGCTCTGCAGTCAGAATCAAAGTTTTGATTTGGCTCTTCCTGAGCTTTTGCTTCTGTGTCCCACACAGAAGTGAGCTCATCTGGTGTTTATCTTTCTACTTGTGATTTGTTTCACTCAGCGTAATTCCTTTCAGCTCTGTCCATTCTGTGACAAATGGTAAGGTTTTGCTATTTTGGAGGGGGACGAGGAAGGGGACATACCTGGTTACAGCTGGCGGTGCTTGGGGACCGTATGTGATGCCGGGGCTCGGACCCTGGTCAGCCTCCTGCAGGGCAGCACCTTGCCCGTTGTACTGTCTCTCTGGGCCCCGACTCTGTCTTTCCTTAAGCTGAGTTGTGATCCGTTACGTACATCATCTCTTCCTCATCTGTCTCTGGGCACTCAGTCGTTTCCCAGCGCTGGCAGCTGTGACTGTGTCAGTGAGCCTGGGGACGCACACATCTACTAGGGTCAGCCTTTTTGGGTTCTCAGTGACATCACTGGGTCAGACGGCAGATCTGTTAATGTCCGAGAAATCCGTGTGCTGACCCCCAGAGATGCCAAACTGGCTTGTATCTGCACCAGGGTGCTGCTGGCCTCTCCTTTCTTCTGGTTTGTTTCGGCTTTTCCCCTGCTTGTCAAGCAGTGCTGTCCTGAAGCTGCAGAGTCCCCTGTGGTGGCCGGGGTACGAGGAATTGACTCGGCCCTCTGCAGGCCGCACATGCCCCCCCCTTGCAGCAGTTCCTGGGCCCCGAGACTTCCCTTTCCTCCGCATCCCAGAGTTTCTGTTCTGACGAGGGCCCTTGAGACCTTCTGTCCCTTCCCGGTTCGCGTTTCCCTACGCTGAGGAACAATGCACATTTTGTCCGGTGTCTGTATTTCTCTTGGGAGAATGTGTCTGTTCTGTCTTCCTGCCCATTTTCAATCAGGAGACCCTTTCTTTTTTCTCTTCCTTATGCTTACCCCTATGTCCTTGTGTCCTCCCCTGGTGTTCCCTGGTCCGTTCTCTGCGTGGCCTCGGGGAACAGACTTGTCAGGCTCTTCACAGTGTGTGCTCAGCTCCCTGGACGGAAGACCGGCGGCAGTTGTTTTCCTTCCTGCACATTGCACATGCTATGTTCTGGCATGGAACATTACTGTTGGTGTTTGGTGCTGTGTGTTCCAATAGATTCTTCACCTTTCAGCCTGCACATGGTCTGGATTTTAGAACACATTACACGTGTGCAAACAGTGGCAGACTTTCATTTTACTCATTAAATTGGCAGTAAAATCAAAATGCGATTGTCCACAAGACTATTACATCTGATGAGTTATTTTCCATATTGAAGGGCTTGAGGAGGAATTAAGATGAGATACTGTTACCCCAACTTTGGAATTTACAGCTAAACTTTGAGTTAGAAAAAAAGGGTATGTGAATTATTCTGTTGGTGTACTTTACGTGAATAAATTTCATGGTCTGGTTTTTAGAGTTAATTTTCCTTAATGATTTCATTCTTATTTAGAACTGTAGTTTCTGTTCTGAAGGGATTTTAATTTATTGGCCAGGCGGGATAGCCTCCTGGTGGTGACCAGGGGGCCACACTTGTGTCTCCTTGCAGTGTGGGCCCAAGGAGACCGGGGGCATTGAACTTGGGACCAAGCACTTGCTGGGGACACATTCCAACCCTTGGAGAGCTCTTCTGAGCCCTTAGGGGCCCTGAAACGGTGAACGGTGGCTGTCCACGCTTGCTGCACTCTGTCAGGAACCAGTGCTTGATGCACCAAGCCAAAGATTAGAATAAAGACTTGAACTCTTGATTTGGCAGTTACCCAAACCTTTATGGGGTCTCCTAACCTGATCCAGATGCTGCAGGAGCTGAGGGCTCCCTGACGGCTCCGTCAGGAGCCAGCCTGCTGTGGGGCGCTCACTGCAGAGCCAGGCCTCACAGCTGCTTCCTGAGGTTCAGCGGGCATTAATGCTGGAACCTCACCTTGGCGTGGGCTCATCCTGGGGGTGACTGCTGCTGTCGTTAATGTTGGCAGCGCACTGAGGAAAGGCTTTACACATCTTCCCTGGATTGCCCAGACAGCGAAGAGCACTTGGCTAGGTCATAGGACTCCAACCCAACATGTGCGTGCCTGCACATGTGCGCGTGTGGAGCCAGAGCTCAGACCCAGGCCCTCACACGTGAGAGGGAAATGCTGTAATTCTGTACTTCTGAGCTCTGTCCCAGGCTCCTCGTGGAGTGATTTCCTGATAACACTTGAAAACACGCAGCAGTTGAAATCTGAAAGCAGAGACACTGTGCTGAGAGGCCACGTCTCCCCTGGGGGCAGGCAGCTCACACGGGCAGCGCGCAGGCTTACTCCTGGCTCTGTGCTCAGGGTCACTCCTGGCAGGCTTGGGGGGGGGGTAAATATATATTTAATTCATTTTTTTTGCTGTACCCAGTGATGCTCAGGGGTACTTCTGGCTCTGTACTCAGGAGTCACTCTTGGTGAGCTCGTATGGGTGCTGGATGGAACCTGGATCAGCCCTGTGCAAGGCGAGTGCCCTGTCTGCCGTACTATTACTCCAGCCCCCAGGCTTGGGGAATTGAACCCGTGTTGGCCTTGTGCAAGACAAATGTCCTACCTGACGCACTGTCACCGTGTTCACTCTTTGATTCCCCTGGTGCCTCTGACGTCGTCTTGCCATCGCCTTAGGTGGGCTGTGGCACAGGCAGTGGGAGGCACTTATCACGACCAGTGCTAAGCAGTGCTTGGGGTCAGCATCATGGTGCCAGGGGTCACTCCGGCCCTCTGGGCTCCCGTGTCCTACTGTCGATTTCTTGGACTTGGGCCCAGAAGGGGTGTAGTTGGGCCACACAGCAGCTGGACTCCATTGTGTTGTCCCAGAAGCTTTTAAAGAGTAAGTCCGTGCTGATGTGGCCTCCTGGTGGCCCTTTGCCCAGTCCCAGGCGGCAGCTTTCCCCCTGAGCCTTTGCCTTCTCCCTCGCTCTGAGGAACTGCATTTCTTGGATGATGTCTTTGCTATTTCACTCTCCTGCTCTCTGTCCCTGGACTGTTGGGTCTGTTACGCCCACTAGACGGTACTTTTTTCAGTGTCTGTTAGGTGCCCGTGAGATTGCTCTGACTCCCGGGAGTGCCCGCACACCAGGCAGCGGTGAGTTGGCGGAGCGTGTGGTGCAGGGGGCTGCCTGGGGCTGCAGAGCTCGTCTCCGCCTGGGCCCCATTTGCATAGCATCCTGCTTGTGTTTTAGGAGAGCAAGATAAGTATCTTTGGGAGTCTTCAAGGATCCTGATTTACGATTTAAAAACTACTCTCGTCGGTGGGTCCCCTTTAGAGCAGAGTCCGCCCTGTGCCCCCGGCGGTCACGGCCTTCGCCTTGCCGGCCGTCTCCTTTTCACTGGCTCACTGCTCATGCTTCGCTTGCGTCTGGGTCAAAAATAAACATTAACAAATAAACAACAACAAAAAATAACAGATTTCTTTAGAGAAGACCACTTCTGTTCTTCGGGGTAAAAGTCAGTCAGGATCTTCCCTGGATCTGGACTGACATTTCTCTGTGGCCTTCAGCAGCCGCTGTCTGTTCCAGCCTGGTTCCTTAGGCACTGGTTCAGTACCGGTACAGGAAGGGTATCTGGGGTATCACTTGGTCTCCTTGCAACGCTTTCGCGTTTCTACTGTCCCCGGGTATTTTTCTCACACTGCGTTTTTCTTATATCCTGCAGGTGAGTGTGATCATTCTTCTGTCCCTCTCCCTGGACGCATGTCACTCAGCAGGACACTCCATCCAGGTCCGAGCACATCTCACGACTTCCGTGTCCGCCGTGTGGCTGTGCCGTAGTTCCTGTAGTTCCACAGCGTCCAGACACTCAGTTTCCGCGCCCCCGAGCTGGCACTGCCTCTGACACCGGCCGTGTCTCTGTGCTTTGTAGTTCGGGAAGATTCTGCGGTTTCAGGGGCGCTCTAGGAAAGAGATGCGTGACCTGGCTGGGCTTGTGGAGGCTTATAGTCACGCTGGCTTAGGAGCAACATCGCGAGGGCGGTTCGGGAGCGCGACGCCCCTCTGCCGTAGCGTGCGCGTGCTTATTCCCACGCTCCTTCGTGGCCTGTGGGGTGGCCAGGGCTTCTGTGCGTGGTGCGGCCTTGCGAGGGTTCCAGGCGGGTGGTGGGCCTGGCACGTGGTGTTGCCTGGCGGTTGGGCTGGTGGCTTGCACGACACACGGCCGGCTGCCGGGCCTCTCCCCGTCGTGTGGACTTGTCTCCTGTCTCATTTCCTGGGATAGTGTGAAGCTTTTCCCACTTGTTTCCCCCTTTTGGTGGGGGACCTTGCGGGGATTCAGACCCAGGGCCACGTGGGCAGCTGCTGGAGCACTGAGCCAGTTGAGAACGTGTGTTTGGAGCCAGGCCTTCCCAGTCGGTCTGTTTGCTCCTGCGGGGATTGAACCCGGGTCTACAGTAGCGAGGTGGTGCCCTGCCAGGGGGCCGTGCCCTCACCCCTCACTCCTGGCCTCAGCCCCCACATTTCTTCTTAAAGTAATTTTTAAAGAACTCAGAAATTCAGCAGGCAAATAAATTCAAATGAGTTGATCTTTTGTTTGTGTTAGACCAGGCGTCTGCTAAAACAGAAGTGACATTTATTTTGGCTAAACAGTTTCTGTGCTACATATGTGTTTACATAGCATTTTCACACTCCATAAATGGAACAAGCAAGGAGCCATATTTTGGGGTTGTCTAAATCTTTCTGTAATATTTGTCAAGGAAATGGGTATTAACTGTTTAATAATAAGGAAAATTGGCATGAAATCACTGTTGAAATAAAATTTTACTGAAACTTGAATTTTTGTATCAACATATGTGACTGTGAACATATGAAATTTAAATTGATTTTTTTTTTTTTTTTTTGGCAGCAGTGATGCTCTGCGTTACTGCTGGCTCTGAGGTCAGGGACCACTCCTGGTGGGGTCAGGAGGTCGTCTGTGGTTCTGGGTCAGCTGCATGTGAGGCCATGCACCGTGCACTCTAGCATCTCTCCGGGCCCAAAATTTAATGGGTATCAGCAATTTGCTTGTTTGCTTCAAATTTTTCGAAGATTTGAAGATGGTATTTAAGCATCGCTCTCTTTTCTCTGGAGTAAGTCATCACGTTGGTTTAATAGCAGTTTTAGGGGCTGGAGCGATAGCACAGCAGGGAGGGTGTTTGCCTTGCACGCGGCCGACCTGGGTTCAATTCCCAGCATCCCATATGGTCCCCTGAGCACGGCCAGGAGTAATTCCTGAGTGCAGACCAGGAGTAACCCCTGTACATCACTGGGTGTGACCCAAAAAGCAAAAAAAAACCAAAAAAACAAAAAACATAGCAGTTTTAGGGTCAGTGTTACCCTGGTACGTTTTTAAGGTGCTTGGTACATCTCAAACAGCTCACTGCCCGTGTTCTACGTGCAGAGCCTTGCACGCGCCTGTTTCCGGCGAGTTGGTGGTGAGGCGCGGGCGCCCCTCCCACTCAGGCTGCAGCCCCCTGCCCCAGCTGTGTCCTCTGGGGAGCGTGAGGGTTTTCAGTGTTTTGGAAGAATGTTTTAAGGGGTAGTTACCGGTCTGCTTTCCTCGGTCCTACCTGCACTTTCCATCTTGACAGACCTGTTTAGTTGTGGGAAGTTTTTTTGCATCGTTATTGATAAATTTCTTCTCTTTCTAGTTCTTTCAGGGATATATATTGTTTGTATGTTGTACCCAGGGCTTACCCTAAAGCTTTCTTCGCCTTTTTCCCCTTAATTTATCTTTTACCTTTATTTAAACATTGTGGTTTGCAGAGTTATTCATGATGCATTTGCTACAGGTACTCAGCGTTCCAGCAGCAGTCTCACTGCCAGTGTGACCTCCCCCCACTCAGCAGACCCAGAGTAATTTATTTCAGATTGCTTGTTACAACTAAATGCTACTGGGATATTTAAAAAAAAACAACCAACTCAATAAAAGAAAAGTTGTGCCAATCTTTGTATCTCACCATGGGGTCATTCAATCCTTGTGTGAGGATTTGCTATTTTTGTTAGTTGACCTTCTGTGTCCATTGAGCTTAGCTGGGCTCTGTGTTTCTTTTCCCTCCAATTTCTGTGCTGCTGCTACTGGGGTTGCAGTGGTGGCGAGTTTGGGGGTGTCACGCAGCCACGCTTGCAGGCGTGTGCTCCAGAAACTCCAGGATGTATCTCTGGGCTCACGTGGTGGCTGCGGGCTCTGGAATACGGGGTGGGGCTGAAGGGACCCGCCTGGGATTCTCGCAGTGGAGTCGGCCGTGGGCAGGGTGGCTGCTGGGGCTCCAGCAGGGCAGGAACTAAATCCCCCCACCCCCCACCCCCCGGCCTGGCACCCCAGAGTCCTCAGCCATGAGACCCGTGTACCTGTGAACTTTTGTGTCTTGGTTAATCTCTTCTGAAATTTAATCATGGATCTGTAAAGCTGGGCCCAGGGATGAGCTTACTCGGTGGCAGTGGTGGGGGTGGGCGTGGCAGCTGGAAGCGTGGGTTGGGGTGGTGAGGGAGCCCCCGAGAAAACCTGAGTTCTCAGCCTGAGGCATATACCTGGGATCTTCGTCACTCGTAGCCTTCATTTTTTCTTTGTTCACAAATGTGAGGTGGGCCTGATTTAAGATCCATTTTGGGTCTTTGACTTTCTTTTTTTTTTTTTGCTTTTTGAGTCACACCTGGCGATGCACAGGGGTTACTCCTGGCTCTACACTCAGGAATTACTCCTGGCGGTGCTCAGGGGACCATATGGGATGCTGGGAATCGAACCCGGGTCGTCCGCGTGCAAGGCAAATGCCTTACCCGCTGTGCTATCTCTCCAGCCCCCGGGTCTTTGACTTTCTTGTAATTGTAGTTGTGGTTGTTTGTTGTTTGCTTTTGTTAGGCCTGGAGTGGTGTACAGCTTGCCTTGCAGGGGCTGACCGAGTTTTATCCCCAGCACAGCACCCTATGTGGCTCCCCTAGGCCCACTGGGGGTAAGCCCTGAATACTTCGAGGTGTGGCCCCAAACCAAACAGCAAAACCCAGTTTGTTTGTGTATTCGAAACCTTCTGCGTTTTATCTTCAGTCCATGTGATGGTCATTTTTTTTACTGATTTATTGGAAGACCAGTTTTTCTGTGTTTTTTTTTTTTTTTTTCCCTGCCTCACCTGATGATGCTCAGGGGTTACTCCTCTGCATTCAGGAATACTTCCAGTGGTGCTCTGGGAACCATATCGGATGCCAGGGATCGAGAATCCTGGTTGGCCACATGCAAGGCAAATAAATGCCCTTTGTGCTGTACAACATGCCCCTGTTGGAGGATCTTTTTGTATAGTAGAGGAATTAATTTGTATGGAATGCAGCTTCGCTTCTTACAACATATGCTTTTACTTGATGGGGTTTTTTGTTTGCCTTACTGTGTATGTTTGTGCTTGGGCGCTGCATGCTGGCCTCACAGTTGTGCACACCCTTAGCCGTGTCTCGGCTTGGGGCCTGAGTGATAGTTCAGGGGAGTGGCCCTGGTTGGAAACCCTGGCACTTTGCACATGGCATCCTGAGCGCCACCGGTCTGCCCCACCACTGTGCACATTGGCACCGCAACTACTTTGAATTTTATTTGTTTATTTTAGCAAGATAGTTTTGAGAGAAAGAGATACGAGGAGAGAGAGAGAGAGGAGTACGTGTTCAGGAGAACACGGCTTCTCCAGAGTGAACAGAAGCCTGTTCTGAATTCTCAGCGTTTGTTCCTCTGGAATGTTCCTTCAGTAGCTCAGTAACGCACTTCTTGAGTTCTCAGTTCTAGGAGTTGCCACGTTATGAGACAAGATGGTCTGTTTCTCTAAGATGTTAATCTTCTGTTTCCTTCTTTCCCCCCCTTAGTTTCCTTGGCACATATAAGAAACTTGTTAAATCAGCTCCAGACTTCCTCCAGTCAAGAGTTGTGTCACTCAGGTTAGATTTTTTGATGAAATCTTTTTCTCTTTCCATCCTTTCAGTTTGGAAATTTTCTTACTTTATTTTTCAAACTAGCGTTCTCAGGGGCCAGAGCTATAGTCCATTTGCCTGGGGTAGGGCATTTGCCTTGCCTGTGCCTGACCGTGCCACCCTGTATGGTTCCTCGAGCCTACCAGGTGGTCCCTGAGCACCACCACGTGTGGCCCAAACAATGAAAAAAAGAAAAGGAAGAGAGAATTCTCTGGCTGGGGAGGGGGCTCAGAGGCCAGAGCTTACGCTTCCCATGTACGAGGCCCACGAGTGACCCATGGCCCCTGGTGGGAAGTCCTTGTCCCTGAGTGCTGCTGGCCGGGGTCCCAAGACCAGCAGGAAAAACCAAAAACCCAGTCTGTGGGTTCGTGGATTCTCTTCCGTCTCTGTGTTCTGTTGCACCTCCACCTTCTGACTCGCCCTGGCCTGGGCCAGCCTCTGCTTTTGCTGTGCGTCCTGGTTTCCCGCGGTGTCTCTGCTCTCTGTCCGTGGCAGGCGTCCCTAGTACGTGGCATGCTCCCTTCTCCCTCGACGTGTGACCGTGTTCTCTCTGGAAGGAGAGGGTCTGCTTTGCTCGCTCTCACCCTCTAGACTGCCCTCTTCTGCTTTTCTGCACCTCTTCCCCAGGAGGGCGCTTCTCTGAAGTGTGGCGTGGACTGCCCACTTAAGGTTTAGAGTGGGCTTTCACCAGCTGATCAGTCTCGCCGACCTTTGAATCTTTCTTCTGCAGCCACTGAGGGCTCCTTGGCTGCTTTAGAGGGAATAAATTTGATTGTTGGCTTTTTGGGGAAAGTGAAATATTAGCATATCAAATGATATACAGACTTCTACTTAATTTTATGTGTTCAGTCTAGTTCCAGCTCTCATTTCTTCCTGGTTTTCTCCAGTCCCCAGAGGCCTGTTTCACTTTCTTCAGAAATAAGCCTCAGTGCCTGTGGGGTCCCGGGAGTGGCATTTGTGCTTCTTTCGTTCTTTCAGCTTCTTCTGCCCCGAAGGAGAATTCCGGGCAGTGCACCGACAGAGTTCCGTCAGCCCTGAGCTCTGGCTTCCTGCTCAGTGTGGCTCTCAAGTGTGCGGGCCCCGCAGTGCTCGGGGTGCCTCCCCGCCTGCTGTCTGTCCCCACCGCCGTCTTTGTGGGCTGTTGCAGGGCAGTCAGAACCGAGGAGATAGGTGCCCTTTGCCCAGGCCCCTTCGATGGTTCAGCCTGTGCCCAGTAAGGGGAAGCCTGGGACCGGAGAGATTCCCCAGCAGGCTGAGTGCGCTGAGGATGGGTGGGTCCTGAGTGCTGCACGGGTGGGCTGGGAGACCCCCAGGCACCTCCAGAGGGGCCGTGGTGGCCCCAGGCAGCAGCATATCCACGGGCCTGACTTTCTAGCATTGTGGATGAGTGTGGCTGAGAGTGGCCTCTGGGCCCTCTGAGACCCCAAAGCAGGGGATCCCGAGAGAGATGGTACAGGGCCGGAGCACTTGTGTGCTTGTGATCACGTCCAGTTGGAACTCCGTCCAGGGGACCCAGGGCATCACCTGTTGGCATGGGTCATCCCTGGGCCTGTGCACTGAACCACTGGCCTGCTTGGCCGAGAGTCCCACTTGGAAGCTCTCTAGCTTCCCCCAAGAAATGAAAAAAATTTTTCAAATCTGCATCTCACCCTTTGAGATACTGATTAGATTGGTATGTGGTTCCAGCGCACCAGCATTGGAAAATTCACCATTCTAAATGGAAGAGGAAATTTGGTTTCCTCTTTGTTCTAATAAATGTAGAAAATACTGGAAGTGGACTAGGGGGCTGGAGCGATCGTGTAGCGGGTCAGGTACCTGGCTTGCACACAGCGAACCTGGGTTCGATCCCTGACACCCATAGCTATCCCCTGAGCCAGCCGGGAATGAGCCCTGCTGCAGAGGCACCACACGTAGAAACAGTGAGCTTGAGAAGAGACAGACCTGTCACAGCTGCTCACCCCTGTCTCTCCCCCTTCCAGGCCGCTGGTAAACATGGGTGCGTTCTTGGACAAGCCCAAGACGGAGAAGCACAACGCGCACGGAGCTGGGAACGGCCTGCGCTACGGGCTCAGCAGCATGCAGGGCTGGAGAGTGGAGATGGAGGACGCACACACGGCTGTCGTGGGCATCCCCCAGGGCCTGGAAGACTGGTCCTTCTTCGCTGTTTACGACGGACACGCTGGGTCCCGGGTAGCGAATTACTGCTCGACTCACTTGCTAGAGCACATCACCAACAACGAAGACTTCAGGGCAGCTAGCAAGTCGGGCCTTGCCCTCGAGCCCTCCGTGGAGAGCGTCAAGAAGGGCATCAGGACTGGCTTCTTGAAGATCGATGAGTACATGCGCGACTTCTCGGACCTCCGGAACGGCATGGACAGGAGTGGCTCCACGGCGGTGGGCGTGATGATCTCCCCGAAGCACATCTACTTCATCAACTGCGGCGACTCCCGGGCCGTGCTCTGCAGGAAGGCGCAGGTCTGCTTCTCCACGCAGGACCACAAGCCCTGCAACCCCAAGGAGAAGGAGCGCATCCAGAACGCCGGGGGCAGCGTGATGATCCAGCGCGTGAACGGCTCCCTGGCCGTGTCCCGCGCGCTGGGGGACTATGACTACAAGTGCGTGGAAGGGAAGGGCCCCACAGAACAGCTGGTTTCTCCCGAGCCCGAGGTCTTCGATGTCCTGAGGGCGGAGGACGACGAGTTCATCATCCTGGCTTGCGACGGGATCTGGGATGTGATGAGTAATGAGGAGCTCTGCGAGTATGTCCAGTCTAGGCTCGCGGTGTCTGACGACCTGGAGAATGTGTGCAATTGGGTAGTGGACACTTGTTTACATAAGGTATGTAGCCTCGCTGTGTTACAGCGAAAAGACACGGTAGGTACATTATGCACAACTTGAGCAGATTACTGGCCCGGGGAAGGTGTCTATGGCGGGGGAGATTTCTGCACTTTCTCAGCATGTAACTGAAACTCTTGCTAACCTTACTTGCCTCAAGCCTTTGATTCGAAAATGAGGTTGAATCAGCTGTGGCCTTTGTGTCCTTATAGGGACTTTGTGGGAACCTGAGGGGTGGCATCAAAGCCGACTTGAGACTCGATTTAAATTCACGACATTGCCTACCTTCCACCTGATTTTGAAGCAGTATGAGAAAATATGCATGCAGAGTAATTCTGTATTGGGTAAATAGAAGATCAAGAGCCACATAAGTTCCTGAAAGATACACTGGAAACGGGCCAAGTCTGGTTTGAGGTTTAGTTCTGAGTAGCTGTGAAAGACCGACGGGTGGAAGGTAGGGGTTCACGTTGGTTCCCGACTAGAGAAGAGGCTCTTTGCTAGTGATACATGTTAAGAGAAGTTCATCTGTGACCCTGTTAGTAATACGGCACAGTAGCTAGAACCCACTTTCTTCAGCAGGGTGGGTGTACGGGTGGGCTTTTGGTCCACACCCAGTGGTGCTCAGAACTCCTGGTCGTTGTGCCAGACGAGTGCTTTCTCCCTGCACCATCTCACTGGCCCTGGCTTTTTTTTTTTAATTGTCATTTTTGTCCTTGCCCTCCCCTTTGTTGCTCTTGCTCTTGTGGCAACTGTGGGTTGCACAGTGTGCCTCGTACTTGCTGGAGGTTCACTCCTTAGTGGGGTGTTCGCTGGGGGTACCTTTGTGCCACTTGTGGGTGGGGGGTCTCACACTTGGGGTTGTGCTGTTCGCATGCGCCTGGCTTTGCTGCCCCAGACAGGACACCCATGGTGGTGTGTGTGTGTGTGGGGGGGGTCTGCCCCGTGGTCTGTGGGCAGCATGGGCATCAAGCTCAGGGCCTCCAGCTTGCAGGGGCCCAGTTACTACAGAGCCGGCTCCCTGCCCCCTACCCTATTTCCTGTCTCTGCACTGGGGTGGAACCCAGCGCTTTAGAAGCACAGAAGCAAATGCTCTACCACTGAGCATACTGTGAAGAATTCCTGGGGAGAACAGAGCTTAATTTAGAGCTGTAATACCCTCTTGTAATGCTTTTGGTTTGTCAGAGATTGAACCCAGGTCTGTGCCTGCCCCTAAGCCACACCCCACGACCCAGATCTGTCCCTGTGTGCATGTTTGGGCCACACCCGTTGGTGCTTAGGCATCACTTCTGGCAAGGTTTGGGGGTGGTGGAAGCAGATGGGGTGCCAGGGAGCGAACTCGGGTCAGCACCTACCCACTGTCCTACCTCTGCAGTCTCCAGCCCACATCTCTCGACAGTCTGTGAGTCTTAATTTGATAGAGTAGCAGGGGAAGAAAATTCAGAATATACAGAATACAGAAATACAGATGGTTCCTCTTACCTTGGATGTTTAAAATATACAGTGGTTTCAAATGAGCTTTATAATATCTGGCTAGCAGTCGTTACGTTTTGAGTTAAGTTCTGTGTCTCCTGGGAAGTCTTGGTTCTGTGGAATAAAGATTTCGACTGATTCGCATAGAACCGTTGCACCTCTCAGTCACATGGGTTTCTGTGGCAGTCGTACGCAGAATGTTTCTGAAAGGCCTTCAGCCTCCGCTCTTGCCCAGGTTTGAGGTGTTTACTTCTTTTCCAAAGAATGGAAAGACACAACTTCAAAGAAAATCCAAGACTGATGTTTATGCTTGGCAGCTTGTTTCCAAGAGAATGTAATGGTGGAGCCGTCAGTCTTCTAATTCTTTAAGGACAGTATATTTTTCATTAGAGTAAGATGTAAGTTCAGAAGTATAGAAGATGCCAGTGTTTGGACACGAAATGGCTCTAATAATGTCTTTCCTAAAATTGTCTTTTTTCTTTGTATTCTTATTGCAGTGACTGACAGAGCAAATATGTGTTAATTTTTGCCCACTAGAGAGTGAAAATAACTTTCCCTCCAGTCATAAAGATATATACTTTAAAAAAATTTTTTTAACCACTTTGTTTGTTTATTTATTATTTATTTATTTGCTTTTTGGGTCACACTCCGCAATGCTCAGGGGTTACTCCTGGTTTTGCACTCAGGAATTACTCCTGGCGGTGCTCGGGAGACCATATGGGATGCTGGGACTTGAACCTGGGTCGGCCACGTGCAAGGCAAACGCCCTACCCACTGTGCTATCGCTCCAGCCCCTTTACCATTTTATTTAATCACTGTGGTTTACGAAGTTGTTCATGATGCATATGTTACATATGCATTCAGTATTCTGACACCAGTTTCCCCGTTTTACCATCTATCCCCTTAGCAGGCCCAACATTATTTTATATTGCTTGTTATAACTAAATGACTGTTGGAATTATCAAAAAATATTCCAGTAAGAGAAATTTTGTGCCAGTTGCTCTACCTCACCCTAGGGGCGTGAAGTCTCTTCTGTTTACTGAGCTGTTGTTGGTTGGGCCTCCTGTGTTGGTGTGTTGTTTGCTGAGCGTGGTTGGCTAGATGTCCCTTCCCCATCTGATCCGGTGTGCTCCCACTGGGATGTCAGTGCTGCGGAGTGGAGGTGTGTTGCAGCTGCAGTGTGGCCGTGCGCCCCAGAACTCCGGAGTATTTCACTGCCCAGTGAGCTTACGTAGAGCTGGTTGCGGGATGTGGGTGTGACCTCCAGGGTTTCTGGAAGTGCGGGGGTGGGGGAAGGCTGTCGCCTCGCTCTGAGAAGACACCAGGTTCTCCGCCAGAAACAGCTGTTGGGGTGTGAGGCTGCCTGGGCCTGGGGAGGGGGGATCGGCCCTCCCTCCTCCTAAGGGCCCCCCAGAGTGTTCAGCTGGGAGACTGATACATCCTTGAAATTTTGTGACTAGTTGATCTTCCTTGATTGAATCTGAGTCTGTAAGATGGGGCTGATAGATGGGCTTACGTGTGGTCTTTGTGGGAAGAGGGTGTGTTGCTGGGGTAGGGTGAGGGGCGGCTGCCCGCCTCCACTCCGAGAAGACCCCAGAGCTAAAGTACATACTAGTTAAAAATCCAGGTAATGTAGAAGTGCATAAATACTTAACGTGGCCACTCAAGTTGGTTACTCTCATGTGGCATGGAATTTATTTTCCATTCTTTTGCCTACCTGGAAGTGCCCTTTTACCTCTGCTGTTTCTCGGTCTGAGTTTCCAGTCTCCAGTATGTTGTCGAGAGCTCTGTCAGACATACTCATCTGAGCCACATTTTGGGAGTCACACAGCATTTTACTTAATGAATGATGTGGCTGTTTTTATTGTTTTGGGGGGGCCCCTGGCTCAGCACTCAGGGATCGCATGGGGCAGGCATGGTTGGGACCACTGAGTCCTCGGGATTCACTGGGGATTGGCCGCATGCACAGCAGGTGCCCTCCCGCTGTATTTTCACTTGTCTCCTGATGCGGAATTTTGAAGGACTAGTGAAAAGTCTCTCGCTTTGGTCTGTGATTCGAAGTCGCAGAGTTGTTTAGTGAGCGGATCAGCTGTCCTGGCTGGCTGTCAGGTGACAAGTCCAGGGATTTGCCTGTCCCTGCAGGGTGGAGAGGCTCTAGCAGTCACAGTGCAGCTTCCCGAGTTCCTATCATGAGAAGTGATGGCTTTCTGGTGACAGTGAGGCCTGGAGTCTCAGATGAGAGGAGCAGTCAGGATGGAGGCCAAAGCAGTTAGTCATGGAGATCCGCCCTCTAGTCGAGTAAGCTGCATTCAAATCAAAATCAGTTTTTTTTTGTTTGTTTGTTTTTGGGTCACACCCAGCGATGCACAGGGGTTACTCCTGGCTCTTCACTCAGGAATTATCCCTGGCGGTGCTCAGGGGACCATATGGGATGCTGGGATTAGAACCCGGGTCGGCCGCGTGCAAGGCAAACACCCTACCCGTTGTGCTATTGCTCCAGCCCCAAATCTAACTTTTTTTTTTTCTTTTTGGGTCACACCCAGTGATGCTCAGGGGTTACTCCTGGCTTTGCACTCAGGAATTACTCTTGGCAGTGCTTGGGGGACCATATGGGATGCCGGGGATCGAACCCGGGTTGGCCGCATGCAAGGCAAACGCCCTCCCCGCTGTGCTATCGCTCTGGCCCCTCAAAATCAGTTTTGAAAAACTTTGCTGTAGAAATGTGTCCGTGTGGCGGCAGGGGGAGGAGATGGGGGAGGAGATGGGGGAGGAGATGGGGGAGGAGATGGGCTTTGCCCCACGCGGTGGGCTTGGGGCTCACTCCCGGGTGGCTTGCCAGGGTTTGAGTCCAAGTCGCCGTGTGTCCTACGCCGGTCTTCTCTCTCACTGGCCCCTAGAGGTTTTAATCACTATTGAAAGGATTAAATCAGCATCACCGTTCATTTTATTGTGACTATGAAATTTTGTCTCATTACTGTGAAAACCAGGGTGAATAATACTACGAGGCAACATCATTAAACTGAGTGATTTCCTTGAACTTAGTCTGAAATATTGAGCATGCCTTTTTAAAAAGCTATGGACAGTGGACTGGAGCAACAGTAGAGCAGAGAGGGCATTTGTCTTACCCGTGGCCAACCTGGGCTTGAGCCTCTGACCACCCCAGGAATAATTCCTGAGTGCAGAGCCAGGAGTAACCTCTAAGCATTGCTGGGTGTGACCAAAACAAAACAAAAAAAAAACCAGCCAACCTTTGGAAAGTACTTAACCAGTGTTTGGCACTTGGTAATGGCTCAGTAGATACTAGATATTTTTGAAATAGAATAGATTTAGTTAAGTAGTGGTTTCCTGATAATAACGAAATGCTAATGTTACTCCTGATTCTGCACTCAGGGATCACTCTGGGTGGGCTCGGGGGATCATATGTGATGTTGGGGATCAAACCGGGGCGGGCTGTGTGCAAAGCAAGTGCCTCACCTGCTGTCCTGTCACTCTGACCACCCTTCTTTCCCTCTCTCCCTCCCCTCCCTCTCTCCTTCCTCTCCCTCTGGGGCTACTCCAGGGACACCAGCCAGGCCCAGCCTGCAGGGCACACCCCTGGCTTCTGAGCTATCTCACTGGCCCAGTCTTGATATATTTTTTTTAATCATGAAAATCAATATTCGGTTACATTGTTCTTATAAAATACTGTTTGGTTTGCCTTAATTCAGTTTAAATACCACCTATCAGAAGCTCATTTATTTTTAGATAAAATTAGATAATAGATAAAACTAGCAGATCAATAGCTTATTTCCCAAAGGCAGTATCATTCTAGGTTTCTGATGAAATTCAGAGGGTGGTCTTGATTTACACCCCCAACAAGCATGCCGTAGTGTTTCTCTTCATGCAGTAGACCTGGGGTGTAGCAGGGGGTGTCAGCTTTGAGGTGGGGGCACTCATGCCGGGGTCCTGTCTCGGCTGACCCTGTCATTCACAGAGTGACCGGCCTGAGTGAGTCGTCCGCTCACACCGACTGGGCAACGCACCCTGCGCACAGTCTGCTGTAGCCACTTTCTCCACCCTTCCTGGGCGCTGGCTGCTAGGGAAGGGCTTCGGGGGTGCACATGGGCTCTGAGACGTGACGCTGTCACAGTGCAGCAGGCCTCTGTGTGGAGGCGCCCAGAAGTGCTCGTTTGGCTTCTCACAACTGTTGCTTTGGTTGGACTTTTAAAAAATTTCTTTGTAACCGGAATAGAGTAAGGTTTGTTTGTTTTTGGATCACCCACTCGGTGATGCCTGGGGGTGACTCCTGGCATCACTCAGGAATCAGCTGTGTTGGTGGTTGGGGGTCCACGTGGGACGTGGTGCACTGAGCCCTGAATCAGCCGTGTGCAGGACCTAGGACTCACCCGCTGTACTGTAGCTCCGGCCCGGGGTAAGTTAAGTTCAGAGTCTGGAGTGACAGGACAGCAGATAAGCTGCCTCGCACACAGAGCAGCCAGCCTGGGTTCAAACCCTGCCTCCTCTGGTCCCCTGGGTCCGCCAGGAGTATCCCCTCAGCACTACCGGGTGTAGCCCCAAACAATCTGTGTGTAAATAACAGAACAAAAGGTGGGGGTGGCTCACGTCGCCCGGCCGAGAGCCTGCTGGGCACGGCCTTTGTCCTGCGCTGTGTGAGGACTCGATCTGGGCCCCTTCTGTCCAGTGCAGGCTTCAGGCCTCGGTGAGGGCAGGGCCACGTTCCTGTCCGGATGCTCTGGTCATCAGCCAGAGTCCTTGAACTGTGCTGGTCCACGTGGGGGCTCCACCCGGTCACTGGGCTGCCCCTGGTGTGGTGCTGGCACAACCCCGCTTGAGGTCACTGCTGTGCCGCTGGCAGAAACGTAAAGAAAGGTACCGACACAGTGACTTTTATTTTTGCGGGTGTTTGGCTGGGGCCACACGTGGCAGTACTCTGTGCTCTGTGCTCTGCGCTCCAGGGTCACTGGCGGCTCAGCCTGCGCAGCTGCCGTGCCGCCTTCTGGCCCCTCCCCTGCTCACACCTCTCGCTGATCCCCTTCGCCGTCCAAGTGAGGGTTCCCCCCCTCCAAGTTGTGTGTATTTCTGGACTTAATGGTAGTCTTATATTGATTACACAAGTTGATTATCGCTAGAGAACTAACGCACCATAGAGTGAAGGACCTTTCTTGTAATGTAAAACTGACTGAGACGTAGTTTGACTGGACACTCAGGGAACAGTCATTTTTATAAATAAAAACAGCATCATTAGAGTCATAAATGCTGACTTGTAGATGTCAGTTCTTTTCTTTAAATATCTTTGAATATTTAAAGTTCCTGAAACTAACCTTTCAGCTGATTTTCCAACTATTAGGGTATATTTTGTTACCTTAAAAAAAAAATGATGGCCAGGGATACAGTGGGTAAGGCGTTTGCCTTGCATGTGGCTGACTCGGGTTTGATCCCCAGCATCCCATCTGGTCCCCTGGGTACTGTCAGGAGTAATTCCTGAGTATTGGGCCAGGAGTAACCCCTGAGAATCGCCGGACATGGCCCCAAAAGCAAACAAAAGCCCAACAACCAAACCAACCAGCCTGCTGGCCTGGAGCATCGGAGAAGGGAGGGCGCTGGCCTGGTGTGCAGCTGACCCCACAGGGTCCCCAGCGCCCATCCCTGGTCCTTTGCGCAGAGCCAGGAGTAAGTGTTGGGCACTGCCAGGTGTAGTCCCCAAACAAGCGCACACTGATGAAAATCTTAAGCACAGTGATCAGGAGTCATTGAACAGTGGTCTGGATATTGCTTGCAGGTAGACACTGAGTTGCTTACAAAAGCCGGAGTTCAGTCGTAGGACTCTCGCCTTGCATGAGATCCTGCGTTTCATCCTGCCCCGCACCACCCCCACCCCCGCAGGAAAATGGAGGAAGAAGCGAGTCTAAAAATATGTTGTTGATTCCGTTTATTCACGAATTGCTTTAGAGTTCATTTCTAAGTGACGCTCGATTCATGAAGAGCTGTGGCACAGAGTTTCAGCTCCATCTAATGTGTAGGTTGCACGTCTAATTCCTGTGGAATGGATTGTTGCCCTTTTTTTGTTACTTGGAACTATGTCTTGGGGCATGTAAAATACTCAGAAGGTTTCATTGTAGAATTTCTAAGTTCAAGTCATTATCAAGGTGTTTTGATAGATTTCATTGAAGAACCAAATCACTTTGGGCCAGTCGGGAAATTCTGCCTTTGCCCAGTAACCTGGGACCTGGTTCTGTGCTCCTGAGAGTGCTCCCGACGGGGGAGGGGGGCTGGCCCGGGCAGCTTTGCTTGGCCTTTTTTAAAACAGACTATCCCCTGGGCACCGGAACCGTAGTACAGCGGGCAGGGCATTTGCTTTACATGCGGTTCAGTCCCGAGGCCCTGTGTCTCCCTCCAGTCCCCTCCAGGAGTCAGCCCTGAGCACTGCTGGGTACGATTCCGAAACAGTCTGTCACCTGGGTTCTGATACGGTGTCGAGTCCGAGTCTGGCCAGATTCTGGCCAGGGAAACGGAAAAGACCAGTATCTGTGTGGCCTGGGCTTCCGTCATCTGATTGGCAAACTCCATTTTCAGACAAAATAGCTGGTCTGTCATCTCCATGGACTTCATTTTCCCTCCCTCCCTCCCTCCCTCCCTCCCTCCCTCCCTCCCTCCCTCCCTCCCTCCCTCCCTCCCTTCCTTCCTTCCTTCCTTCCTTCCTTCCTTCCTTCCTTCCTTCCTTCCTTCCTTCCTTCCTTCCTTTATAAATTTATTTATTGAATGACCATGAGAGCAGTTACAAAGCTTTTGGGTTTAAGTCTCTGTCACCACTGTGTCACTGTCACTGTCATCCCATTGATCATCAATTTGCTCAAGCGGGCGCAGTAACGTCTCCATTCATCCTAGCCCTGAGATTTTAGCAGCCTCTCTTTACTCGTCTGTCCCAGTGGTGCCGCATTAGAGGCTCTTCATGGTCAGGGGAATGAGATCCATCACTGTTACTGTATTTGGCATATGAATACGCCACGGGGGACTTGCCAGGCTCCTCCGGTAGCTTGCCAGGTTCTCCAAGAGGGAGAACTAGGCTGTTAGCTGTCGCTCGGCCAGGCCTCTGCTTGGGGTGAGGAGGGAAACTCAGCCCGCCCCCTCTGAGGGACACTGGTTGGCTAGGCAAGGGGGCAAGAGACTCTGCATCGCTCTCTTCCCGGAGCTTAGTTTTACAATCTCTGGATGTTCAAAATACTTATTTTGTATGTGCGAATCTAAGTCTCAGTCATACAATGATGAAACACCCGTCCCTTCACCAGTGCACATTTTCCACCACTAGAAACCCCAGTATACCCCCGTCCCACGCCCTCCCCCTACCTGTGTGGCATGATTTCCACATTACTCTCTATTTTGATTACATTCAATATTTTGACACCAGACCCACCATCATTATTTGGGATTTTACCCCAGCACTCAGATCTGCCGAAAAGGCAACATTAGACAATTTGTATTCTGTGGCTGATTATGAATAGTCTATGACATCACATGGCTGCTATCGATTTTGGAATTCTGAAATTTTAATAATTTTAATAATTAATAATAAATTAAAAATTTTAATAATTTAATAATAATTTTGGCAGAGGGATTTCTGCCAAAAGCTGCAGGGTTCCAAGATTTGTTTCTGAGTCTCTGGGATCATGGTTTAAACTGCTTCCACGAACTTCATTTTCTAGAGTGGTAAAAGGTAATGAGAAATCACTTGTTCTAAGAGCAGTTTTGTCTACTCTGAAATAATAGGATACATTAATAACTTATAGGAAAATGAGTGTTTTTAGATTAAAAAATTATTTTCATAAAGTTGTTCACAATAATGGATTACATTCAATATTTTGACAGCAGTCCCACCACCATCACACCTTCCCACCACCATTATTTTGAATTTTCCCACCCCCACTCAAACCTGCCGAACAGGAAGGTGCTAGATAATTTATTTGTATTGCCCACTATGAATAACATAGGATGTTGCGTGGCTGCTCTGCAGCCACATGCTCCTAGAAATCTAAATTTTTAGATAATTAGAGTCTGGAGAAACCTCTGCTACAGCTGTTCTGTTCCAAGATTCTTCTGTGTGTCTCTGGATCATGGCCATTAATGAGCTTAAATAGCAGCTAGCGACAGCTCGTGCACGTCCAGGGCCCCAGGGGAGTGGGGAGATGGGACGGCCCGCCCGTCCCCTATCCCCTGAGGCCTGGAGTACCTGGGCTTCTCACTGGGTGCTGGAAGTTGGCGGCCACTGGGCTTCCTAGGGGGCAGGTGGGGGGACGACGCCTGCCCCCGTCTGAGGCGCCCAGTGCAGACGGCCTGGTGCAGAGTCCAGAGGCATCTCTGCAGTGAGCTGCTCAGTTCCCGGAGTCTTTTGTGTGTCCGAGTGTTTTAAATTAACTTGTGATCCTTGCTTTCCAGTATAGATCATCGCTGAGGGTGTGATTGAGAGACAACAGTAACATTTGTTCTTAACTTGATATTTTCTGGTGCTGGAATCTAAGCAAGGACCGCACACATTCGGGGATGTGCTCAAGCTACATATTGGGCCCTTAAATTCTCAGTTTTGATATTCACTTGGGACCTTGAAACTGGAACAGTTTGATGACTTTTTCTAAAGTTTATGTATTTTTGTGTTTGGGGCCAGAGCCCATGGTGCTTGTGCTTACTCCTGGCTCAGTACGTAGGAATCACTCCTGGTGGGGCTCAGGGGACCAGATGGGACGGATGGGACGGGGGTAACCTGGGCTGGCTGTGTGCAGGCCGAGCGCCTCCCTGTTGGACTGCTGCTCTCGCCCAGCATCGTCCCCGTTGTCTTTCTTGAGCTCTCGCACAGGCCTGGAGTACACTGGCCCTCAGTTATGCTCTGTGATTGGTACTGCTGGCCTTAGAACAGTTTCCGCTGTAATTTTTCAGTTTATTGTGTGTGTGTTTTAAGTGAAACAAATTAGTTTTTACTGAAAGAAATTTACTTTGAAAGATGCGATGGGAGAGTAAGAAAGGAAAATGTGTTCAGAGTGGGAAGAGCGAAGGTCAGTGTTGAAGGCAGAGCACGGCTCTGCAGAGTGGACTGGTGTCCTCCAGGTCACAGCTGGGACGGCCGGGAGGGCTCTGTGGCGCTGCCCCCTCTGGCTGCCTGCTTAGCGGGGCTGGAAGGTGCACATTTATTGGGCAGAATGCATTTGGGGTTGATCTCCTTGGAATCAGTGATCTCCTGTGGGAAATAGTAAGAAAAAAGATTTAATACAGATAGTACAGTGGGCAGGACGTTTGCTTGCACAGTGGTCCCTGGTATCCTCTGGTCCCCCAGCACCACCAGGAGTAATCCCTGAGCATCGCTGGGGATGGCCCCAAACCAGAAACATAATGTATTCATTTCCTGGGCTGTGGTATAATGGTCAGTAAAATGGGTACATGGAATTTGAAGCCAGAAAATAATTATTAATCTCCTCATCCCTAGAGACCTTGTTTTTGTATAGCGTGTCCCAAATCCTTTGGAATATGCAAGGAATATGCTGAATGTGTGATCTCTGGATGATTAAATACAATCACTTGGTGAAATTAATGTTTTTAATTAAATTGTAAGTTTGGTAGATGATAGAAATATAATTTTTTTCCCCTTTCTTTGATATGCAGGGAAGTCGAGATAACATGAGTATTGTACTAGTTTGCTTTTCAAATGCCCCCAAGGTCTCAGATGAAGCAGTGAAAAAAGATTCAGAGTTGGATAAGTACTTGGAATCACGGGTTGAAGGTAAGAAAGATACTTTTAAAATTTAGAATGAAAGGAAATATCTTTATCATCAATTTGCTCGAGCAGGCACCGGTAATGTCTCCATTGTGAGACTTGTTGTTACTATTTTTGGCATATCGAATATGACACGGGTAGCTTGCCGGGCTCTCTGAGAGGGATGGAGGAATCAAACCCGGGTTGGCTGCGTGCAGAGCAAATGCCCTACCCGCTGTGCTATCACTCCAGTCCTGTCTTGATCGAAAAACATTTTAAATTTCCATGGGAAAAGCAGTTAAGTCTTTGAAAACAAGGCCTAACAACACACACACGCCTGACAGGTGAGGTCTGTCGTCAGCCCCCTCTGAGTCTTGCCTCCTCCCCCCCAATTGTTCTTTTCAGGACATTTCCAGCCGGTGAGGAAGCTGCTGAGTCTGCCTCTGGCTGCCATCCACACCTAGACTGACCCCCAAATGCCCAAGGCAGCCCCTTGGTCGCCCTGCTCCATGCCGTGCGCCCGGCTGTTGGTAGAGACCCATTCTACCATGGGGAGCTTTGATTTGTCATGTTGTGAAGTTGTACGACAGCAGATGTCTGTGTCTGTGTCTATGCTGCCTTGTCCCAGATTCACGTGGGTCTCTGTCCGACGGCTTGCTCTGCATGCTTCCTGCCGTCTGCGCTCTCCCTCTCTCTCATGCAGTTGGAGATTGGATGATCCATTGCAGTCCTCTGGAACACAGGAGGGTGGTCTCTGCACGAGTAGACTCTCTCCGCTGGAAGGGAGGTGCTCCCAGTGGTGGACTGGCCCATCAGCCCCTCTCGTGCCCTCGAGCAGGGCCGAAGAGCTCTGTGCCTCAGACTCTGGGGGTGGTCTCTAGACCCTGGTGGTGCTCAGTAGGAGGGTAGCTTAGTTGCTTTCTCAGTGCTCTGTGGCGGCTGTGGTTCTGGGACTTGAATCTGGGCCTCTTGCTGGCCCAGCCCTAGCTGGCTTTGTACATTGTCCCTCAGTTTGGGCCAGCTGCTGTTGCTCTTGGAGAGTTCAGCTCTGAGAGTTCAGAGGGAGGCTGGGCTCTCCTTTCCGTGCCCCGCCACTCCCAGAGTCAGTCGTGCTGAGAGGTCTCAGGAGGGGGACTTGCACATATGGTATAAAGGTTGTCTTGGATTTTCACCTGCCGGTTTTACTTTTTTTTTTTTTTTTTGCTTTTTTTTTTGGGGGGGGTCACATCCGGTGATGCTCAGGGGTTACTCCTGGCTCTGCACTCAAGAATCACTCCTGGCGGTGCTCGGGGGGTGATATGGGATGCTGGGAATTGAACCTGGGTCTGCTGCGTGTAAGGCAAATGCCCTCCCTGCTGTGCTGTCGCTCCAGCCCCCTTCACCTGCCAGTTTTAGGATCCACTACTGATTTTTTTTTTGCTTTTTTTTGGGTCACACCCAGCAATGCTCAGTAGTGACTGGCTCTGCACTCAGGAATTACTCCTGGCAGTGCCCGGGGGACCATATGAGATGTCAGGGATTGAACCCGAGTTGGCCACGTGCAAGGCAAACACCCTCCCCACTGTGCTATTGTTCCGGCTCCCCACTGCTGATTCTTTTTTTTTTTTTTTTTTTTTTTTTTTTGCTTTTTGGGTCACACCTGGCGATGCACAGGGGTTACTCCTGTCTCTGTACTCAGGAATTACTCCTGGCGGTGCTCGGGGGACCATATGGGATATTATTAAAGCTTGTCCTTGGACCAGTCATAGTGTAGGGGTTAAGGGACTGCTTTGCAGGTGGCACAACCCGGACCTCACCTGGTCCCCCAGCGGGGTCAGGGGCAGCCTTGAAACACTGCTGGGCTGCTTGACCAAGAATTTCTGGGAGAGGTCCCAGGCTTCCTGAGCACCATTTGGGAGACCCCCTAAGAGAAGGAAGAGGTTGTCCCCGTGCCCTCTGCTTCATTGTGCTGCATCTGCAGTCCCTCTCCTGCCCTCCTGTCTGCCCAGAGGGACCTGCTGAGCTCCCCGAGGGTGTCTTGGTCGTTGAAGACTCCCTCCCTCCTTGCCTGCTCGCCTGCTGTCTTCCCTGCACCGCCCTTTAAAGACCTTTTTTTCCCCCAGAAATTGCAAATAGAAATAGTGATTGTATTATTTTGCTGCCAAGCTTGAGTTTAATACCCCTTTTTATTTTAAATGAATTGTCGTGGAACACACTATTTAGGTATGAAATAAACTTTGTAAAATGACTTTTAATTCTTTATTTCTCCCTTGCTTTTGTTTTCTGGCAATTCTAGTTATGGTCACAGGGACCATTTGGTAGTTGTAGAACTCCTCACTCAGTGACTCTACCAGAATGTTCTGGCCTGTGAGCGTTCTGCTTGCTCCAGTGCTCGCACATGAGGAGTGCTAGGGTGGCACACCCGAGCAGGCAGCTTTTCCAGGGGCCGTGTCTGAGTGGCACTGAGGTCTGCTTTGATATTTAAGATCGTACACGGGTGCTGCCACGTCTCACCGCGTGGACCCCAGCCTCGTGAGTACGGAATTCTCATACTGACGCTCTTTAAAACCCCGCAGAAATCATGGAGAAGTCTGGGGAGGAAGGAATGCCCGATCTTGCCCATGTCATGCGCATTTTGTCTGCCGAAAGTATCCCAGATCTGCCTCCTGGAGGAGGCCTTGCTGGCAAGTAAGTGGGACACACGCGCTAGTTTCAAGCTCGTTTATAATTAGGAGTGAAGTAAACGGGGGTGAGAAGCACATTAATGAGCTGCAGATGAAATGAGTTGGTGGCTTTGTACCCGAGATGAAGTCTGAACTTGGTTCCAGGGAGAATTGGGTGGTGTGGGGGTCCCGTTATCCTGAGCCCCCAGACTCTCCGGCTGGTGCTGGGTCGGCCGTGCCCCGAGTGTTCGGTGCCAGCGCCCACAGACAGTGCTGCGGGCCCCGAGGGGCCGTGTGCAGGGCTGGCTCCTCCAGCCCCAAGGAGACCCTGGTTTTTAAAGGAATGGTCATTTTCGGCGAAGGTGAAAGCCCTTCTTAATGAATAAGCACACACAGATTGTGCAGGATCAAATGCTGAGTGAAAGGCAGAAGCGGTTCCTGACAAACTCTGGTTGGAGGCATCTTGGTGAAGTGTTATTTGGAATACTTAGAAGCGTGATCTTTGTAACGAAGTAAAACTGAAGCATGACTTTTTTTTCAGGCGCCATGTTATTGAAGCTGTTTATAGTAGGCTGAACCCACATAGAGAGAGTGACGGGGTAAGTTGCCTTTCATTCCTTGAGCATTCATGATTCTCTGGTGTAAGTGCTAGTGGATGCGCTGACCTCGCAGGCCCCGACGCCTTGCTCTGCTGCTTTGTTGGTGGGCAGAGAGGGGTGTTGAGGCCCCCCTGCGGGGGCCGAGGGGCCTAACCAACCTGCCAGGGCGCTTCTGTGTGGGCTGCATTCGCCTCCCGCTCCCGCTCCCCCCTCTTCCCTCCCACTCTCCTCCTCCCCCCCTTCTAGTCTTCATTCTGAGGCAGAGAATGTGGTTCTTGGAGTAGCTCCGCTCTGCCTCCGGGGGGTAGAAGTTAGTGGTCACTTTCAAGGGCAGACCTGTCAGCGCCTGCCCTGTCCCCGCTGAGCACCTGAGGCGAGCAGCTCACTCCGCCTGGTGCTGTGAGGGTCTGGGCGCCCGTGCCCACGCGCCTGACCCCCGGCAGAGCGGCTCAGTCCTCAGGTACTCATTCAGACACTTGTTTTTCAGGGATTTTTCAAGTGTTTGGAAATCTGACGGTGATTGGTCTTTAACGTGTGCGTCAGAGTTAGGAGCCACACACGGTCCTGGAGCTTGGTGGTCAGCTGTAGGCGCCTGGACAGGTGGAGGGGACAGCAGCACCGGGGGCAGTGGCACCAGAAGTGCTCATTTTCCAGGGTCCCTCATGACACAGTGAAAGTAGATGCGTTGCTTCCTTACGCAGCCAGGCTTGGAGCTGAGCCCCTCTGGCTGTTCCCAGAAACAAACCAGGAGGCAGAGTTCACAGTTGTTCCCTCAGTGAGACGAGCAGAACTGTTGACCTGTATGGCTGAGGAGATTCAGAGCTTGGTCTAGACCAGTTACTCTGAGTTGTTTTGTGGGCGGTATCTTAAAATGTCCATTTAGGAAGCTGAGTCAGCAGTGCTTATAGGGTGAGTGGAGGTAAGTGGGCAGCTCCCAGATTTAGGTACCGCCTGGCCCCTGCCAGCACGGGGGAGGGAGAGCCTCCAAGGCTGCTGCTGGGCCCAGTCCTCTCAGGACACCGCGTGTGCATCTCCAAGGAGGCAGTGGTCTTGCCCCACACAGTCTAATGGGTGTGGTACCCTGAGGTTCTACTTCACCTAAACCAAGGGTGACTTGGAAGCTGGTCTGAAGCAAAAGTACTTGCGCATCCTAGAGGATAAGGACAGAGAGTGATGTGGCAGCGGAGCCCGAAGCGGCGGGGACTCAGAGTGAGCTGTGAGGTGAGACTCAGTCTCCCCTGTGGGTCTCTGTGCAGAGGGGCCAGGCCCAGCTGCTCTCACAGCAGCATGGGGGTAGACACAGACAGAAAGGTCAAAGAACGATGTTTCATACCCTTCAGAGAGACTAAAATGGCACGACAGAATATAGAATGCGGCTAATTATCTTGTGACTTGTGGGGTAATTTCTGGGAGTTGAGTTTTCAGAGGAAGAACTGGGCCGTGAAGAATGCTTTGACTGGCAGCAGTGGAGGGAGGAGGGTGGCTCGGCGGCGGGGGTGGGGACGGTCTTGACAGGGCGTCCCTGTGACGCAAGAGCGGCCCGCTCCTGAGACTCCTGTGGGAGTCCGTGGCCTTAGACCGTCTCCCTGTCAGGGTCCAGTCCAGGTGGGGACGCCACGAGCCCGGAGACAGGTGCCAGCTCACGAGTAGCCGCAGCAGGTGCTGCTGCCCGAGTAGCTGAGGGAACCCGCGGGCGGACAGTGTAGGTGTCAGGCCCCGTGCTCGGGTGGTCACGTGTGTGAGGGCCGGGGGGCTCTGTCCCCCGTGCCTGAGGGACCCTGAGCACTTGCCACGGCCCTGGGGCCCTCTGAGCACCGTTATAAAAGTGACTTTCACCGTCTGGCTCGAATGTGGTGCCTCCCTTGAGCTCTCTGCCCGGGGTCCCTCGCTCCCTTGGCGTGTGGCACCCACTCACCTTGCTGCCGAGCCCGCCCTGGCAGGCGCATTCAGGCAGACTCAAGAGTTTTGTTCATATTGAAAAATGAAACCTAGTGGTAGGGCTTGTCCTGTTTGATTAGATTCCTAAGCTGTGTTCTTCTCTTGGAGACAGAGTTGCTCTGATACCATTAGGAATTAGGGCTCGTTAGGGCCAGGGAGATGGTGCGGTGGGCAGGCGCTCGGCTGGCATGTGGCCAACCTGGGTTTGATCGTGGCGTCCATTGGTGCCCCCAGGACCCACCAGGAGTGACCCTGAGCACTGATGGGTTTGCCCCCACAACCAAAAATTAGGGACTTACTCATTTTCCTTATATTAAAGATCTTTCAGATAACAAATATAACCCGAAATGCTGAGTTGAAGTAAGTCAAATTAGATATATCCAGAGTTCACCGTGTAAAGGGGGGTCTCCGACAGTTCAGTGAGCCCTCCCTTGCCCTGCACGTGCCCGGCTGAGCCCTCTCCAGCCTCAGGCTCCCTCTTGAATCGCCCTTTCAGTCCATTCTCAGTCTCCATTTTTGGGGTTTTATTTCTCTGGCAGGGGGGCCCTGCCAGCTGCCCCGCCCCTCCTGCAGTCGCCGGAGGCTCTCCTGCAGCTCAGCACTGGGGCGCACCGGTCGGGGTCGGCTTGCTCGTGCCCCGTCTCGGTCGAGGCGCCTGTGGCCCTGAGTTTATAGGGGTGAGTGAGCGTCTGGATCCAGGGGCTCTTTGTTGTGGGGGCACTGGCTCAGAGCTGGCTCTGCCCTCGGGGAGCCAGGGGTTGGGTCAGGGTCAGCCACACCCAAGGCCGTGCCCCACGTGGTTGCTGGACTGTCGCTGTCCCCTGGCCCAGAACTTTCTCGTGGAAGATAGTTTCTGTAGTGGAGATGGCTCTCCCAGGCCCCAGCACTGACTCTGGGGAGCCACCGGGAGGGGGAAACCGCAAAGGCCCTTCCAGGCAGGGCCCAGGGCCCTCTGCGTGATGCTCCTGTTCAGTGCTAGGGTCCGAGGACATGGTGCCTCCGCGACTTCAGTCCACAGCCAGCCCTGCGTGCCTGCCACGGGCAAAAGACCATTAAGGGACGTTGTTTGCCCGACTCTTGTTTGTATTGCTTTTTGTTCAAGTCTCCAGTTCACTCTTTCTGGGTGCTGCTTTTTGGGTCATACTTGGTGGTGCTCGGGGGACAGGCAAGTGTGCAAGGCAAGTGCCTTGGCCTTGTGGCCCCCCATGCCCCCTCCACAGAGAGGCAGGTTGTCCGCTCAGGTTGCAGAGCGCGGCGTTCTGCAGCCAGAGTTTGAACCTGAGTGGGGTGACTGAATTCCTCTCTGGGCAAGGTTCTTGTCTGTCCGAAAGAGAGAGGATGCCCTGTGTTCCGTCCACCGTCCACCGTCCAGGATGCCCTGTGTTCCGTCCACCGTCCAGGGGCTCTGCAGAAACTGGAAGCAGAATCCATCATCGCATAGATGGACTCTGATTTTAAAGAGTACTTTATAAAGTTGCTGAAACTAAGCACTGACGTGTGGTATCTTGTCCACTTTTAATTTAAATATACTTTTAATTTATCCTAATCTAAAAATTCTTTTAGGCATTTGGATATTTGAGGTGGGAAGGATTGATAGGACGAATCCCTAAGGAACAGATTGCTTTCTCTTTGTTGAATGGTACAGTCTTCAAACAGATCACCTAGAATAATTTATAGTAATTTTAGGACTATGTGAGTAGTAGAATCTTAAACTTTTTTTTTTTTGGTCGAGGGTATACCTGGTGGTGCTCAGGGTGGAGGAATCATGCCCAGGCTGGCATGCTCAGTCCACCTGCTGCCCGCTGTACCGGCTCGTCTGCCCCAGTTCTTGTGACTTTTTGCTTTCTTACTGGTGAAACCATTTTTATGAAGGAAGCTGTGCTCTTAGAGAAAGCACTAGCTTTAGTCACTGTCTAAGGTGCTTTTGGTTTTTTTTTAGTTGTTTTGTTTTCTTGTGGGGTGCCCCCCGGCAGTGCTCCTGGTTCTGCACACAGATCGTTCGTGGCGTGGCTCAGGACCACGTGGGTCTGGGATGCTGGGGACTGGATCAGGTTGGCCACAGGCAGGGCTAGAGCCCCACTCTGTGGACTGTAACTCCACCCCCAGATTCTTGTCCTGCCGTTTCATTACTCCTTCAGTTTCAAGGAAATGATAGGCTCTGGTAGGTAATAATTTTTTTTGGGGGGTTGGCTTTTTGGGTCACACCCAGCAATGCACAGGGGTTACTCCTGGCTCTGCACTCAGGAATTACTCCTGGTGGTGCTCAGGGGACCATATGGGATGCTGGGAATCGAATCTGGCTCGGCCGCGTGCCAGGCAGTGCCCTCCCTGCTGTGCTGTTGCTCCAGCCCCAGGAGATAATTTGAGGTCAGGCTTCAGCACAATTTGAACCATGCAGACAAGATAGGAGACCGGGAATGGGTGGAGGGACGCAGAAGTTCGGCCTGCGTCAGGCTCTGTCACCTGACGTCACTGCCTCGTCTCACAGGTCGGGGTAGCCCTCCTGTCCAGGGTAGCTGCCGGGCTGGGGTGGCCTCTTCGGCTGGCTCCTCTCCCGGGTGTCGGTGCAGGGTGTGGAGGGAGAGACTAGTGATGTGCGCCGCCTCCGTTCAGGCCCAGGGGCGCGGCTCAGGCACGGCCTTCCCGGCTGAGAACCCGTGGGAGTCTGGCGCCTGCGCTCCTGCGGCAGCAAGTGGAAGGGCTGGGGGGTGGTTCAGCCTCCGCGGTCGCACCACCATCACAGGAAGTGGAATTTCCTGCCACAGCCAGCGGGGTCAGGGCTCGCACTCCTGGGGGTGGGGCTGGGTCAGCCCCTGCGCCTTGGCAGGCTCGGTGTGGGCAGAGGCCCTCCCCCGCGCCCACCGCCTCCGCCCCCCGCAGCTCCTGCTGTGGGCCCACAGGCCTTGCCCGTGCTCAGGACAGCTAAAAGGACAGTAGTCGACACCGATAGATTTTTTTTTCCTTGAATTGGCGATTGCTAACATCTGACCGTATTTCATTGACCTTCCTCTGTATGTATATTCAGTGCTATTTCGTTTTTGACGAAACTCCAGGGTAGCAAATCGCACACGTCATAATATTTTATCTCAGAGTGTTTGGGCATGTAATTCTTAAGAATGAGGTGTTTTCTACAGAATTGAACCAGTATTGTTTAAAAGCCCCATTGTCCCTGGATGAGCTATTACATGGTCCCAGCGGCCTACCCCGTAGAGGCCGCCCAGGGCTCCAGAATGTTCCATGTGGTCTCGCTGCTTCTCGCTTGATCCTCTGCCCTACTTTCCTGTCTGTTGGGAATTAGCGTTCTTTGAACCAGAGTAATCATTTCTGGCAAGAACATAAGACCTTGCTTTGCCCTTCCTCGCCACCCACCTGAGGGGACCCAGAGTGTCAGGCATCCCCTAAGCTGCGCACGAGGGAAGGGGACTCCGAGAGCTGAGGCAGTCTCCCGACTGACGGTGTAGTCATTTGTCTCTCTTAACTAGTTTTGTTTCGGTTGAAATAAAGACAAAAGTAAATAAAATTTTTATCCATGAAGTTTTAAGATTTCAGAAGTACTGATGAGTGCAGTGTCCCTTTTCTCTCAGCTGCCTTCCCGTTCCCAGGTCAGAGCCCTCTCTCCCTCCTTTCCTGTGGCTGCAAACACTAATCTCCTGGGTACTAAATCAGTGTGGCCGATCCGTGTTTGCTTTCGAAAAGTTAGTTTTAGGAAATGCTTCTGGTGGTGCTGGATTCTAATAGAGTGAATTTCGTTAAACAGCAATGTGGAGTAAGACGTACGCGTGGGGGAGACGGGTGTGGCCCTGCCTCGCACCTGTTTCCCCCCCGGGGAGGAATGAGTGCTTTGCTGTGATGTGTTTGGAATACCTGTGGTATCCTGGTTTGTCTACTGACACTGGGGTCTTGAATCTTAACAAAAGGCCTCCGAGGAAGCCGAGGAGAGTGGATCCCAGGGGAAACTGGTGGAAGCCCTCAGGCAGATGAGACTTAATCATAGGGGCAACTACCGCCAGCTCCTGGAAGAGATGCTGACTAGTTACAGGCTAGCGAAAGTGGAGCGCGAGGACAGCGCTGCCGACCCCGCGGGCCCAGCGCCTCCCCCCAGCGGGGACGCTGGCCACCCGGTGACCATGCAGGAAGGCCCCTCGGAGCCCCACGGTGACCGTGCTGAATTAGACAGCTCTCGTGAAGATGCAGGGACAAAGAGAAGTGGTGACGCAATGTGATTTGACTTTGTGGTGATATTTTCGTGATCTTTGCTTTGATGGTTTTTCACCTGGAGGTTCAATGTATGCATTTATATAACCATTTTGTTACTGAATTTTGGAAAACTAGTTTTATTATAATATTCATATAGCCTTGTTTTTTAAAGACAGCCTTTGCATACACTTACAGATAGCTTAAACTGCTATAGTGCTTTGAATCTACTAAAATGACATGTCATTTCCTATTGTATGCTGAAATGGGGCTACCAGTTACCACGCCAGCTTCCTGTATGCTAGATAGGGTTTAGCGATCACTGAGCGTGAGATGTGGCCCCTTGTGGGAGAACTCATCGATGTAGAATGACTCTTCACATGACCTACATCTCAGCACACGCATGGTTATCTTTGGAATAAATTGTGTTTTTGTTAGGAACTTTAGTTCTTCAAAGAACGGCAGATATTGGCCTGTAATTTTTTCCCAGGATGATGATTTGTGTGTTCTTTTGATGTGTTTATAATTCATCTCTGTAGTTTCATTTTTAGAAGTTCTGAGATACTGGATGTGTGGTTTTCTCCATTCTCTGTATTCTTTATGAAACATAATTTTTGAGAAAAAAAACCCTATGTATTCATTGGTTTGTGTATGTTCTGTATGGCTAACGGACATCAAACTGTATGTCAACCAAGTGTTTAGAATGAAATTATAATTGTTTAAGTCTAAATAAAATGTGTGATGTGGAATAATCGATGCATGTTGTAATTATTTTAAAATTAATTTTTGTATGCAACCAGATTTGTGTTTTGAAAAAAGTGTCACTAGGAATTCATTTGTATTTATATAAAATTTAGAATCCTTTGACTTGATCTTCTTTTGTTAATTGAAAGGAAAACATTTTGAGAAATCTTGCCTAAAGTAAACATACTGCTTCTGTGTGGTACAAAGTATTAGTCTTTGGACAGTGGGAACACACAGTAGGCGTGTAAGGAAACTCGGGATGAGTGTGTTCAAGAGTGCAGGGCTCAGCTGGCGTCAGTCCGTCTGCCTGAGACACGTAAGAGTCCAGGGGATAGAAAATGGTGACATGGCAGGTGGTTTTCTTGGTTTTGTTCAAATGTGTTCTTTTTGCTACAGGCGACTTAGTTACATGGGAAAGTTTTTTCCAACAGGACTGTGTGTAGGACATTAACTTTTCGTGTTTGTATCTATCATGTGTCCTAAGTTGTTTTAAGGTACCCTGAGTTGAAACTGTGAAATCTTCAGACATAGCCCATGTTTTGATCTGTTTTTCCAATGCAAGAATACTCTTAAGTGTCTGAGAAAGAGGAAGGCGGTGGTGAGAGTGAGGCAAGCCACCGGCCCGTTAGCTCTCGTGCATGTGCGTGGCCAGTGCTCGCGCCCCTAGAGTCCCTTCCACACAGAGAGGAAGGTAATCTGTTCATCTCACTTTGCTTTCTTTTGAAATTCAACCCACCCTCGAAGTGGTGCAGGCGAATAATAGTAATAATAACACTCTTCCTTTTCTTTCCCCGTAGGGCGCTGGAGATCTAGAAGACCCATGGTAGCCTTAGGAACCTTCTAGAATGCTTTTGATTCTGGAAATTGGGGAAAAGCTTAATCACAATTTTCTTCAATACAAGGGAAAATATTCTTGTGGATTCCCAGCGTTCTGTGCTGTGAGCATCTCCCGCGTGTGCTCCTCTGCTCCTGACCACCGTCACCGCAGCGGGCCCCGCACGTGGCGGCCGGCACCGGGCAGCGGCTGCTTCTCTTTTGAACTTTTAGCCCTAGAAGCAGCGGAGTTCTCTCAGCAGAGGACCAGACGCCCAGCGCCCGGGGTGTGGCTCGCGTGCCCGGAAGATGCCCGGCCGGCACCGCGGGAGAGTGTGGGGATGCCCCTTTTTTCAGCTCACCAGGGCGGAAGCCTTTGCAGCTCTGTGACTTGAAATTTCGTTTAGGCAATTTACTATAGGGTATATATTTATTAATTGTTATTTAATTTTTTCCAATTTTACCTGTATTACCAAACTGGGTTCTCCAATAATGTCCAAATTGTAATGTTGCCTGCTTCCAGATAAAGTGTATTTGGCAATAACACTATAAGCCCTACAGGTTCCATGCATGTATCGACTACATTCTTCAACTCCTACTAGAAAAGCTTTTGAAACCAAATGGATTAATTTATGGCTATTTATAATTTGCTTTGACATCTCACTGCTGCAGTTTTTTTTATGATGAGATTTGCCTTTATAATGTAAATTGTGATTTTTGTTTTACATGTGGGTTTCTATTGTTTTACTTTTTCAGCTTTTAAGATACAAGTTTTGTGTAATTTGGTATAATTTTTAATTGTTTACGTTATTTTAAAGCTCAGAGTATCACATTGAAATGACTTATAGATACCTTTTAAATGATCTATTTTAGATCTAAGAAAGTATCCCAGCGGTATTTTCAGAGGCGCAGTAACCTTTCATTTTATAGATTGGGCTCGGTACAGAGTGGCTGTCACATAAGGTACTTGAAGATCATTTGTTTAATTCTATTTTTACATTAACCTTGAATTATTCTGAATTTTGTTTGTATTAATGCTGGAAGTGAAGAGTAAAGTATTTATCTGAAGAGGTTCTTAGGCGGGAGAAACCCTGGTCTCCGTGCTGTGGATGTTCTGTGGCCCCCACGCCCATGTGGGCTTCCGTGGGCTGCCCTTGCCCTCGTGTGTTTAGAACGAGCCGCCCTCTGCTCCTGGTGTCAGGCCTCCCTCATGCTTTCCTGGGGCCCGCAGCCGAGGGGACAGTGGCCCCGAGCATCTGACTTACTGTGCAACTGGCTTTTGGTTGAAAAGAAATGATTGCCACAATATATTTTTATTTATTCGTTAGATTTTAGCTTTGTAAGTTAAAGTGCTTTACATGATGATGTTAAAAGCTCTTTGTTCCTTTACTGGGCTTGGGTGGTTGGTGAAAGATAGGCGACGAAGAACGCCCCTGCCGACGGCCCCTCCCTCTATGCCTTGTGATGTCCTGCGCTGCAGTGCGTGACCTGTCACTGAATAAAGGACTGACACAGACCGTGTGGCACATTACTCTGGTGCTGTTCAGAAATAAAGCGCTCGTTTGAATGTTATTTTAAGCCTTTTCTATAGTTGGAATACTTACTGTGAGATTTTGTCTTGTACCAAGCAACGTCACACTCAGAAGAGGGCTTACGCACCCCGGGTGCCCAGCACTGGCTAACCCTCTCTCCTCCAGGAAACCTTTTCACACCACAGGAAAGACCTTTCCGGCCCCTTGGGTGCAGTGGGTGAGTTAGCAAGAGAAAAGCTGTGTTTGTGTCACCTGCACCTCTCAGAACTCACAGACATTTGGGTCTCGGGAACCATTTCTGTGCCTTTGGGGCCACGTGGGCCCAGCGGTGCCCAGGGCTCGCTCCTGGTGGGGCTTGGGGGGACCCTCTGGGGTGCCGGGGATTGAATCTGGGCTGGCCTGGTGCAGGCCGGGCCCTGCCCGCTCCTGTTGGAGCCCCAAGACCCATCCTGTGTGGGTCGTATCAGTGATTTTGCTGCGTGTGAAAGAAAAGCCAAAACCTTCAGCATCTGTTAATTTGTTGAAGAGAAGGTATGTTCCGTGTCCAAATAACCGTGTTTTCGAAGGGATCATTTTCCCCCCAAAGAGAAAACTGCCTCAAAGTAGACTGGCCTCCGTTGTGAGCCCAGTAGCCCCACCCTGGTCAGCGCTATGGGCAGCTGGGCAGCTGGGGACTTGGGCCGTCCGGCCCTGTGGGACGTGCTGGGCCCTGGCAGGTGCAGCCCCTCGGGGTCTTCCCGTGTGATGCCAACGTTGGGTCGCGCTGGGGACCACGCCTGGCAGTGCTCAGGGCCCCGGAGCATCAGTCAGGATGGCGGGTCTTGGGTCACCGTCTGCGTCGGGGCCGAGCCGACGCCCCGGGCGCTTTGCTGCCTCCTTTCCCTCGAAACATCTGTGATGTGTCCGGTGTTCGCAGGCTCACTGCAGGGATAGTTTTCCAAAACGTTACTTTCCGTTTAAAAGATGAAGTTTTATTTTCGGTGACAGCACTGTCAGTTCCCCGTAAGTGACCGTCTCCCTTCATTGGTGGAGAGGCGCCTGCTGGAACGCCACCGTGTGCTGGCCGTTCTCAGAAGTCTTCCCCGGGTGTGGACGGTACCTGAGACATTCCTGCCAGAGAACCAGCCGGCGCTCTGTGCCACCGGCTCGGGTGCTCGGACGGCGAGATGCGGGGAGGTCCCAGGGGCTGGTGACGGCACTCCGCTGACAGCCCTCCCTCTCTCTGGGCATGTGGCAGCGAGCATCCACTTAGCCACTTCACTTGGCTTACACTGAAGGGCCTCCCGCTTTGCCACCGTTTCTCTTTGCACAGTTAGTCCAAGAGCCAGTATGTTGATGAAAGAATACGTGTTAGTGTTACAAGAATCCTCTGGGAACCGCGGTGATGGGTCAGCAGGCGGGGAGCCCCGGGTTTGGTCCTGGCATCCTGTTTGGTTCTCCGAGCCCGCTGGGAGTCAGCCCCAAGCACCAGCGGGTGTGGTCCAAAAACAAAGAGGGGGAAAAAGAATCATTTGATCTCAGCTCCCCTTGTAAGGTTCCTGAAATCCCCTGACTCCCAGAATTGCCCTCATCCCTTTGGGCTTTCTAGAGGGTTCGTGTGCCCCAGCTCAAGACTCGGGTCTGACCATGCAGTTGGGAGTGGGGAGCGTGATGACTCCCTGGTGGGTGGAATTCTCAGCTTGGGAAAGCAGGGGAGAGGCGATGGAGTCTCTATTCCTGACTCCCCCAGTAAGTCCCTGGGGTGGGTTCCCCCCAGAGTGGCCCGAGCAGCGGGGACGGGGACGTGCCTCCCGTGTGCGCCCAGGGCCTGTCCTCGTCCCACAAGCAAACCTGCAGGACTGTCGCCGCCTTTCGGGGCCTTCAGTTGCTGTAGGTGAACGTTTTTTCTTTGAAACGTTCTCGTTTCTGTGTTTCGCCACCTCAGACTGAGGCGGGACTGACGACCGAAACAGGTTTTTCCTTTTCAGTGCGATTTCAGTGGGTCAGACTGTTGAAGTTACCTTTATTAGGGTTTTTGGTCAAAGAGGATTTCACAGACATGCCAGTGGGCCGGAGACAGCTCTGGGCGCGGGCGTGGCCTGGCACGCGGCCAGCAGTGCTGCCAGGGCCCCTGAGAGCCAGGGGTCGCCCCAAGCCAGCAGGCAGCCGGGCACACTCAGTGCTCAGCTACAGACGGGGCCTGTTGGTCACAGAAGTGAGGACAGTTCCCCGTGGGCCTGGGGCTTGGGGTCTGAGTGTTGGCTGGCCGAGAGCTCCAGCTTGATTGCTCACAAAGGTCAGTCTAGTGTTCGGGTGTGGCAGGCTGGAACTCCCGAGGTCACCATGTCTTCCGGGGTGCTGACGGGTGCCTTCCTTTCGGCTAAGAGACTGGGTCCTCAGGAGAGCTGGCCGAGTTCTAAAGCTGAGAGAAATCCTGCCAGTCTGAAGCGGAATCGTCCCCTGCTCTTGTACACGGCGCCCTCCCATATCCGTCTGGCAGTAGTGAGTGGTTTGGGACACACCCCGGAGTGCAGGAAGCGAGCCACGGCGGGCAGGCGCCCTCTCTCTGGGCTCTCTCACTTCAGTGTGGGCTACAGCAAAACCCCAGCTGCATATTTCAAGGGAAAATCAGGATTTGAACAACAAATGTCTCCAAGTGTCGGTGCTGTTTCTTCACCTGACGACAGTGAATGACCAGGAGCTACGGAATTCCAGTGGGACTGAGAAGTAGTGGTGATAAACTGATCTTTCTTCCCGGGGGTGTGGCAGTGCCCACTTTTCCAGTCAGGCTTCAGAATGGCAGCTTTTGGTAAAAAGAGAAGTGATACTATCAGCTGAGAGAATTCTAGAATAACCCAACATTTAATTAGAAGTATTTAGTGGCGTATTCATATGCCAAATACAGTAACAAAGATGGGTCTCATTCCCCTGACCCTGAAGAGCCTCTAATGCAGCACCGTTGGGAAGGACGAGTAAAGAGGCTGCTGAGATCTCAGGGCTAGGACGAATGGAGACGTTACTGGGCCCGCTCGAGCAAACCGAGGATCAACAGGATGACAGAGATAGTGATTAATTTAGAAGTGGGGGCTGCTCTAGTTCATACTCGGCTCTCTGAGATACTTGATGGATGGGGTCGTGCATAAATCATGTTCTGACATGATCTGACAGACCAGGCATCTGGACGCGTGTGGCCGTGCCCGAGTCGCCGGTGTCTGTAGACAGCCTTCCGCTCACGGCCGTCCTCTCCGAGCTCCCCTCCCCTCCCCCACCCAGTCACCTTTCACTTGTACTTTGACATTAGTATTGCCCCGCTGATAATGGGAAAACATTTCAGATTTTAGCAAGTTTCGGGTAGCTAAGTAGTAGCTTGTGCGATCCTGGTCTTTTAAACCTACTTGTTAATTTGTTTCTTTTTTGTGGTGCTGGCCTGGCAGTCAAGTCCTACAGCAGCACCTGAGTGTTTTGGTTTGGGTGCTTTTTCACATACGATACTGTGGTAGAAGGCCTTGTATTTGGAAGTCAGTACATTGCTAACAGAGACTGGAATTTAAGGTGTTTCAAGGAAATTTTGAGAGTTTTACTTTTTCAAGTAAATTGTTGATGGGCTGAGTTACCACCACACGTGTCTTTCGGGGGCGAGATGGCTCTGAGGCCGTTGCGTGCATCCCCGTGTCTGCTTTGCCTGTTTTCCCGGTGGCCTGCATGAAGAGACTGTCCTGGCTGCAGGTCCCCCAGACGTCCCTCGGTTCCTCGCTGCCGGGGACACTGAGGGTGGACTCGCTGTGTGGGCTGGGATGCGGCCATCAGGCTGCTCCCTGGGGTCCACAGTGAGGGGCCCAGGTGGAGTCCCAGAAGCTGTCCTAGTAGCCGTGACTCAGCTGGGCCCAGAGGCTTGAAGGAATGTGAATTCCTCAGTGGCCCTTCGTGTATGCCTGCGTGTTTCTGCAGTGATGAAGGTGCTCAGTGTCTTCCTTGGGCTGCTGCCTGAGTCGTTTGCTTGTCAGCCTTCGTGGTCCGTGCCGTCCCCGTCTTCCCCTTGCAGGCCCTGTCCTCCTGGCTGAGACATGGCGCTCCCCCCCCCCCCCCCCCGGGGCCACCAGACCCAGCCTGTCCCCCCGTGATGCCCCAAGCAGGACCCCGGCTTGCAGCCCAGCCGTGTCCAGCCTGGGCCTGCCGAGCGGTCCCTCCCTGCGACTCGTCCTGGTCTCAGAGTTGGCTCCTTGCAGTAAGCGACAGGTCAGCTTCCTGTTCCGGGCGTCGGCCGGCGAGTCTGCCTGACGCCGGGTTCTGAAAGTGCTCGCCCTCCGTTGTGCCGGGGCCCTCTGAGCTCCCTGCCAGGCCTTACCGCAGCAGAAGAGTGAGAGCCCACACGGGGGAATCTGTCTAGACCCGTCTCGAGTGCTGCCTCGGAAGGGGCCTCGGAGGCTGCTGGGAGGAGCAGCCCAGCCTGCTCTGACTCTCCAAAGGCTCCCCCCTCGCACCGTGCCCACCCAGGGCTCACGGCCCCACGCTGCGGTGCTCGGGCCACGCCAGGTCGCTGCCAGCTGCTCCTCAGCCTGACTGGGCCTGGAGCCCGGAGTGAGGGTCAGTCCGTTTAAACGCTCTCCAGATGTCAGTGGGCACTGGTTTTGGGCGAGCAGGGTCCCCGTGGGAGAAGACAGCGCTCGCGTTTCAAAGGGTCTGTCTAAAACTAAGTGGAAAATAATTGAATTGAGAGAAGTGCTTCTTGACGCACTAGAGCAGTTTCTCAGCCCGGGGCCACAACCCGGGGCCACAGGGTCCCCTTGCGGACCCCAAGATATTCCCAGGGGCCTCAGGTGAAAATTGTTTATAAAGGGGAGGGCGTTTGTATTGCACACGGCCAACCGGGGTTCAATCCCCGGCATCCCGTATGGTCCCCCAAGCACCGCCAGGAGTGGTCCCTGAGTGCAGGGCCGGGAGTAGCCCCTGAGCATCGCCGGGTGTGGCCAGCCCTCCGCCCCCAAATCGTTTAAAGAAGCCCCCTGGTCTTGAGGCTGGGGTGCTAGCCAGTGGGAGGGGGATTACGGGAAGGAGGTGGGCAGAAGGGCACCCTGATCAGGAGAAGGTGGCCAGGCTCTTCGTGAGAATGGGCATGAGTAGAATCTCAGTGCTGGCGGCACTCTGCACTCTGGGCTGGAGCAGTAGCACAGCGGGTAGGGTGTTTGCCTTGGCTCCGGCCTTCCCAGCCGGGTCTCGTGGAGGCCCATGTGAGCAGCAGCACACTGGGTAGGGCAAGGGCTGTTTAACTCTTGTTCTTCCCCAGAAAATAAAGATTTCAAAATGTCAACTCTGTTAAATCTGGGCAAACAAGGGTCTTATATCTTCTTTAATTTTCTCTCTGTGAATTTTTTATAAGGATTTGAATAAAAAAGATAAAATACAGAAATTAAATTCAGTGGTCCTGAGTTGCCTTCCAGGAAAACAGTGCCACTGTGTAATCCCAGCCGTGAGAGACACTGTCAGTCAGATTATGTGTAATCCCAGCCATGAGAGACACGGTTAGGTGTAATGTGTTTTTTGTAATCCCAGCTGTGAGAGACACGGTCAGTCAGGCATATGTAATCCCAGCTGTGAGAGATATGGTCAGGTTATATGTAATTCCATCCGTTAGAGACATGGTCAGTCAGTTATGTGTAATCCCAGCTGTGAGAGACACGGTCAGTCAGGCATATGTAATCCCAGCTGTGAGAGATATGCTCCGTCAGGTTATGTGTAATCCCAGCCGTGAGAGACATGGTCAGTCAGGCATGTTTAATCCCAGCCGTGAGAGACATGGTCAGGTTATATGTAATTCCATCCGTTAGAGACATGGTCAGTCAGTTATGTGTAATCCCAGCTGAGAGAGACACAGTCAGTCAGGTTATGTGTAATCCCAGCCCTGAGAGACATGGTCAGTCAGGTTATGTATAATCCCAGCCGTGAGAGTCACAGTCAGTCTCGTCACACTCTCAGCTGTGTGTGACTCAGTCACGTCCTTCCCCCCCTTTCCCTCCCTTTTCCCCCCCGTGGGTGGGAAGAGTGGTTCAGGGTAGTTTCTTGATTGCTTCCTCAATCAAGATTGAACTGTGAGATTGAAATTTTATATTTTGGCTAATTGTGTTTTTTTTTTTTTAAAGCTGCTCACATGTTTGCTCACTTTTTATTGAGTGCATTTTTATTTTTTTATTTTTGGGTCACACCCAGCTATACACAGGGGTTACTCCTGGCTTTGCACTCAGGAATTACCCCTAGTGGTGCTGGGGGACCATATGGGATGCTGGGAATTGAACCCGGGTCCACCGTGTGCAAGGCAAACGCCCTCCCCGCTGTGCTATTGCTCCAGCCCCAGAGTGCATTTTTCTGATTCATGAAGGCGCTTCACCCCTTCGTTCACAGAGTGGCTCATTAGTGTTCCCTGGCCCGGACTCTGGCCTGTCGGGGTGCTCCACCCGCAGCCCAGCTGGTCGGTTGGACCCTGTGACACTGAGGTCAGGTCGCAGGGCGGCTTGCAGACTTCAGTGTTCAGTCTGATGAGGTTGGACAAATGTCTTGATTTTTAGACTCTTGTCGTTTTCCTTTAACAGTTTGAACCTCCGATTGTGTACATAGACAGTCTTTTCACATTCTGAGTAAGTAAAGTTTTACATATACTTTATAAGCTTAGCCACTCTAACCCCAGTTGATACAGGAGGAACTTCCTTAGAGCAAGTCGACCGCCGATACTCCAGCCGCTCTCCTCACTTGCCAGTGCCGGCTCTGGGTGTCCGCCCGCGTTCGCCTTCCTGGGCGTCTCGTCCACTTGCTGTGTGCTGTGGAGAGCGTCATGGCTGCCCTGCTGTCACCTTGCAGTTATCACCTCACTGTTCGGTCTCAGTGAAAATCAGTATCAATTGTTCCAGTTGGACTTTTGAACGTTCCAGCTGAGATTTCCCTGCCCCTTAAGAACCCTGTTTGTGCTGTGCGGTGGGGGAGTGGGGGTTGCGGGGCTCCCGTCAGCTCTTCCTCCCCTCACAGGTGCTTCTTAATTCCCTTATATCGGTTTTGGGGCCACCCCAGCAGTGCTCAGGGCTTACTCCTGGCTCTGCACTCGGGTCGCTGGTCGGCTCGAGACCATCTGGGGTGCCTGGGGCCAGCCCAGGTCAGCCGTGTGCGAGGCCGGTGCCCCCCTGCTGGACCGTCTCTCCACAGTGCTGCAGTGGGCCCGCAGCGTGGCTGTTCACCCAGGCCTGCACCTTCGTAAGCCCGCAGGAGTCTGCGCCCCTCACTGCTCCTGAGGAACGACCTGCCCTCCAGCAGACGGCAGTCTCGGGGTCCGGGGCTGCCGCGCAAGGCTGGCCTGCATTCCCCGTACCTCAGGGTCCGAGGACCGGAGAGAAGAGTGAACCTAGTGTTCTGTCAAGGGTTTATCCTGCTGTGGCCCTTCCTCGAGCCGTCGGGGAGCTGTTCTCTGCCCACGTGATGAACCCTGTGTCCACACCTGTGGCTTCACGTCATTGCCCCACCCCCGAAGCACCAGCTCCATCCGGAGCCCTTTGGGAAGCCGAGGGAGGCAGGGGTGGGACTGCCTCCGTGGTGGGGACCCGCAGCTCCTAACCCCTCAAGACAGGGCCGTTGGGCCAGACGGTCCCACAGGACTTGGTCCTGAGGCCTCCCAGAACAGTGCACTTGGGCCAGCTGGAGCCGACTCAAACTTCGGTTCGGGGTTTGGGTGGCAGAAGACTAGCCTGTCCCTCAGAGCCGCTTTCCCGGTGGCTGTGGGGAGGGTCTGGGCAGGGCCTCACGCTTGGGCACAGGTTTCTCCCTGCAGGGCCTCCCTGGCCTCCCCTCCAGCCCCATAGCCGCAGCCTGGGCCTGACGGGCTGTTTCTTTGACGAGTGTGGGAAGCCCCAGCCGTTTCCTCTGGCTGTGGGGCAGAAAGCAACGCTCCTTCCTTGGCGGGAGAGGGGACCTGCTCTGTCCCTGTCGCCCGAGGACAGGTGCAGGCATCCGAGACTCCACCACTCCAGCGACCACCCGTGCTTCCGAGGGGTGGTCGGAGGCCACTTGCTCAGGTGGGACGTGCGTGACTGAGGTCAGGCCGAGTTGCCAACTGCTCAGGAGAGAGCCACGAGGTGACATGTCCTAAGTGACGTCATGCCAAAACACAAGGCAAATGGCCCTTAGTAAAGGCTCGCTTTTTGTTTACGCCTCAAGAGTCCTGATGGGGCTGGAGTGACAGACCAGTGGGAGGGTGCTGGCCCTGCACGCGGCCGGCCCAGGAGTGACCCCGGCACCCCATACATCCCCCCAAATCCCACCAGGAGTGATGCCTGAGTGCAGAGCCAGGAGTCAGCCCTGAGCACCGATGGGTGTGGCCCCCAAAGAAAGTTCTGCCGGCGACCCTTTCTGCTCCCCTGAATAGTATGATTCAGGGCAGGAGCGAGGGGCTGCCCTGGCACACGGCTTGGGGTGCCAGTTTGACCCCCAGAATCACTTATGGCCCTGGAGCACTGCCAGGAGTGATCCCTGAGCACTGCCGGGTGTGGCCCTAAAAACAAAACAGAACCGACCATGTTTTTAGCTGGGCAACTCTTGTCTTCGAAGTGACATCAGTTGTGTACAACAGCTTCTCTGGTCTCCCCTTTGGTCCTCGCCCCATGGTTCAGAGCAGGTTTCTGGAGCTGAATCCGCCGAACTTGTTTCTTTGTGCTTTTGAAATATCAAATATTTGAAATATCCCCAGAAAGTACATTTTTCCTGTACTTTCCAAGTGCTGGTTTCTTTGTGCTTTATTTTGCTGTCTTGTTTTTGGGTGCCTCTCTTTATTCTCCCTGAGTCAGTCTCTTCAGTTCTGGGGGGCAGGTCTGCACAGCATAAGGTGCTCAGGGCTCGGAGACTGGCGCTGGGGCGGAAGCCAGGCGAGTGCCCTACCTGCCGTACTGCCCCCCCGGCCCCAGATTTCCCGAGTTCTCTTTCGTTATCCAGTGAAAGTTTCTAAAAGCAACCCGTGATGCCGAGAGAACTCGGGCGCTTGACCCGCCGTGGCCGAGGCCCAGCGCACCCTGCGGCCGTGTCAGAGCCAGCCTGACGCCGCGGGAAGGACGAGGCCCAGGTGTTGCTGCTGGTGCCAGGACCCCCGTTCGCCCGTTTGCCCTGGGAGGGCCTCTGGCACCTGCGCACTTTCCCTCTTGTCTCCTCAGCGCCAGGCGCCCACGGAGAAGAGCAGGCGGAGCAGCCGGCGCGGACAGCCGTGTGTCGACGTGCAGAGAGGCAGCACGTTTTTCCGTGCACCGTTGCTATTTGCTCTTTCAATAAAAATGTTCACAAAATGGACTTTGGCTGATGTGGATGAAGGTCTTGGTATGGGAGGTTCTGGACGCGGCCCAGAGAGGCGCTTGTGACGGGAGGCTGCAGTGAGAAGCAGCTCTGGGGAGTGGGGCGCAGGGCCCAGGACGGCTGCCGGGCCCCTGTCCCGTGCCGTGTCCCGTGTCGGGCCCCGCCCTCCCCACAGCAGCTGTTCCTGCTGGGCCTGGCCTGGCCAGGGAGGAAGAGAAACCCGGGCGCCATGAGCCAGGATTCCAGCAGTTTCAGCCCTAGAAATGGAGAGAGAGTCTGAACATTCCCACGGACACGGGAGGCGTCCACAGGGGAGAGTAAGGACGGTGGTTGCCCAAAGCCAGGCCAGCAGATTCCGGGGAAGAAGAGAGGAAAACATCAGTGACCTGTGGGGGATATCAAGCACCGGACAGAATTGGAGCTTCAGGGAGAGAACAGTGAGGAACAGCTCAGCGTTTTTCAGAGCTTGTCACCTCAGTTAAGAATACAAAACCATGGGGGGCTGGAGCCATAGCACAGCGGGTAGGGCGTTTGCCTTGCACGCGGCCGACCCGGGTTCGATTCCCAGCATCCCATATAGTCCCCTGAGCACTGCCGGGGTGGTTCCTGAGTGCAGAGCCAGGAGTAACCCCTGTGCATTGCTGGGTGGGACCCAAAAAAGCAAAAAAAACCCAAAAAAACAAAACCAAAAATGAGGCTCGGGCTGGGGGGCGGGCTTGGGCTCACCGTCACTGGGTGTCGGGTTGCCTCACGCACTGCCCGGTGCCTGGCTTGCCTGCGTCGACCCTCCTGCCCCATCGCTGGCAGGGGCCCCCGACTGCCCGAGCACTGCTTGGAAGTCTCCACCACCCATACCAGTGAACAGAAAGGTTTCCAGGATCACATCATAATTTGCAAACGCAATAAGAAGAATATCTTACACACCACTGAGGGAAATGCAGAAAGGTAAGAACTGTGGCAAACGCCTCATCAGGTCTATGTAGACGATGAGACACTCCTCTGCGTTAACAGCTGAGAGCAGGGTGTCCCTTACTTGACCTAGAATTCTTTCCTCCAAGTAGAGAGATTTCCACAGGGACGGAGAAGCAAAGATCCTTCCCGGCAGAGCAGAGAAAGTTGCGCCAGCAGCACCCGCACTGTGAGAGCAGCCGCGTGAAGATACGGTCACCTGCTCCGTGGCAGGCCTCGTACGAAGTCCACAAACGTGAAATCATAGTAGGTGTGGGTCACTTCAAGTGCCCGAGGCCACGGACATTTGCAGAGAACTGGGAGCCCACGGCTGTGGCTGGAGGGGTCGGCACTCCTTCCTCAGGACATTCAGACAGGCAGAACCACAGGACCAGCCGGCCCGAGTAGGGCAACCCGCGTCAGCCCCCCCGACAGTCTCGCCCCGTGGGTGCACACAGGCCCTTTCGATCGTACAGGTCATGTTTTCTGACCAACATGGAACTAACCTAGAAATTAGTAATACGGAAAGCCACAGGTACGGCCAAGCTCATGTACGTGCCCTTGGTTAGAAGGAACATAGAGATAAAAGAATCTCAAAGGTGTGGGTTGCGGCAGGACACGGGGTCACAAACAGAACGTGGGTCTCATTTAACCTTTCGGCTTCAGGAGATGGAGGAACAAGCTAGGGAGTAGCAAAAGCAAGAATCAGTGTGGCAGCGTGCAGAGCTGGTCTCCGGGCGTCAGGAGAAGCTGGGGCTGTGTCCCGCACTCCAGCGTGGCCCCGTGGCTTTGTGTCCAAGGCGGGGAACACAGTGCCACGTCAGGCACCTGCACGGGGTCGTGGGAGCAGGGCAGCAGGGGGTGCCAGGTAGTCCCGGAGCCCTCGGGAACCCTTGTCCAAGAGGAATCAGTTGTGAATAAATCTGTCTCGGGAGCCGGGACGTCAGTGCCACTGCCGGTCAGTGGGGATCAGGACCGAGGATGTGGCCCAGGGCGGGAGCACACAGCCTGGACTTGCGGGCTTTTCTCAAAGGAAATGAAAGGATTCCTGAAAAGAGGCCAGAGGGAAGCGAGAAGCTTCCGAAACCTGGAGCATAGCAGAAACTTCCTTCGGGAATTCCCAGCAGTGCAGGCTTACATCAGGGTAGGGTGCGAGAGAAGGTGCAAGTCAGAGAAACTCCCCACACGGCCCAGGGGCCGTAAGGTCAGTGCACCGAAACCCGTCACGTTCCCATATACGGATGATGAGAATAAGAATGTTAAGAACGATTCCCCTGCAGCTGCACCCCCAGAACCAATACCCAGGAATAAAGGATGCGAAAGACTGTGAATAATTGTCCAAAGAAATGGGTGACACGAAGCAAAGGAAACTTATTCCTCGCTCCTGGATAGGAAAGAATAACCGTGGAAACGACCCTCTTACCATGAGTATGATGTAGATCCGGTGAAGCCCCACCCGCAAGCCCCCGAATGTATGTTAGGGACGTGGAACAAACTGCTGAAATTCATCTGGAATGATAAAACTCCCAAAGAAGCCGGCGCAGGGAAGAGGAGAAAGGAGGGGGGCCTTCCTCTGGCTCCAGAGGACGAGGCTGAGTTAGTCAGGGCTGGGCCCCGTCAGGTGCAGCCCGGCCCCACTTGGGGTGGCCTCCAGGCTCCTGTCAGGCGGAGTAGCAGGAAAGCTGGAGTAATGACTAGCGAGGAATAATGACACACGTTCTGACCCGTGGAGCAGAGTTGAGAGCCCGGAGAGACGCCCTCCGGTTGCGGGTGGTTTGTGCGGGTGCTGGCACGTGCACTCGAGCGAGCCAGGCCTCCTCAGCAGGCGGCGCCCGGACACTCGCACATCCGCGTGTGAGAAAGGAGCCTGGTTTGTATCACGCCACTCGCAAAAGATAGTTCACAGTGGAGTAAAGGCTTGGTGTTAGACCCAGTCCACAACATGTGCCAAGGCAGACGGGCAGCTTCCCAGGACACCGACGGGGAGGCTTCTGCAGTGACCTAACACCCTTGGCTAGGAAGACAAAAGCAGAAAATAAAAGGGACTACGTGAAACTAAAAGCATTGAGAACTGTGAAGTAGCTAGGACAGCCCCTCCTGAGGAGGAGGGGATACCCACACGCTGGGCAGAGGGCTGATGGCCACGTATACGACAGGGTCTCAGGAGAATATCCAGAACCAAGCCGCCCCAGGAGAGGTGAGCACACACCCACAGAACGTGCCGCAGCCAGCAGGCACACGGAGCAATGCTCTCATTGCTCCAGGGAAACCAGGACGACCTGAGCACAGTCCGAGCAGCCAGCACTGGGGCCGTTGTCTGGGTCAGCCTCTGTCTGCAGAAGTCTCCAACGGTTAAAACTCGGGCCTGTGTCCCACACATCGGCGCCAGAGCTCACGCCTGCTGACCGCAGCGCTGGTGGGCTGGGCTGTGGGCGGTCAGGAAGGCTGTTCTCGGGGCCTGCATCATTTTAAAGATTGTTCAAAGTACTTTGCAAAGTCGAACTCCCCACCCGGAGACTGCATAGCACACAGTCAGTGCGGTAGAGTTACAGGCTGCAAAATGCGAGAACCTCTTGCATTTCCGAAGTGCAAGAAGGAAATTAGAAAACTGACCCTGTTTACAAAGAGAATCAGTCCCAGCTTAGCTAAGGGGTGAGTTGGGCACGCGCTGAAATCTAAAAGCAGCTGCGGAAGGAATAGAAGCCACGGGAGGAGGATCCCACAGCCGAGGCCTGGAAGCGTCAACATTGCTGGAATGAGCTTCCCCAGAAAACATGGAGCACAGTGCTCTCAGCCAGGACTCGTGGCCCGGGAGGAATCCCCCTCTCTGCGCCCCGCGGGGGCCAGGCCAGGTGGAGGAGGAAGACTGCGCTCCCCTTGAGGCTGCTGTCAGGGCTCCCGAGGCAGAGAGGTGCAGAGACCAGCTCCCCGGCCGAGAGAGAGACAGGCTTGCTCTGCTGTTCTCACACACTCCTGTTCCGGGATCGTTGCTTCTGCTGCTTGTTCTTGTAACAATCGGCTCGTTAAGTTTTTGAGACACACTTTAATGTCCCTCCCAAAGCTCTGAATAAATATTTCCCTTTGCTGCTTGGGTGCTGGGACCGGCCGCCACCCGGGACGTCTGTGGCAAGGGGCTGGGGCCCATGCCCCTACCCCCTCCCACCGTCTGCCCTCGGGGCAGGTCGCGGAGCCTGGGGCAGCTCTGGGCAAGACTGCCCTTCACCTGTGCCCTGCGGACGCGGCTGCCACCCTGGACACTGCCTCTACCCCCCTCCCCCCGTGTTGCCCGTGGGCCCCCGGCTGGCTCTGGCCTTTGTGGGTTCGCGTCTCCCCTTCTAGTGAAGCCCTGGGCCTGGCAGCCCCCCTCCACATCCCGTGTGCCTGGCTCGGCCCCGCAGGCCCCGTGTCAGCTCACTGGCCCCCGCCTGCCGGTCCCCCTTCTCCCCGCCTGGGCGGCTGTGGTGCCGTGCGCCCAGGGGAGCCACCTGCCCTGGAGCTGCTGCTCTGGGCACTTTGGAGCGGAGTCGGCACAGGGAGGTGCCCCTTGTCCCGTCTGGACCCACCCACTGCAGAGCGTGTGTAGCGAGACGCTGAGGAATACGCACTGTGAACGGGGTTGCGGCTTGCCGTACGCTCTGGTCGGTACGCTCTGTGATTGGAGTGAGAGATTCCAGCCGTCTTACTTTGCAATATTTTTTCTTTGTCTTTGGGGGGTCACACCCAAAATTGGAACCCAGGGGTTCCTCCTGGCTCTGCACTCAGGAATTACTCCTGGCGGTGCTTGGGGACCCTTTGGGATGCCGAGGATCGAACCCGGTTCTGCCATGTGCAAACGCCCTCCCCGCTGTACCATCCAGCCCCGAGCTTGCAGATTTACTGTTTCGGAAGAATTTGCACGGGACACCAGATAATGATGCAGATTGTGTTTTACGGAGCCTCTGGGGTCCGGCTGTTCCCACGTGGGTCACGAGTGGCGGCTCTGCCCCCCGACTGACTCTCCTCACAGAAGGACTCAGCAAACTTGGGAACTGCTTATCTTTTGCACACTTTCCCCCAATCGTGACTGAGTTGGGGGCTCTCCTGGCTCTGCTGAGGGGTCCCCCCCGGGGGTGCTGGGGTGGGATGGCGCCTCCTCTCGGTGGCGTTGGCGACGCGGAGTCTCCGCTGTGAGAGAGAAGGACGTCTCGGTGCGGATGTCAAACTGGTTTGATGACTAAAATTCCACAGCGCAGCTGGCGGGACTGTCCTGTCTCAGTGCTAGGGCCACAGGCAGAGGGTCCTTCCCGGCCCACTGCTGCTTGGGGGGCTGCCCCCGGCCCCGGCCCCGCACTCCTGGCTCCTGGCTACGTGCTGGGGTGAAGATGCTGGGGGTTCCCTGTCACGCCCCACAGCCTGCCCTCGCGACCCCCGTCTGGCCGCAGTGCAGGGCAGGGGCACCGCCCAACCCCCACCTCCCCCCGCCCGGGCCGGGCTCCTCGGCCCCGAGCGCAGGATGCCCGGCTCTGCTCAGCACTGACCCCTGACCCCTCGGGCCAGTCTCTCCTGCTTCCCGCAGCCCTAGTGGCCTCACCCCTCCTCCCCCTGTCCCCGCCCCCTGTTCCGACCCCGTCCAGCCCCCCCCACCCCCGTGTGCGGGGCCCACCCCTTCCTGCCCCTCGTGTCCCCCACAGGTACCTGCCCAGCCCCTGGCGCCGCCCCCTGGACTTTGGCCCAGGCTCCCGCCCCGCCTGCCCGGCCAGACGGGCCTCGGCACGCGCGGCCCCTGCAGCTGGCTCCTCGGAGGCCCCGCCGGAGTGGACGCGGGCGATGGCCGAGGACAAGGGCGAGCGGCTGGGGATGAGCGTGCAGGGCTGCGCCAACCACGCCTTCGAGGGGGACGAGGAGGCGGCGGGCGCGGGGCCGGGCGCGGGGCCGGGCGCAGGGGCGGTGGCCGAGCGGCCCTACGCGGGGATGCCCAGGGACGTCCTGCTGCGCTTCTCGGGCCGTGCGCGCTACCGCCTGCCGCGCGAGCTGCTCTTCTGGCTGACCGTGCTGGCCGTGCTGGCGCTGACCGCCGCCTCCGCCGCCCTCATCGCCGTGTCCCCCAAGTGCCTGGACTGGTGGCAGCAGGGGCCCATGTACCAGATCTACCCCCGCTCCTTCCGGGACAGCAACAGCGACGGGGACGGGGACCTGCCAGGTGCGTGGGCCGGGCGGGGCGCGACCCTTGACCGCCGTGCTAGGTGAGCACATTTTCCCCCGGGCGGGCGGGAGGCGGTGGGGCAGAGCCGGGGCCCTGCCTGCCACACCCACACGGCCCCTGAGTGCCCCTGAGCACAGAGCCAGGAGCCACCCCTGCCCCCGCCCGGCCGGGTGTCTCTGAGGCTCCGGGTGGTCTTTGCCTCGGTGGTCCTGCTCTCGCAGTGCAGACACCGGGGCTCTCCCCTGCCCCTTCCCTGCCCTCCAGGTGTCCAGGAGAAGCTGGATTACATCACGTCGCTCCACGTCAAGACCGTCTGGCTGACGTCCTTGTACAAGTCAGCCCTGAGGGACTTCAGGCAAGGGGTCGAGGATTTCCGGGAGGTCGACCCCATGTTCGGGACCATGAGGGACTTTGAGGCGCTGGTGGCCGCCATCCACGACCGAGGTGCGTGAGGCGCGCGGGTGGGGCCGGGGCGGGCCCCTGCGGCCCCCTCCTGGGCGTCCTCCTCACCCTGCAGCCGCCTTGCTCCTAGGTCTGAAGTTAATCATCGACTTCATCCCCAACCACACCAGCGACAAGCACGTGTGGTTCCAGCTGAGTCGGAACCGGACGGGGAAATACGCGGATTATTACATCTGGCACGACTGTGCCCGGAACGGGAACGTGACCGTGCCCCCGAATAACTGGGTAAGTGCCGCTGTGCCCGCACCCACGTGGTCGCTCTGCGGGCCTGGGGGCCGCGAGGGCACAGCCAAGGACCGGAGGACCATCGTTTTCCAGAACACAGACATTTCCCGGAGAAACGGGAGAGGACGGGGCGGTGCTACCTCACCGCAGGACCAGAATGTTCTACCACATTCCAGCACATTCCTTGTCTGTCCAGTGGGGGCCCTGTCCCCTGAGCCCAGGACCCCCGTCTGGCCCTGCCCGCTCCCGCCCGTTGACAAGTACCATCCAGGACCACCCTGGGCTCAGACCCGGCGCCTGCTCCCTCCCTCCCAGCCAGCCCGCAGCTTCCTGAGCGGGCCTCACCCCTGCCCCTCTGGCGTCACCTTCCCCACACGCCGTTGCCGGCAGTCCCGGGGGTTCCGTGTGTCTTTCCTGCGTGTACTGCTTGTCAGCACCACGGCCGTGGTGAAGTACGTGCCAGGGCTCCCGTCGGGGGTCACGGGCACGGCAGGGGGGAGTGAGAGCACAGCCCGGCCCCATTGCCAGCCGGTGCTGCCGCCTCAGACCCTCCTGCCTGCTGCCCAGGGGTGGCCCTGAGCAGACGCACTGTGGCAGCTGCAGTGAGGGCTGCTCACAGTGCTCGCCGCCCTGCCATCCAGGGAGGAACCCAGGAGGCCGGACGTGGAGTCCCTGTGTGGGGACTCCGGAGGGTGCCCCAGGGGCTCACCTCCCGGTATCGTGCTCAAGCTGTGTCTGAGCAGGGCTCGGCGGGCAGGGCCTGAGGTCTGGTGCTGTGGCGCTCTCGGGTGTGCCGTTGCTCAGACTGTCTCTGGGAGCATCTGCTGGGCTTGATTTCCGGAGGTTTCTTTTCATCTTCATGTATTTTCAACTGAATTTGTGGGGTTTTTTTGTGCTCTGGAACCTTTTCTTAGTTCTAGATGCTGTAGTAGGAACTGTTTAGTTGCTGTGGTAGGTGCTGAAGTAAGTACTGAAGTAGATACTATGGCAGGTGCTGAGGTGTAGGCGCCGTGGCAGGTGCTGAGGTGTAGGTACCGTGGCAGGTGCTGAGGTGTAAGTACCGTGGTGGGTGCTGAGGTGTAGGTGCTGTGGCAGGTGCTGAGGTGTAAGCGCCGTGGCAGGTGCTGAGGTGTAGGCGCCGTGGCAGGTGCTGAGGTGTAGGTACCGTGGCAGGTGCTGAGGTGTAAGCGCCGTGGCAGGTGCTCAGGTGTAGGCGCCGTGGCAGGTGCTGAGGTGTAGGTACCGTGGCAGGTGCTGAGGTGTAGGTACCGTGGCGGGTGCTGAGGTGTAGGTACCGTGGCGGGTGCTGAGGTGTAGGCGCCGTGGCAGGTGCTGAGGTGTAGGTACCGTGGCGGGTGCTGAGGTGTAAGCGCCGTGGCAGGTGCTGAGGTGTAAGCGCCGTGGCAGGTGCTGAGGTGTAGGCGCCGTGGCAGGTGCTGAGGTGTAGGTACCGTGGCAGGTGCTGAGGTGTAGGTACCGTGGCGGGTGCTGAGGTGTAGGTACCGTGGCAGGTGTTTAGGAGCTGTGGTAGGTGCTAAGGTGTAGGTACTGTGGTAGGTGTTTGGGTACAGTGTTAGTCATCGTTGTAGGTGCTAAGGTAAGTGCTGTGGTAGATGCTGAGGTTGACACTGTGGTAGGTGCTGGTGTAAATGCTGTGGTAGGTGCTGACGTAGGCACTGTGTCCTTGTGAGCTCAAGGGCTCATGAGATGAGTCGGCGAGAAAGGCTGCACCCTGGCCACAGCTGTCGTCCCAGGAGGTGGGTACCGTGCCAGTCTTTCAACTGAGGAGGCGATGGAGGCAAAATCCCTTTTCTGAGATGTCCGAGTGTCTCTGTAGCAAGGAAGAGAACAAGCTTGAGCCTTGTTCGTCCCCCGAGGGAGCGCAGATAGAGGGAGGGAGCGAGTCCCGCGTCCTGGAGTCAGTGTTTCTAGAAACACGCTGGAAGCCCCTACACATCCATGCCCCTTCCCGTGTTTCCGGGAGCTGGCGAAGCTGAAGTGCTGGGTCTAGTGCTTCTTTGAGGCTGGCTTGAACATTCACTGCTGGACTCGAGTCCAAGGCCAGTGGACTGTGTCGCTCCCTCAGGGCCGCTTTCCCTTCCCTTCACAGACAGGCGCCTGAGCCTGCAGGGAGGCCCTGGGCCCGGGAGACGAGCAGTGCCGTGACCTCGTGCACCATCAGCTGCCGAGCTGAGCATCCCGTTTGTGCTCGAACCACGTCGGTGGTCCTTCGCCTTTGGGTGCGGCTGTGCTGCTGGGCAGTCCGGCCAGCGGGGAGCAGTTCGGGGAATAGATCCCGGTGCCCCTCAGAAGGACGTTGCTTTGGCCTGCATGGGGGGGGGGGGGTGACCATGTCCTGTGGCGGCACCGTCAGGAGCGTATAATTAAGTGACCCGTTTGCTGTTTTCGTTTGCTAGTTAAGTGTGTACGGAAACTCCAGTTGGCACTTTGATGAAGTTCGAAACCAGTGTTATTTCCACCAGTTTCTGAAAGAGCAACCAGACTTAAATTTCCGCAATCCCGATGTTCAGGAGGAGATCAGAGTGAGTATGACCCTGCTCTTCTCTGCTGCATGGGGCGCCTGGACCTGCACTTCCCAGGGGCCCGACACGCCCCCGCGCAGTCGCCCTGACTCCCGGTGCTGCGTGTGGCTTCCTGGGTGTGAGGTCTCTGGCTATGAGGTCTCTGGGCGTGAGGTCTCTGGGCGTGAGGTCTCTGGCTGCAAGTTCTCTTCCTGTGAGGTCTCCCCGGGCGTGAGGTCTCTGAGTGTGAGGTCTCTCTGGGTGTGAGGTCTCTGGGTGTCAGGTCTCTCTGGGTGTCAGGTCTCTCTGGGTGTGATGTCTCTGGGTGTGAGGTCTCTCTGGGTGTGATGTCTCTGGGTGTGAGGTCTCTCTGGGTGTCAGGTCTCTCTGGGTGTCAGGTCTCTCTGGGTGTCAGGTCTCTCTGGGTGTGAGGTCTCTCTGGGTGTGAGGTCTCTGGGTGTGAGGTCTCCCCGGGCGTGAGGTCTCTGAGTGTGAGGTCTCTCTGGGTGTGAGGTCTCTGGGTGTGAGGTCTCTCTGGGTGTGAGGTCTCTCTGGGTGTGAGGTCTCTGGGTGTGAGGTCTCTCTGGGTGTGAGGTCTCTGGGTGTGAGGTCTCTGGGTGTGAGGTCTCTGGGTGTGAGGTCTCTCTGAGTGTGAGGTCTCTGGGTGTGAGGTCTCTCTGGGTGTGAGGTCTCTGGGTGTGAGGTCTCTGGCTGCCGTTCGGTGCACCTCCCAGGGCACTCACTTGGATGCAGGGTCTGTTCCCCGCAGATGCCCCCTGAACTCTGCAGCTGACCTCCCCTCACCAAGTCCCCGGCATCCCGGGGGGCTGACCAGCCCCGTGTCCTGTGGCCTTCTGGGTACATGGAGGCAGAGGGGCTGTTGCGCTGAGTGACTGCGGGAGGGGCGGGCAGGACACCGTGCAGTCTGCGTTCCCACTGACAAGGACGGTCACCTTCAAGCTGACAGGAGCTGGGAAGCCGCCCTCTGGAGAAGTGCGTCGCGGCTCCACACACGGCTCTTCCGGTGGGCCCTGAAGGGCTTCTGACATGGTTCTGTGCTTTCTGCTGCGTTGCCTTAGGACTGTGTTTCCAGTGTCTTCCTGGTGCGCCCGGAGTCTGGGTGCTTCTAGAAGCAGGGGCCCTGTCTCAGCAGGGAGTGAATGGGCGTGTGTGGGCACCTTCCCTGCCACCCTCCCTTCCGTGCCCATCTGCTCACAGGACTCAGGAGACGTCCTGATGTGTCAAGGCAGAGGGGGGGCGTTAGGGGAGCAGCCGAGCACCTGCCTGCCGAGGACCTGGGCGTCCCTCCGCCGCCATGTATCTGATGCAGGATCGCAGATGAATGTTGACCCGGCATGTGGCGACCTGGCGACTGTGGGAGATATTAGACATGGCGCGGCTCGGGGACGAATCCTCCTCAGGACCCTGCACCTGAGTGAGCAGACACGGCCACCTGCTCGGGGCTCCCTGTGTTCCTCCATACATGGCCACTCCGCTGCTTCATGCTGCTCAAAGGTCCCAGGCTGTGGGGACAGCCTGCCCCTGCTTCCCAGCCCCCGGGGCATGTGGGTGGGGGATGGGCAGAAGCACTCGCACAGCCTGTGGGCCCCATGGGTGTCCAGTTAGAACACCCAGAGGCGGAAATCCTTCAAAGGAAGCTTCCCACCAGCTTCCTTTGAGTTCCAACTGCATTCCTGTCAGACACCTACCAGATTTCTTAAGGTTTCAGTCAGATGCAAATGATATTCCTGTCGGGGCTCCAGATTCCTACCAGATTCTCTGGGTTTCCACTGGATTCCAGTCAGGACTCATTAGATTCCAGTCAGATTCCCATCAAATTCCTGTCAGATTCCTGTCAGATTTCCATCAGATTTCCGTTGGACTCCTTCAGACTCCAGTCAGATTTGTTCAGATTCCAGCTGGATTCCTGTGGTATTCCCACCAGATTCCCACTGAATTCTTGTCAGAGGTTCATAGGTTCTTACCAGATTCCAGTTGGGCTCCTGTGGACTCCAGTGTTACTCAGGTCTCATTTCAGTTGGATTCTACCAGATTCCCATCCTGTCCTCACTGGGTTCCAGTCACAGGCTCCCGTCACGGTGCGATTGTAAGAGTGTCATTCTGCTGCTGTGGGACTTCTGCCAGGTTCCCGTTGGAGGCCTCGCAGATACTCATAGGTTCCTGCCCTGTTCCACTCACACTCCCCACAGTATCACTGACGTATTGCTGACAGGTCTGGGTGGGGTTCCCATGACATCCCTTGCACATTTATATTGTCTGCATGCCAAAAGCGTCTCGGGTACGAGGCACAGACCCCTCTCTGCTTCCTGCCCTGGAAAGCAGGCACTCGGCTCTGCATGTCCTGAGCTGAGTCAAGTTTCACTAGAGAGTTGGGAAGCCTCAGAGAGTGTGTGTGTGTGTGTGTGTGTCTGTCTGTCTGTCTGTCTGTCTGTCTGTGTGTGCGTACAAGAGAGAGAGAGACAGAGGGAAAGAGAGGGAGAGAGAGGGAGGAAGAGAGAAGGAGGGGGAGAGAGAGGGAGGAAGAGAGAGGGACAGGAGGAGAGGAGAGAGAGAGGGAGAGAGGGGGAGGACAGAGAGGGGGAAGAGAGAGAGGGAGAGAAAGTCAGTCTTCCACACAGTGTTTGGCACTCTTTCAACCCCTTTGCTTTCCGCGTGTCCTCCAGTTCCCGTCTGACGCTGGGAAACCGAGGCATAGAGGCGGCTGGTCTGTGGGGAGTGATGGGGCTGCCGTGGGGACGAGCACTCTGGAATGTGTAGTCAGTCCTGCCAGACTTCAGATTCCGTCTTTGACCCCTGGTGACCCGCTGCGACCCCTGGCCCACGGGAGGAGCTGGTCAGCCTAGCACGGTGGCTGGTGCTGGCTCGGGGTCTGGCTGCAGAGGCCGCCTGGGGAGCGCCGTCCGGTCTGTGTGGGCTGCGGGCAGGGCTGGGCCCGTAGGATGGGTCTGTCCGGCGGGGGAGGGCTGTGCGGGGTGCAGGGCGTGACCGCAGGCTGCGTGTTTTCGGGTCGTGGTCAGTGGGAAGGGGCCCCTCATGGGGGGTCAGTGCGGACGCTTCCCCCAGCGCCCGGACCCCTCTGCTCACAGCGCGTGGAGGCACAGCCCACGGTCTCGCCCGAGACCCCCGGGCACACCCGAGATTTCCCGGGTGCTTCTCCTTTGGGACCCGTCACGCAGCCCCCGCCCCACGGGGCTGCAGATGGGCTGTTTCCCGCCGTCCCCGGGCTGCAGGCGGGTGGACAGTGTGACGGCCCCGGTCATGCTCCGTCAGCAGCGGGAGGGGGAGGCGACGTCCCCCTGCAGCCCTGTGGGGTCCCGGGCGTGCCTGCAGGCGTGGGGCCCGGGAGGAGCCTCTGGGTGCCCTTGCGGTGCTCACGGCTCTTCCACAGACTCTGGGAGGCGGTCGGCCCAGGGCCTGGCCCTCAGGCGCCCAGACTCCGGCCCCCAACTCAGGTTTCCCGGCTCCGGCCGCCGCCCTGAGGTGCAGGTCTCTCCGGCCTTGCAGATGCTCAGAGCTTCCCTGGGGAAGGGGCTGTCTAAGTGCTACAGCTGGGGGTGTCCAGCAGTGAGTGTGAGTGTGTGTGTGTGTGTGTGAGAGAGAGATAGTGAGTATGAGTATGTGTGTTGTGCGAATGTGTGTGTGGAGTGTGTTGTGTGTGAGTCTGAGTGTGTCTGTGTTGTGTGTAGTGTTGTGTCTCTGAATGTTGTGTTTGTGTGTGTGTCTGTTGTGTGTGAGTGTGTGCATGTGAGTTGTAGGTCTATCAGTCAGTGTGTATTGTGTGTGTCTGTGTGTTGTGTGTATGTTTATATGCGAGTATGTATTGTGTGTCTGTGTTGTGTGTGTTTGTGTGTGTCTGTGTTTTATGTGTGTGTGTTGTGTGTGAGCGTGTATGCCTATGTGAGTGTGTATTGTGTGTTTCTGTGTGTTGTGTGTGTATGTTTATATGTGAGTGGGCGTTGTGTGTGTCTGTATTGTATGTGTGTGTGTTGTGTGTGAGTGTGTATGCCTATGTGAGTGTGTATTGTGTGTGTTGTGTGTGTATGTTTATATGTGAGTGGGCGTTGTGTGTGTCTGTGTTGTGCGTGTTTGTGTGTCTGTGTTGTATGTGTGTTGTATGTGAGCGTGTATGCCTATGTGAGTGTGTATTGTGTGTGTCTGTGTGTGAGTGTGTGTGTGAGTGTGTGTGTGTGAGTGTGTGTGTGTGAGTGTGTGAGTGTGTGTGTGCGCAGTGTTCCCGGACACCCAGAGGCGGGCTGCTCTCGGGCTGGGACAGTGGCCCTCCTGCGGTCAGAGCCTTTCCTGGAGCTGGTGCAGCACGGGCCTTGGGTGACGGCGTTTTGGTTTCTGTCTCAGGAAATCCTTCAGTTCTGGCTCACGAAGGGTGTGGACGGCTTTAGTTTTGATGCTGTCAAGTTCCTCCTAGAAGCCAGGCACCTGCGAGACGAGGCCCAGGTGGACAAGACACAGCCCCCGGTAAGGCGCCTTCAGGGTCTCCCGGGCTCCAGGTGGGGGCTGAGACAGGCCCAGCGGGCCTGCCCGGGCCTCGCCGTCTCCCTCGGCCGCAGCCGCTGCTGCCCGGGCTGGCGTCCTGCCGGGAGAGCCCACGGTGGCTGACTTCCTGCCCGGCCTCAGCTCCCGTCCTGCGTCGCGGGGTCTTGGGATCTTGCAGTTTCCTCAGTACCAGTCAGTAGCTGAAGGGGGGCGGCGACGCACGGGCCACGCCCAGAGCTCGTTATGGACCAGAGGGTGGGATGGAGTCCTTTCTCTCGCTCGTGATTTCCAGCTAGAGGACAGAGTGAGTGGGATAGAGACAGTGACCCCAGAGGGAAGCACTGGCCCCGAGGGCTCCAGCGGACCGTGTGACCTGGTGGCCCTCACAGGTGCAGCCGCAGCACCCCAGGCGAAGGGGCCTGGAGGACACCCAGGGGAAGTGCGCACAGCTTCCGGGGAACGCCCGAGGTTCCCAAACCCTGGAAGTTTGTTCATTCAGAGGGTGTGACCCAGGGCCGGGGCATGTCCCCGAGGCTGGCTCTTGGCTCACGTGAAGGGGCCTGGGGTCGGCTCTGCCCCCCATGCTCTGAGTAGCCACTAAGCACTGCCAGGGGGCTCCAGCCATGAGAAGTGAAGGGGGAGGGCAGAACTCAGAGGGACATTCCGGCCGGAGGGGGGTCGCCCTTCCACTGGCGAGAGAAAGAAGACAGACGTGCGCCTCGCTCGGGAAGAATGCGGTGATCTGGGGGTGACATTTGGGCCAGCCTGGAGCGTCTTGGGCAGCCCCGTGCCCGGGGTTTGGCTGGTGTGCGGAGAAGCAGTGTCGGAGGTCCAGCATGTCCTTGTCGGCCAGCCTGGCCCCGGCCATGCGGGCGTGACGGCTGTCCCCTCCGCAGGACTCCGTGACACAGTACTCGGAGCTGTACCACGACTTCACCACCACGCAGGTGGGCATGCACGACCTGGTGCGCGGCTTCCGGCAGACGCTGGACCAGTACAGCCGGGAGCCGGGGAGGTACAGGTAGGCACCGGGGGCCCCGCTCGGGGACCGGCTCCCCGCGGGCGCTCGGGCAGCTGCTCGCCGGGCTGCGTCCGCCGGCCTCCCCCGCGCAGGAGCGTGTGGCCCCGCGTGCGTCTGCGCGTCGGGCGAGGCGTGGCTGGGGCTCTCACCCGCTGAGCCGCTGCTGCCGCGCAGGTTCCTGGGGACCGTGGCCTCCGGCGAGGGCATCGACAGGACCATGATGTACTACGGGCTGCCCTTCCTCCAGGAGGCCGACTTCCCCCTCAACGACGGCCTGGGCCAGCTGGACGCGCCCTCGGGGCGCCGCGTGTTCGAGGCCATCGAGTCCTGGATGATGAACATGCCGGAAGGGAAGTGGCCCAACTGGATGGTGGGTCTTGGAGCCGTCACTCCGCTGGGGCTCCCGCCAGGGGGAGTGGGGCGTGCAGGTGCAGGCGGGGGTGTGCACGTGTGTGGTATGTGGGGGTGTGCACGTGTGTGTGGTGTGTATGGGTGTGTGCAGTGGTGTGTGTGGGTGTGTGCATGTGTGGGTCGGTATGTGCACGTGGGTGTGTGCGGGTGTGTGCACATACACACGTGTGGTGTGCGGGTGTGTGCACATGGGCGTGCACATATGCGCATGTGTGGTGTGCGGGTGTGACATGTGTGCATGTGGGGTGTGTGTGTGCACGTGTGTGCATGTGTGGGTGTGTGTGCACGTGTGTGGGTATGTGCATGCGGGGTGTGTGTGTGCACGTGTGTGGGTATGTGCATGTGGGGTGGGTGTGTGCATGTGTGGGTGTGTGTGCACGTGTGTGGGTGTGTGCATGCACATATGCGCATGTGTGGCGTGTGGGTGTGCACATGTGTGCATGTGTGTGCGGGTATGTGCACTGTGTATGTGGGGGTATGTATGGTGTGTGCACATGTGCGTGTGTGTGGTACAGGTGTGTGCACGTGTGTGCATGTGTGCCTGGCATTTGTAGGTTGGTGCACACCTCCTGGAGGTGTGCAGTGTTTGTATGTGTGTGGGGATGTGTATGGTGTTTGTTGGTGCGTACGTGTGTGATATGTTTGTGGGTGTGTGTATGTGGTATGTGCAGGTATGTGTGTGTGTGTGCATGCGTGTGTGTGTGCATTTGTGTGTATGTGCATGCGCAGTGTTCCCGGGTGTGCAGTGTGCAGGTTTGCGGGTCTGCGCTGAGTCGGGTGGGCGTCTGGGTACATGCAGACCCCTCCTGTGGGCGCCTGCCGCTGGGCTGTGCTTGGTCACGTGAGCTTTCGGGGGCTGCTGGGCTGGAGCGTGTGGGAAACTGACCCTGCCGGCCCTGGGCGGCCAGGGAGCCCTTGGCCGAGCCTGCCACAGCTCTGGGTCGTGCTCCCGCCCGCCACAGGCGGGTACCCTGGGCCGGGCCGGGCCGGGCTGGCTTCTCTGAGCTGGGGGTGCAGGTGTCTGCACCTGAGGCCCCGCGGCCCGCTGGGCACATGGAGGAACTGGGGCCCAGTGGCAGTGTGGGGCCCCGCAGGAGGGCCTGGGGGGCTTCTGGAAGGACCCTGAGTCCCTGGGGGATCCGGGGGGTCCGGGGGTCCGGGGGTGTGCTCCTGGTCTCCCCGGGGGGCTGGGCCCCGCGGGAGCCCCGTGCTGTGTGTGGGTCGGTGCCAGAGGCTGTGCTTGCCGCGTGGGACTCAGGGCGCGGAGCAGACAGGTGTGGACGATGTGGGCCGCAGGGCCCTGCGGGGGTCCCTGGACAGCGCCTCGGGGGTGACCCCAAACCAACACCAACAACCAGAAAGGCAGGAAGCATTTGCACAGCTTTGAGTCACTCTGAATCCTCAAATAAAAGTGGGGTTTTTTTCATTCAAATTAATTTTGAGGCTGGATAGTTCAGCAGGTATGGCATTTGCCTCGCATGCAGATACCTGGGTTTGGTCCCTTGAGGACCGCCAGAGTGATTCCCGAGCACAGAGCCGGGAGTAGTCCCTGAGCACTGCCGAGAGTGATTCCCGAGCACAGAGCCAGGAGTAATTCCTGAGCACTGCCGGGAGTGATTCCTGAGCACAGCCGGGAGTAATTCCTGAGCTCTGCCAGGCATGATTCCCGAGCACAGAGCCGGGAGTAGTCCCTGAGCACTGCCAGGAGTGGCCTAAGAACCAAACAGTGTCTCTGAGGAGTCCAGAGGGCCGACACACGCGGCCCCCCAGCCTCCCCGTCGGCTGCCCTGCGTTCCCTCTCTGCGAGTGCCCGCTTCCTTGCACGCGTCTTCCCAGCGAGGGGTGTGCATGCACATATGCACATGTGTGGCATGTGGGTGTGCAGGACGCTGCGGGAGCTGGTCCCGTGTGTGCATCACACCGTGCACGGCGTGTCGGCCCAGCCCAGCTGCAGAGTCAGGCCCGAGCTGGCGGCCGCGGAGCTGCTGCGTCTTCAGGGAGACCCGACTGTTGAGCGCCGTGATGGCGAGGCCTCTGCCTTTCAGATCGGCGGCCCAGACTACGCCAGGCTGACTTCCCGCTTGGGTGACGAGTTCGTCAACGTCATGAACATGCTTCTCCTCACGCTGCCCGGGACCCCCATCACCTACTACGGGGAGGAAATAGGGATGAGGAACACCGCGGCCACAAACCTCAGCGAGAACTACGACGCGGTAAGTTGCGGGACCGAGGCGCGCGCCGCGTGGGCGCTGGGCACGTTTGCCAGGGGCCTCGCCGCCCTGCGCAGGGCTTGGCCAGCCGGGCCAGATGGCTCCTGTTGGGTTTTTGTTTTTGAGTCACACCCGGCGATGCACAGGGGTTACTCCTGGCTCTGAACTCAGGAATTTCTCCTGGCGGTGCTCAGGGGACCATACGGGATGCTGGGAATCGAACCCGGGTCAGCCGCGTGCAAGGCAAACGCCCTCCCCGCTGTGCTGTCACTCCAGCCCCGAATGGCTCGTGCTGGGGTCGGGCCGTGGGCCTCGGGGCACACCTGGCAGGGCCGGCAGGCTGGTGCCACTCCCTGGCGTGCTGGCGTCCGCAGATGCATGCTTAGCCGCACCCACGCGCTCCTCCCGGCCCGGGGGCTCGGGTCTCTCCGTGACGGCTGGTCTCCCGCCCGTAGCCCGCACGGAAGCTTCCAGTCGCGTGAGCTGGAGTTTCCCTGGGACCGAGCTCACGTGAGAAACGGGAGGATCCAGCTCCCTGAGCCGGCGGCTGCTGCGGGCACCCGGGGGACAGGCCCGGCCTGTGTGGGGACGGGACAGTCGCGCCAGGCCCCGGGTCGGGCGTCCCTGTCGGTGACCCCGGTGACCCCGGCGCCCGTGTCTGCCGCAGACCGTCCTGCTCTCCAAGTCGCCGATGCAGTGGGACAACAGCTCCAACGCCGGCTTCTCGGGCGGCAACCGCACCTGGCTGCCCCCCGGCTCCGACTACCACACCGTGAACGTGGACGTGAGTACCGGGGGCTCGTGCAGGTCCCGCCCGGGCGACACGCCTCAGCCGGGCGCTCTCCGGCCCCCTCCCGCCCGTCACGCTCCCCCTTCTTTCCCGGCTCCTCGCCCGGCAGTGCTCGTGGGCGGGGGCCTGTGGTGCTGGGCGGGGTCAGGTCGCCCCGCGCTGCCGGGTCCAGGCTGGGGCCCGCCTCGGGCGAGGCCTGGCGCCTTCTCCGGGCCCTGCGGGTTTCAGCCGGGAGAAGTTTGGGAGTCTCGGGTTTGCGACAGCGCAAAGCGGGACAGAGGGCAGCTGCCTGGAGTCAGGGCGGGGCCGTCCCTGGAGTGACTCGGCCGCGTGCTCCCAGGGGCCTGCGGGGGGCGGGGACTGGGGTCACGTGGGGGGACGTTCTGGAGCAGGGCGGCCCCGTGCTTGCCTGTCGACGTCTGGTCACTCCAGTGACCGGGTTTTCCCAGCCCCGCAGATGTCCCAAACGGGAACGTGTTCCAGCCTCCGGCCGCGGGTGGGAGGGAGGAGGCTCTGCACCGGAGGGTGACAGTCCCGGGAGCAGCTCGGGCAGGCCCAGACCTCACGGTGTGCAGGGCCCTGACCTGTGATGACCAAGGCCCAAGACCCCTGAGCACCTCCTGCCTCACGGGATCGCCTGGTTGGCTCATCCCGGGGGGCCCTGGCTCGGGGCCTCGGAGCAGGAACGGGAAACTGGGCAGAGGGACCAGAGCGAATGGGCCGACGGCGAGGGCGGCTCCCGCAGGCCCTCGGGGAGAAGCGGCGGCCGAGCAGGGCTGGGGAGTGCGGGAGAGGCTGCCGGGGGCCGGGGCAGTCTCGGCCGTGAGCCACGGGGAACGAAGCGCCACGGCCAGGCCCGGCCCCGCGGCCCCTCGCCAGCCGGCCCTGCATGGTGCTGTGCCGCGCGCAGGCCCACGTGGCGCGACAGAAGGAACCAGGAAAGGCCGACCCCACCTGGCAGTGCCGAGTCTGGCCACCGGCCTCAGGGCAGACGCCCGGCCCCGTCGAGATCCCGACACAGAACCGGGGGCTGAACTGCAGCCATCGGTGGGAAAACGCAGACTGGCTGTGCGGTGACCCCCCGTGGGGACATGCAGCTGTAAAGGGCGCACGGGCACGCGGGGGGAGGGGGCAGAGCCGGGGCCGGCCGCCAGCACCCCCGTTTCTTGTCCTCGCTCCTGCACTGTGGACTGTTGGAGAAACTGTACTGCAGACAAGAATGTTTATTCCAACAGTGGACGGTGCACGCGCTTCCTGTTCGAAGCAAAGCAAAAACCCCGGTGCAGGGAGCAGGTGTGGGAATGTTTAATAGCAGAGAAAATAGGTTTCCACATGACGCCTGGGACAGGCGATTTTCAGAAACTGGAAAAGAAGGAACACTTGGCTGCACATCACGCCTCTCCGCAGCTCTCACAGCTTCACGTCTACGAAGACGGAGTCCGCAGGATGCAGACGGACGGTTCGGTCACCCGGGCCCCTCCACATCCTCCTGGAAGTGCCACACTCGCCGGCACTTAGCAGAGGGCGCCGTGGGGCTTCCCGCGTGGTCTCCAAGGCGAACAGGAAACAGTGCTGACCGTGGGCGGGTCTCGCCCCAGACCCACCCCGGGACGCTCTCAGTCGTCTAACACATTCCAAGCCGCACCGCATACGGGTGCGCACAGCCAGGCCTCAGGAACCGCCGGACGGCGGAGACTTAGTGGGCCTGGCAGTTCCGGACGGGGCGTGAGTCAGCTCGTGCCGTGTCCATCTGCCACCAGCTGCGTCTGTGTGGTCACTACCCTGAATGACGCACGGGGCCGAACAGTGGCACCGCAGCGGGGACACCTGCCGTGCACGCGGCTGACTCAGGTCGGGTCCCCTGCGCCCCACCAGGAGTGACCCCTGGCGTAGAGCCAGGCGCGAGCCCTGAGCATCGCTGAGCATGGCCCGAAGCTGAGAAACAGAATCTGGCAGCAGACAAGGCGGATGAGATACTTGAGCTTTTGGGCCAAGTGGGCGAGTGCGGCCCGGCCACGGGGAACAGTTTTCAGCCAAATCACCCAGGAGAAATGGAAGATACTTGAAGTGTTGAAAGGAGAAGGGATGAAGAGCACCGCTCAGTTCTGCTGCAGGACAGCCCAGCAACGGGCATTTGGGTCAGAAACGTGTCCTCGTGGCCGCCTGTTGGCTCTGGAGCACCGTGCTGGCCTCCCGCTGGCCCTCCATGGACGGGGACAGAACCGCCACTCCCCGGCAGCCCAGCCCAGGCCACGTGGACTTGGTTGTTTGGGGAGGGACAGAGGCGGGCCCCATGCTGAGCCCTGCCCGGGCCCCGGGAATGACGCCCGCCCGGGTCCCACCGTGGCTGAGCCCCCCACCCTAGTACTGCTGGTGATTTGGGGAGCAGCACTATGCAGACTGTTCTGGGAAATTCACTGTCTGGGGGCTAACCTGGCGGTCTCAGGGCCACGCGGGACCCGGGTCGAGCCCCGAGGCCGGGTGGAGGGCAGCCACCGTGACCTTGGCGTCCTCTCCGGCCCGAGGAAATTTACTACTTGATTCTGAAAATACTCGTCGTTGACGCTGTGTTTGGGCCCGCAGGCGCAGAAGGCCCAGCCGGACTCGGCGCTGCGGTTCTACCAGGAGCTCGGGCGGCTGCACGCGGGCGAGCTGGCGCTCAGCAGGGGCTGGCTCTGCCTGCCGCACAGCGACTCGTCCGCCGTCGTGTACACGCGGGAGATGGACGGCGTCGACTCCGTCTTCCTCGTGGTCCTGAGCTTCGCGGAGCCCCTGGCGGTCGACCTCACGCGGCTGGTTCCCAACGTGCCCCCGAGAGCGAGCGTGAGGCTGAGCACCAACGCCGAGCTCCGGGGCCAGCAGGTGGACACGGCGGCCGTGCGGGTGGGCCGGGGCGAGGGCCTCCTCCTGCAGTACCCCACCCGCAGCCCCCTGCACCGCCAGCCCGCCTTCCAGGGCAGGTGCTTCGTGTCCAACCGCGCGTGCTACTCGAGCGTGCTGGACATGCTGCACACCTCGTGCTAGCGCCGGCCGCCTCCGCGAGAATAAAAGGCTGGACAGAAAAGGGCGGCGTCTGTGGGCGCCTGTGGGAGAAGGTTCCTTCCTGGAGACGCACACTCACTCGCCCTGGCATAGGGGCGGGGCCCGATGGCAGCTGCGGGGCGGCCAGGGGAGGCAGACAGCTGCTCTGTACGGGTCCCCCTCAGCCCTGCCGGGGCCTGGAGGGAGGAGCACTGTGGGACGGTGCCTCAGCCGGACGTGGGCACGCGCGGGTAGAAAGATCGAAGTTTAAAAACACACTAAAAAGAGCTGAACTCTGCGGCAGCGTCCAGTCCTGCTGAAAGTCCGTCTCAGGCCCCGAGGTGCCTCTTGAGATTCTCCAGCACAGAGCCGCTGTCCAGGCCCAGCTCCGCGTACAGGAACCTGATCTGGGCCGTGATCTGCGGGAGAGGCAGGGTGAGGTGGGGGAGGGGGCCCGCCCCCGCGCCAGGCGCCCGGACACACCTTCTCGGGAGAGTCCTCCAGGACGTGGCCGCCTCCCGGCTGGATATTCAGGACGATGTTGGGGGCCTGGTAGCCTGAGAGAGAGCGGACAGTCGGGAGGGGCCAGACCCGCCGGCCGCCGCGGTGGGGAGGCTTCTCGGGCAGCGGGGGTGGGGGGGGCAGGGCCGGGGGCAGGGGAGTGCAGTGGGCGGGTCTGCTCAGGACGGGAGTTGGGCGGAGAGACGTGGGCGGCCAGAGCCCGGGGTGGCCGCCTGCAGGGGCCCGGCCGGGCCTATCTCTCGGGGCAGCACGTGCCGTCACTGGGACCCCTGCCCGCGCCCACCTTCTCCGGCTGCCGCCTCCGCGTGCTGCGCCACGGCCCCCCGCAGCTTCCGGGCGTAGCGCAGGACGCCCCGCAGCGGCACGCGCGCGTCGCCCGCACAAGCCGTGATGTGCACCGCCGGGTAAGGCTGCGGGCAGAGGCAGCACTGAGCCCCGCCCGCCCTCGTGACTGCCCGCGGGCACAGCCCCGCCGCCCGCCCCGGGGGTCGCCTGCCTGCGGCCGGATGTTCTGGTAGGGGCAGTAGCGCCGGATGCAGGCCCGGTGCTGCTCGTCGGAGGACGGGTCTCCCCACTCCTCCCGCTCCTCCAGGGTCAGTGGCAGCGTGCTGTCCATCATGGTGCTGAGGACGTCCAGGAAGGGCGCCTGGGGGACGCCCAGTGCAGGGACTGACACCGGCACACTGGCCCTGCCCGCTCCCCGCACGGCCCGGGAGACCGAGGCCCAGCTGGGCGTGTCTCAGAGCTGGCGGGAGCCCCGGTCCTGCCCAGGGGCGTCCAGGGCCCAAGTCCTGCCCACGGGGGTCCAGGGCCCAAGTCCTGCCCACGGGGGTCCAGGGCCCAAGTCCTGCCCAGGGGCGTCCAGGGCCCAGGTCCTGCCCACGGGGGTCCAGGGCCCAAGTCCTGCCCAGGGGCGTCCAGGGCCCAAGTCCTGCCCACGGGCGTCCAGGGCCCAGGTCCTGCCCACGGGCGTCCAGGGCCCAGGTCCTGTCCAGGGGCGTCCAGGGGGAGGCTCTTACTCTGGCGCCTTCGGCCACATGGGCTCCCTGAGCGGCCATGGTTGGGCCGGCTCTGTGGAGACCGGCCAGGCATAGTGGACAGGACGCGGGCGTTCCCTCCCTGCTGGGCCAGGGCTGACCACGCGGGTGGACGGCACGGAGAAGGGGCTGCGGGTCTGGCCGGGGTCTGGCCTTGGCCCCTCCCGTGCCGGGCAGGCACTCACCTCCAGGGTCACGGCCCTGAGCAGCTCTGGGCGGGCATTGCACAGGGCTCCCGCCAGCACCCCGCCCGCGCTGAGGGCACTGAGGGCGGTCAGGCGGGGCCGGGAGTAGCCCTGCCCGTGCAGCATCTGCACGCACGCCTCCAGGTCGGCGAGTCCGGTGAGCTTCTTGGTGAGCCGGCCGTCTGCGTGCCACTGCAGGCCCAGCTCCCCGCCACCCCTGCCCGGGTGCAGGACACGGGTCAGCGCAGAGCCACCTGCCCCTCCGCGGTGTCTGCAGGGGCCCCGCGGCCTGCTGGGCACTGCCCGTCCGGGGTCCATGGGGCCTCAGAGATGCCGGTCCTGCCACTCACCGGACGTGGCAGTAGGCCAGGATCCACCCGTCGTCCAGCAGCGCCCGGCGCTCAGGCCGGAAGCCCATGGGCAGGTCCACCCCGTAGGCGCCGTACACGTGGACCAGCAGCGGCCGCTCCCGCAGGTCCTGGGGCCCGGCTCTGAGGAACACGGTCACGGGCACCGCTCTGCCGTCCTGCAGGAAAGGGCCCTCTGTGGGCAGCCGCGCGTCTGGCTCCGCACTGCCCCCTTCTGGACGGCCGCCCGCCTGCGCTTTCCCTCACTCTGGCCAGGAAAGCGCGGCCACCCGTGAGTGGCCCTCCGCTCCCCGTCAGGTGGCCGGTGACCAGGGATGGCCTCTCCGTCCCCAAGGCGGAGGCCTGGCAGCAGGGCGGGGCGGGGCGGGTCAGGCGCTGGCTGGGCCTGCCCTGAGTGGACACAGACCCTGTGCCCAGGGTCTCCATGGAGACTGACCAGACACGGGAGGGTCCCGAGGCAGCGGGTGGCTGGGGGCGGCCGGGAGCCCCTCGGGGCTGCGGCAGCTACTCCCCGGGTAGTGCTCGGCCCGAGCAGATGCCTTGTGCTCCCTGCGGCAGGAGCCACGGCAGCTGCCCGCCGGCGCGGGCTCACCTTGCTCTTGGCTTCGAGCCGCAGCACGTGGCTGGCCTCGGTGGCGGGGTCCTCGTGTCCCGTGTCCCCGGACAGCTCGCCCTCTGCAAACCTGTACGTGTAGTGCTTGGGCGGGCAGACGGGGGAGCACAGCTGGAAGGAGCAGCTGTCCGGGTCCGAGTCTGCCTCCAGGATGAAGGCGCAGGCCCAGGGCGGGAGCTGAGGGGAGAGGCAGCTTCACGCGGGCCAGCCTCTGCCAGCCTCGACAGGGCTGGGACAGAGGGGCTGGCGCCGAGCAGAGCCCCGGGGCACGTCCTCGTCCTCCCCACCATTGCCCACGGCGCGGCCAAGCACCACCCTGGCTCAGCGAGCACGTTTTGAGCAAAAACAACAAACCGAAATCCAACGAGGCTGGACGCGCCTGGGTGGGGGGGGCAGGGGCCGGGAGGAGGGTGTGGCCCTGGGCAGGAGGCAGCGGTGGGCAGGACTCCCCTCCGCCCGCCCACTGCCCGGCCTGCCCCCACCAGCTCTGCCCCACCACGGACAAGGCCCCGGGCACAGGCCTCAGGGCCAGAGCTTGTCCGGAAAAAGGGAAGAATCGGGGCTGGTTCTGGGGGGCAGCGGGGTCTGGGGTCCAGCCGGACGCAGCCCCGACACGCCAGGGAGCCGCAGAGACCACGGCCACACCCCGCCTGCCCAGTGCAGTGGACGTGCCAACACTGTTCTCGACCCTGAGGAGCAGTGACCCTCCGGCTCCTGCCCAGCCGTGTCCAGTCTCCGGCGGGGACGCGCGGTGTGAGACACAAACAGGCCCCAGAGACGCACGCTGGTGGCGGAAGCCCGGCCCCGGCCCCGCTGCAGAGCACCAGGCCTGAGCCTGAGCGTTGCCACCCCGCACGGCAGCCCCACGTGAGGGGACGCTTCGGGGCAGACGGCAGGGCCCTCGGGGCGGGCCCGGGAGGCGACCGTGGTCTCCTGAGGCCCGACGCGGCCGAGACACGCCCTGGCCGCCCCACCCCCGCCCCGCGTCACGCCAAGCCCTGCGCGGGCGACACCCACCTCCAGGGTGCGCACGGAGCCGTCAGCCAGCCCGAGGACGCGCAGGCACAGCCGGGTGCGGTGCTTGAGGAACAGGACGCAGTGATCCCGGGACATGTCCAGGTCCACCACCTTGGTGTCCCTCCCCGTCGTGAGGACGAGCTCCCAGTTCGGGGCGGCAGGGCTGTCCGCCGGGGCCCGCACGAGCTGTGCAGAGGACGGGGCACGTGGGCAGAGGGCCGCGGGCTGCAGGGACCCCGTGGCCGCCACTGAGCCCGGTCTGGCTGGTCCCGGGGTCTGGACAGTGTCTCAGGGGTCGGGGGGAGGCCCGAGGGAAAGGGACGGGGTTTCGCCCGGTCTCGGCCCACCTTGAACTCGGGGGGCTCGCCGGCGTTGGTGAGGATGTAGAGCGTGCCGGCCCGGTGCTCCACGTGGTACAGGACCCCCGGGACGCGCTTCTGCACCAGCCTCGGGGGCGCCCAGGGCCGCAGGCTGTCCACGAGCCACACCTCGGAGGTGGTCTTGCTCCGGGCGTTCACGGTGAGGAAACGCCCGTCTTTGGTGAGGTAAAGGAAGACAAAGTAGCTAGAGGGAGAGAGGGGCGAGCGGTCCTACACTGTGTCCACAGCAGGCCTGGCTGCCAAGGGGCTTCTGGGGGGCCTGGGTCCACTTCCGACGTCCCGAAAGCCTCCCCACGGGCCCACTGGCGTTTACTTGCTCACAATGGTTTTGGGCTTGAGAGGAAGAATTTTTTTTTTTTTCTTTTTGGGTCACACCCAGCGATGCTCAGGGGTTACTCCTGGCTTTTGCACTCAGGAATCACTCCTGGCGGTGCTTGGGGGACCATATGGGATGCCGGGGATCGAACCCGGGTCGGCCGCTTGCAAGGCAAACGCCCTACCCGCTGTGCTATCGCTCAGGCTCCAAGAGAGGAAGAATTTTTAACAACAGGATTTTATTTGGGTGGGGGATGCCCGGGGGTGCTCAGGGGTCACTCCTGGCGGGGCTCAGGGGCCACACGGGGTGCCCCACCCTGCCAATTCTCACGGTAGCCGTCAGCGGAAGCCCCTCCCAGGCCCTTGCCAGCACAGGCCCGGGGACCGAGGGGCTGGCCTGCCTGTCGGCCTCACTAGCTGCAGTTCTAGGCCCAGTTTCCCCGGCAGAACCCTTCCGCCCAGGGAGGCCGTGAGGAGCTCAGAGGGCGGCCAGGAAGCAAGCGTGAGCCATGACAGCCTGGCTGGGCGTGAGGGGCCAGCAGGGGCTGTGGCCATGCAGCACCTGCCACCTGTCCACCAGGCCCGAAGCGCTGTGTGGGACCAGGCGCCTGCAGCCGGACGCCCGGCTGCTCCCGTCTGTCCAAGTGCGGCTGGACTCCAACTCGGGGTCCAGAGCAAACGAGAACATGACGATCAACGCTGCTGCTCAGTCATGCCACTCCCTGACAGCACGCGCTGCTGTCGCGGCCCAGCCCCGCTCACCCGGCCGTGGGGGGCGACTCCCAGCTCGGGGCTGACCCCCCCCCCCCGGTGTCGGGGACCCCCGCACGCCGCCCACGGGCCGCACACAGCGCGGGGCCCTGCTGCGTCTCCACAGGAGCCCCTGAGGTGGGGGGCGGGAGGGCGGCACGGGGCTACCTTGGGTCTCTCTCGCTGTAGACGAGCTCACTCCGCTTGTCTCCGCCGAAAGTGGCTCGGTAGACGTCACGGCAGCGCAGGTCCCTCTGGACGGTGTAGAACAGGACATCCCGCCCGTCTCCGCCGCTCACCCACTCTGCAAGGAACCTCCAGGGCCTCACCCGCCCGCACAGCCCGCTCACACGGGTCTGTCTGGGGACGGGCCCCACCCCCGCCCCGGGGTGAGCAGGGCCGCTGGGGGGTGAGCAGGGCCGCTGGGGGCTGGCCCGAGGCTCCTGTGAGACCCCGAGGTCACTGCAGAAGACCCGGGTGACGTCACGTTTGCCTTCACGGCAGGGATGGTTCAGCCCATTCGTCCCAGACACACTGGCCACACGCCCAGGGCCGGAGTGCTGTTCCCTGGACCCCGCCTGGTGCTGGGGACCTGGCCCGAGCCGGGCCTGGGCCTGCCTCACGCGCCATAGCCCCGGGCTCCAGTTTCCATGTCCATGTTTTCCTGACTGGACTGAGACAGGCTGTCGAGGGTCTGAGTGTCCCCTCGATGGCCGACAGTGACCAGGAGACACTGTCACATTAAATGTGGCCTGACAGGGCTGAGGGCAGATGGGGAAACGCAGGCCTCGGGCAGGCCTCTTGGGGGCCCGGCAGACGGAGACGGGGATGAGGCACATCCATTCCTCAGTGATCGACGTTAGTTTGTTAGTGAAAATGCCACAAACCCCGCCGGGCTCCTCAGCAGCACAGGCAGGTGAGGGGGGCAGCGGGGGCCTCCCGCCCGCGGGCTGTGAGGCGTCACCGGCACACCGCCGGCCACCGGGCTCCCCTGAGGCTCAGCGTGAGGGCCTGCCGTGCTCGGGGCGAGGGGTCGGGCACCGCCTCCCCTGCCCGGGCTCTCACCGAAGCTGGACACGTCGGGGAGAGACGCCGCCACCACCGGAGGCCGGCCGAGCCTCACCACCACGCAGGCGCTCGCCTCGGAGTCTGCCGCCCTCACCCCGGCCGCCACGAACTCCTCTCCAGGGGCCACGCGGATGGCGTCCAGGAAGGGCCGGCCCAGCCCCAGCTCCTCCAGGCTGAGCAAGACCTCGCACTCCTCGCCGTCTGCTGCGGGGTAGAGGCCAGAGTGGGGCTATGTGCACTCACACTCCAGAGTCGAACCCACGCCCTCTCGCCGCTGGCATGTGGTGATCTCGGGCTGCTCCCCCCACCCCGGACGGCGGGTGGCGATGGGCGACGAGGGAGGACACGCGGGCTGGCCGGCGGGTGGTCAGCTGCCGTTTGTTCCCGTCTCTCGTCTCACCCACCCCGTACTGCTCCCCTCCCCCCTCGGCCCCCCTCCCCTCCCAGGCCATGAGGGGCTGGGGTGGCGATGACACACAGGTGGGGTCATACAGGCCACAGGTGTAAAGTCCTTCCCTCAGGGGACGCTGCTTCTAGGACAGACTCATTCAGCAAGATGACCCACCTAGGGGCGAAATACCATCCAGGGTGCGTTTCTCCTCTCCGTAGTCCAGCAACCATTTAAATATTCATCTTAATTCTACTTCTTAATAATATTAGTCATTTTGTATGGACACAGTAAGAGATACATTAAGCCTGTAGGGTGGCTCTCCTGGGGACATCTCGCTATAGGTCTCAGACTACAGTGCTCAGACCAGATTAGTCTTTCCTAACCCTAGCGGGGTCCTAATTCAGCTGCTACTTTTTAGATCATGACAGAATTTGTCCATGATCATGCTTTTAACTGACAGTTAAGTATTGTGGGGCGTGGCCTGGCCCATTTTGATGCCAGGGTAGCTCACAGCTTGCCCTGGGTCCATCCAGTCCCTCGTCGGGACCCTGCTTTTGTTTTTGTTTTTGTTTTTGCTTACTCCTGACTCTGCACTCAGGAATTACCCCTGGCGGTGCTCAGGGGACCATATGGGATGCTGGGGATCGAACCTGAATTGGCCGTGTGCAAGGCAAACGCCCTACCCGCTGTGCTATTGCTCCAGCCCCTAGGAACCCTGCTTTTGGGGTGCTAGGAACTAAGGGAAACTGAGGCTTAAGTCGAGAAAAGAGATGCCCAGAAATGAATATTATTCAGAGTCAGTTAACTCCCAAGTTACAAAAGCATAGCGTTGACTGTCTTCCTGTGTCTACACAAAAAGGACATTGCACTGAGGTAAACTATGCAAAAGGACATCAGGGAAGGAGAAAGGCACTATTTCACTCACAGATACAAAGCCCAGAGTCCTCAGAAGGGTCTGGCCTTACAGTCAACAGAGTCTGACTTGGGGATAAAGGAGATTGACCGGTTGGGGAAGCAGAGCACAGAGAAGAGGTTACAGATAAACACAGAGGAATGGGAGCACTGTGATGGGAGTAACACAGTAAACCTAAACTCCCTGCGGCCAAGGAGGAAGGACACACTGATGTTCTCTCTCTCTCTCTCTCTCTCTCTCTCTCTCTCTCTCTCTCTCTCTCTCTTTCTCCCCTCCCTCCCTCCCTCCCACCCAGCAATGCACAGGGGTTACTCCTGGCTCTGCACTCAGGAATCACCCCTGGCGATGCTCGGGGGACCATACGGGATACTGGGGATAGAACCCGGGTTGGCCATGTGCCGGGCAAACTCCTCCCCGCTGTGCTATGGCTCGGCCCAGGACAAACCAGTGAACCCTCAACTCCGCGCTGTGTTCCAACACTGAGGACCCGGGTTTCCGAGCTCCCTCGATGTCTCTGGGCGGCCCAGGGCGCGTCTGTGCCCTGCCCTCGGGGAGCGCCCCCAGCTGGCCGGAGGGCCGTGCGCCGTGTGGGCCTGACCCCGGTCAGCCGCGAGCAGGTGTTTCCGGCACTGCGAGGCCCACCGCGGGTGCCGTGCTCCGTACCCCGCAGGGAGCTCGAGCTTCCTCGGCTGGTCGGTGGCTGTCAGCGCCCGGCACGATGGCGGCTCCCCTCCGCCCCCCTGCCCAAGGAGCCGGCACAGAACCCTGGCCAGGGCGGGGCCGAGGCTGGCCTTCCTGCCGGTGCCTGGGGCAAGAAACGACTCCACGAAGACTCTGGGGCGGGGGCGAGTGTGTGAAGCACAAGCTCAGCGTCAGCCTGGGGCTGGTCCTGGCACCAAATCACACAACCAAAGTGGAAACCCAGAACTCGGGCTCGAGAGCAGTTTCACACCGTGGACAAGTCGATCCCGAGGCGCGAGCGGAGGAGGCGGGCACGTACCTTCCTCGACTCGGGAGCGGACCAGGCAGCCGCCCTCCTGGTAGTACACGAACGCGCCGTGCGTGACCTGACGGAGGGAAGGGGCTTTCCTCAGAGCCGGCACCTCACACGTGTCGGACCGAAGAGACTCGGGCCCGAGGTCAGACGGGGACGAGGAATTCCTGCGGCAGCACCGCCCGTCCGGGAAGCCGGAGACACACCGCGCCCGCCGCAGGGCTCAGCCACTGAGGGGTCCAGCGCAGCCAGGGAAGAGGCCACGGGGAGTGACCGACAGCCCCCGGGCCCGGGGAGGCAGGACAAGGAGCCTCGGGCCCCGTGGGTGGGACAGGAAGGGCGGAGAGTGCCAAGGACCCGGGACGCAGCCAGCCCACTCCCGGGCGTCTGCCTGGAGAGCACTGGACAGCAGGACAGGCATGCCCACGGCAGCACCATCTGCAGTGGCCAGAGACGCAGGCGCTGACCCCCGGACACACCTGGTTCCGGAAGGCCCCAGCCTGCCGGCAGGTGAAGGACAGAAAAGACGAGGGACGTGACAGGGCATGAAGGGGTCAAAGTGCAGGACGGTGGGCGGGGCCTGCCTTGCCAACAGCTAACCCAGGTTTGACCATTCTTTCTGTTGGCCTGAGCCCTCAAGAAGTAAGCCCCGAGCACCTCCAGGTGTGGCCAGAACCACTCCTCAAAAGGCGAGGAACAAAGCTACAGTGGGAGACTGAAAAGAGACACCTGGCTACGGTGGCATACTATACAGCTGTGCAAAAGATGAGGGCGAGAGAGAGAGAGAGAGAGAGAGAGAGAGAGAGAGAGAGAGAGAGAGAGAGAGAGAGAGAGAGAAGACTCACTGGACGAAGTGCCCAGGGGTCTGGGTCCCTCCCTAGCACCACGTAACCCCGTGAGTTCCGCCAGGCCTGGCTCAAAAACACCAGAAAAGGATCCGGAGAGGTGGACAGTGGGCAGGGAGTTTTCCTTGCATGCAGTCTGGTTTGATGGTTTGATCCTGATTCCACCGGAGTGACCCTCATGCACAGAGCCAGGAGTAAGCCCCAAGGACCACCTGGTGTGACCCCCCCGCCAAGAAACAAACTTTTTACCCTTCCTGTTTGCAGCAAGATGGAAGCTCAAGAGAATTCTGTGAAGCAAAACCAGCAAGAAAAAGACAAGTATCAGGTTATTTCACCTGTAAGCTGCGTGTCAGGGTATCAAACTGACGGACAGGCAGCCAGCGTAGACGCACACTGGCACTGATGCCGGAGGGGGGGGAGCGCCGACGAGGGAGGGCAGAGGGGGTGCCAGTCACTCACTGGCCTTGCCTGTGGCCAGGGCGGCCGAGACTTGGGCGCGAATCCTGGCTCCATTTGTGACCCCCGGCACTGCTGGGTCAGGCCTAGCCCCTCCCCACCGGGACAGTCCGAACGGAGCTGGGCTGGGGGCGGCAGGTGGGGGCACTGACGCTGCTCTGGGGGCCAAGAGGCATGGCCAGGACAGAGCAAAGCAACTCTGCTTTCGTCCTCTGAACTGTCACAAAAATCCCAAACGGAATCCGTTGCTTTCTAAGCCAGAAAATTCATCCAGTTTCAGCTGTTTGCCTGTTTGTGTTTCCCGGGGCTGGGCCCAGGCTCTCTGGGGGCTGGAGAAACCTCTGCAGAGGCCCCGGCACTCGGGGCCAGCTCCGGGCGCTTTCCTCCCCTCCTGCCCCGTGCTGGGACTGGACACAGGGTCCCAGGCTCCTCTGTGGGTTTGCCGGCCAGCAGCCCAGCTGCGTAGGTGGGACTGGGGGGGAGCGTCCCCGGCTGCGGGGTGGCACGAGCGGGCGGGCGCCCCCGGCTGTGTGTGGTGGCGCAAGCGAGCGGGCGGGCGCCCCTGGCTGTGTGTGGTGGCACGAGCGGGCGGGCGGGCGCCCCCGGCTGTGTGTGGTGGTGCAGCGGGCGGGCGGGTGCCCCCGGCTGTGTGTGGTGGTGCAGCGGGCGGGCATCGTACCTCAGGGCTGCTGATCTCATACTCCTCCTGCGACTGCGTCTCCAGCCTCGCTGGACCCCTTCCAAAGGCATCCGTGTTCTCTGCAGACTTCTCACGCTCCCGCCTGGCCGACAGAAAATCCTGGAAAAGGTTGTACTGGTACGTCACCTTGCCTCAAGCTTGGGAAAGGAAACTGCCTGTAACCACAGTTTTCACTTCTGCCTCAAGCTCGCAGCGAAGGTCCAGCTGAGGAGCATCTCACAGACCTCAGGTCGTTTCCGAAGCTCAGCGGCTGGCCTCCCCCCCTTAGGGACCGCAGAGAGAGACCCAGGGTTCTGCAAGGGGGAGCCCCGAGAAACACCAGAGACGCACCTAGTACCGTGGGGAAACAGCAGGAAGAGGCGAGGAGCCTGTGCACGTATGTGCACACACACAGTGTATGTGCACACGACATACACATGCATAAACGCACACACACAATGTATGTGCACACACATAAAGACATACAAGCACAAACATGCACACACATGCACACTGTGCATAAACACAGGCATAAATGCACATGCATACTTCATGCAAACACATTCACACATGCGTGTACACACATGAACACACGCACACGCACAGACGCAGAGGAGCGTGGAGAGCTTTAGAGACGGAGCTGTTCCCAGAGGCGGGAGCTCCTGAGGAGAGGAAGCCGTTGGCCCTGCAGATCTTCCCGTTATTCTTTCACTCCCCGAGTCCAGTAGGAGATCTGTCCTCTACATCCTCATTAATCCCAATTTTCTTCTCTTGTGGGGACAAGGAATCCCATCATCAGGACTGTTTATCAGATCAAAAGGTAAATTAATGCCGACTGATCCAGGGCTTCTCTTTCAGCTAAAAGAAAATAAAGCTATCTTATAAAAGGAAGAACCGGGAAAAGAACGGGAAGTTAATGAACTTGAGCGGTGAGAGCTGAGCCACATCAGCCCTGTCTCCGTGGGAGCATTTAATGAGCTAAAAGCTTCCGATGACTCCTGGCCAGCACTTAAGTATGGTATGAATTATTAAAGTACGGACAAGGCAAAACATCAGTTGTCAGAAAGTGTTCAATAATTCAACACTTCACCGGTTTGCCTTGTTTAAGTCAAACAATGCCAGCCAGGGCCCGTGACATCTGCCACGTGCCAGCAAAGACAGACACCGGGGCTGTGCGGGGCAGGGCCCTGGGCCAGGACCCGCACAGCTGGGACGTGTTTACGACAAGGCGTCAGGACAGTCCCACACGGGGGGAAGAACAGAAACCCACCCCGAGACGGACAACGGCCATCACAATTCCCGAGTCTCCGGGTTCGAATCAGCAACAGAGACTGAGGCATTGAGGCTCGGCCTGGTCACTGAGCCAGACGGGGGCCAGGCCCACGGTCAGCAGCTGCTGCCCCACAGCCTGGGCCTGTGGGGTCAAGCACAGGCAGGGTCACCGGTCCCTCAGCTCACGGCACCCGATGCCTGGCTTGTCCCGATCAGCACGGCTCCTGGGACCAGCAGTAGCTGGACAACACTCCTTCCCGGGAGCGGGGACCTCACCGGACCCCCAGGCCCCGAGGGGCCGCGCCAGGACCCTGACACCCCAGAGTGAGACATGGTGGGTTTTATGGTTTTTGGTTTTATTTATTTACTTTTTGCATTTTGGGTCACACCCGTCAATGCACAGGGGTTACTCCTGGCTCTGTGCTCAGGAATTAACTACTGGTGGTGCTCGGGGGAGCATATGGGAAGCTGGGGATCAAACCCGGGTCAGCTGCGTGCAAGGCAAACGCCCTCCCCGCTGTGCTATCGCTCCAGCCCCCACGGTGGGTTTTAAAAGGCACAAATCAAGGCAGTGATGAAAACTCAATCCTGAGTGATGTGCAGGGTTAGCCTAGGAGGAGCGAACGCCCAGTAGTAGAGGCGAGGCTTCGGGCCCTTCTCAAGAACGGCTTCCACCCAGCTTCACCCCTGCTGCCACCTGCAGCGGCCCTGCAGGGCCCCAGGTCCCAGCCTAGTCACGGAAAACACGCACCTCGTCCTCAAGTGCTCGGGCAGAACTGCCTCCTCGGCCGCGTGGGCCAGCAAGATGGACACCTGCTCCGGGTCCAGGCTTCGCAGTGAGACAGCAGCACGGCCCATGGGCCAGGGGGGCTCCCCGCTGCAGCCCCCAGCCCTGCCCCGCCAGGAGGGACCCTGAGCACTGGGGGGTGTGGCCCAGTAACCCAAGCCAAGGAAAGAGAAGCGAGGTTCCAGGGAGAGGTCGGGGTTAAGGCGGACCCAGGCCCGGACCCCCGCACTGTGGAGTCCCCAGCCCCCCCAGCCCCCCCTGAGCAAACCCCAAACTAAGATGAAACCAAACCAGCAGCCGTGTAAGCGCCTCCCGCAGGCGAGCGGAGGGAGGAAACGGGCACCGGGCACACACACGCACACATACCCACACGCGCACATGCACACACACCCACACGAGCACACGCACACACACCCACACGAGCACACGCACACATACCCACACGCGCACATGCACACACACACACACGAGCACACGCACACACGTGCACACGCACACACCCACACACGTGCACATGCACACACCCACACGCGCACACACCCACACACCCACACGCGCACATGCACCCGCACACACACCCACACACCCACACGCGCACATGCACCCGCACACACACCCACACGCGCACATGCACCCGCACACACACCCACACACCCACACGCGCACATGCACCCGCACACACACCCACACACGCGCACATGCACACACACCCACATACGCACATGTACACGCACCCAATGCACACGCACACACACCCACACGCGCACATGCACCCACACACACACCCACACGCGCACCCGCACACACCCACATGCACACGCACACACACCCACACGCGCACATGCACACGCACACACACCCACACGCTCACATGCACACGCACACGCGCACCCACACACACACGCGCACCCGCACACACGGGGTGGAGTTCCAGCGTCTGCGGCAGGGGGCCCCTGGGCGCGAGCCCCCCAGCTAGCGGGTCTCCTCGCGCTGCTGCCCAGGACACGCGGTCACTGGACGCGTGTCACTGCCGCAACCCTGAAGGTGGCACCTCCACAACGCGCAGTGAAACCCCCTCTGCGGGCAGCGGGGGCGAGGCCGGGCAGGGCCGCCCAGAACTGACCCTCGGAGGGGCGCCAAGAGTGGCCAGAGATCCGGGCAGACCCCAGTGTCCAGGCCCCGGCTGAGGCGTGGCCCGACGGCCCGAGGGTCAGGCTGGGCTGCGACCCTGACTGGACCCGGGCTGGGGGGAGGCGGCAGGCAGGTGCTGGCGCCGTGACCGGAGGGCCCCCCCAGGAGACCCCGTACCTGCGCGCGGCTCGGACCCGGGCCCCTCCGTGCCAGGACCCCCGGCTCGGCCCTGCCCTGCAGGCCCCTGGCTGGGCCGGGCCTGGGTCTGGGGGCAGCTGCTCCGGCCGGGCACCAGCGGGGCGCGCACGTCCGGGGGCCGGGCGCGGGGCGGGGCAGCGCCCGCAGGAGGCGCGTGGCCACCTGCATGGCCGGGACTGTCCGCACTGCCCGGGACTGTCCTCACTGCTGCCCGGGAGTGTCCCCACTGCTGCCCGGGACTGTCCCCACTGCTGCCCGGGAGTGTCCCCACTGCTGCCCGGGAGTGTCCGCACTGCCCGGGACTGTCCTCACTGCTGCCCGGGACTGTCCTCACTGCCCGCGACTGCCCGGGACTGTCCTCACTGCTGCCCGGGACTGTCCTCACTGCCCGGGACTGTCCTCACTGCTGCCCGGGACTGTCCTCACTGCCCGGGACTGTCCGCACTGCTGCCCGGGACTGTCCTCACTGCCCGGGACTGTCCTCACTGCCCGGGACTGTCCGCACTGCCCGCGACTGTCCTCACTGCCCGGGACAGTCCGCACTGCTGCCCGGGACTGTCCGCACTGCTGCCCGGGACTGTCCGCACTGCCCGGGACTGTCCTCACTGCTGCCCGGGACTGTCCTCACTGCCCGGGACTGTCCGCACTGCTGCCCGGGACTGTCCGCACTGCCCGGGACTGTCCTCACTGCTGCCCGGGACTGTCCTCACTGCTGCCCGGGACTGTCCTCACTGCCCGGGACTGTCCGCACTGCCCGCGACTGCCCGGGACTGTCCGCACTGCCCGGGACTGTCCTCACTGCCCGGGACTGTCCTCACTGCCCGCGACTGCCCGGGACTGTCCTCACTGCTGCCCGGGACTGTCCTCACTGCCCGGGACTGTCCGCACTGCTGCCCGGGACTGTCCTCACTGCCCGGGACTGTCCTCACTGCCCGGGACTGTCCGCACTGCCCGGGGCTGTCCTCACTGCCCGGGACTGTCCTCACTGCCCGCGCTGCCCAGCCCCACAGAGGCCGGAGTCGGGCACTCGGTGTCGCTGGGCTCCGGCGAGTCCGCGTGTCCGCCCGCGTGTCCGTCCCGCCGTCCGTCCGTCGGACGCGCTCCCGGAAGTGACGTAAGCCGGGTGGGCGAATCCGCCGCCGCCATCTTTGCTATGGGCACCGACTCGGCCCGCCCCGGTGTCGCCGGCGACACGGCTCTGGGCGCCGCCCTGTTGCTAGGAGACGCGGCCGGAAGCGCGGGGCGCCGCGAGGTCCTGGCAGGGCGCGAGTGGAGGGTCCTGGCAGGGCCGAGCGGAGGGTCCCGGCAGGAGCGAGCGGCAGGTCCCGGCAGGAGCGAGTGGAGGGTCCGGGCAGGGCCGAGCGGCCGGCGCCCGACATGGACTCGGAAGTGGCCGGCGCCCGGGCGGACGCGCGGGCACACGCGGCCCTGGCCTCCGCCCGCTGGCGGCTGCTGCGGCAGGTAAGGGACACCTGCGCCCGCCTTGGCCGTGCCCCGCTCTCGGTGGCCCCTGCCGGGCGCCGGCTGCCGGGGCTCGGTCCGTCTCGACCTGTTGGTGCCCGCTGAGGCGCGCCCTGGGCTCCGGACTCACGCGCCCGCGTCTGTCCGCCGGCCGGCAGGGGCGCCCCCGGCGCGCGCTCAGGGCTGGTCGGGCAGGGCCCACTCACGCACTCTACCCGGTGTGTGCAGCTACACCCGCACCCGGGCAGTGCACACCGACACACCCCGCGGCCCGGGCAGTGCACACCGACACACCCCGCAGTCTGGGCAGTGCACACCGACACACTCCTCGGCCCGGGCAGTGCACACCGACACACCCCGCAGTCTGGGCAGTGCACACCGACACACTCCTCGGCCCGGGCAGTGCACACCGACACACCCCGCGGCCTGGGCAGTGCACACCGACACACTCCTCGGCCCGGGCAGTGCACACCGACACACCCCGCGGCCTGGGCAGTGCACACGGACACACTCCTCAGCCTGGGCAGTGCACATGGACACACCCCGCAGTCTGGGCAGTGCACACCGACACACCCCGCAGTCTGGGCAGTGCACACGGACACACCCCGCAGTCTGGGCAGTGCACACCGACACACTCCGCGGCCTGGGCAGTGCACACCGACACACCCCGCAGTCTGGGCAGTGCACACCGACACACCCCTCGGCCTGGGCAGTGCACACCGACACACCCCGCGGCCTGGGCAGTGCACACGGACACACTCCGTGGCCTGGGCAGTGCACACGGACACACTCCGCAGCCTGGGCAGTGCACACCGACACACTCCTCAGCCTGGGCAGTGCACACGGACACACCCCGCAGCCTGGGCAGTGCACACGGACACACCCCGCAGTCTGGGCAGTGCACACGGACACACCCCGCAGCCTGAGCAGTGCACACGGACACACCCCGCAGCCTGGGCAGTGCACACCGACACACCCCGCAGTCTGGGCAGTGCACACGGACACACTCCTCAGCCTGGGCAGTGCACATGGACACACCCCGCGGCCTGGGCAGTGCACACCGACACACTCCTCGGCCCGGGCAGTGCACACCGACACACCCCGCGGCCCGGGCAGTGCACACCGACACACTCCTCAGCCTGGGCAGTGCACATGGACACACCCCGCGGCCTGGGCAGTGCACACCGACACACTCCTCAGCCTGGGCAGTGCACATGGACACACCCCGCAGCCTGGGCAGTGCACACGGACACACATCGCAGCCTGGGCAGTGCACACGGACACACCCCGCAGCCTGGGCAGTGCACACCGACACACCCCGCGGCCCGGGCAGTGCACACGGACACACCCCGCGGCCTGGGCAGTGCACACCGACACACCCCTGGCCTGGGCAGTGCACACCGACACACCCCGCGGCCTGGGCAGTGCACACCGACACACCCCTCGGCCTGGGCAGTGCACACCGACACACCCCGCGGCCTGGGCAGTGCACACGGACACACTCCGTGGCCTGGGCAGTGCACACGGACACACCCCGCGGCCTGAGCAGTGCACACCGACACACTCCGCAGCCCGGGCAGTGCACACCGACACACTCCTCAGCCCGGGCAGTGCACACCGACACACTCCGCAGCCTGGGCAGTGCACACCGACACACTCCTCAGCCTGGGCAGTGCACACCGACACACTCTGCAGCCTGGGCAGTGCACACGGACACACTCCTCAGCCTGGGCAGTACACACGGACACACTCCGCAGCCTGGGAGTGCACACCGACACACCCCGCAGCCTGGGCAGTGCACACGGACACACCCCGCAGCCTGGGCAGTGCATACCGACATACTTTATACTCCACAGATACGCAGTGATACACCCTCTGCTGTCTGCAGATACACACTGACACTCTCTAAAGTGAATGTTGATACACACTACACTCTACACTATAGTCTACACTAAGTCTGTGTAGACATAACACACCTTGCATACACACTCTGCAGTTTACACAGATATCCATGCTACACACTGTGTATACTGTGCTACAGTTTACAGATACACAACACACTATATACTACAGTCTGTAGATATACACAAATATACACGATGGACACTGCACAGTCTGCAGACACATGTGGTACACACTGCATATGCACTCTACAGTGGAATAGTGCACACTGCATCATACCCTGCACACACTACCACACTACAGCGTGTGTAGGACGCACAGCATACACTCGTCACGTTAGTGTGTAAATACTGTGCACACTACAGACTATAGTTTGTGTAGATATATACAATGCACACTACACACACTGTACGTAGATACAGTCTACCCTCTGCGTACCCCATCTGCAGCGTCTGTAGGTACTGTACACACGTGTACACTACAGGCACACTGTAAAGCCACACTGAATACTGCATTAGTGCGTATAGACACTAGGTGACACTGTGTGCACTGTGTACACACTCTGTTCACTCAATACCGCGTCAGTCCTGCGGATGCTGTAGGCCTCAGTGTGTACACACTGCACGCGCCATGCTACACCATCACGTGTGGGTACTGTGGGGACACTGTGTACCTGCTGTGAGCACTCTGTGTGCTGTGCTGCATCAGTGCATGCAGACACCAGCGACATTCTGTACACGACACATGCTCCACTGTACACGCCCCCATAGACTCTGCAGGCTGCGTTGTGTACGCACTGCACTGTGCACTCTTCTCCAGCGTGTGTGAGCCTGTACGTGCTCTGGACTTGTTCTACTACAGACCTTGGCGTCACAGGACCGGCCGATGCCACATATGCATGGACTGTGTTGGCACACAGTGTGGCTGCACACAGTGTCCGGTACCCTCGGGACTCGCACTGACGATCTCGGTGCCCGGTGCTCGTCTTGTCTGCCGGCCCCGCGGGCTTCAGGAGTCCCAGGAGACCCAGCCCTCGCTTCCCCCCGACCTGCCCTGTGGCCGCCCGCTCCCTTCGGAGGCGACTGCTCTCGCCTGTGTGTGGCTCCAGGGTCGGGACCGAGGGCTCCGCGTCTGAGCTCCGTCCCGGGCCCTTTGCCCCATTGAAGACAAATGGCCGAGGACTCTTCAGCCTTTCTCTTTCTCCTGTCAGTTTTGGCCCTGCCTCCCTGCCTGCCTCCCCCGCTCTTGCTTCCCTCTCCTCCTCTCCCCTGCAGTCCCCTCCGTCAGTGCCGGTTCCGAGCGGCCTGGGTGCAGTGCCTGACAGTGGTGCTTACGCCACCTTCCTCCCAGGAAGCCCCGAGCGGCCCCGCCAGCCTCACACGGCCGCACTTGGGAGCCGCTGTCCCTCCACGCCGCCCGCCTCGCCTCTGAGGGTGACACTGGCGATGCTCAGGCCTTCCTCCCGGCTCTGCACTCAGGAGTCACTCCTCGTGGTGTCTGGGGACCCTGTGAGGTCCTGGGGATTGAACCCGGGGCGGCCGTGTGCAAGGCAAGTGCCTCCCCGCTGTGCCTTGCCCTGGCCCTCTCTGAGGTCTAACGAGAGGTTTCCCTCGGTCTCTCTGGCCGTGCCTTCGAGGCCTGCGGTTTGGTGTTCTGGGGCTTACGGGGTCCCTTGTTGAAGCGGTGCCCGCTGCGCTGGTCACGTTCCAGCTGTGTCCGCCTGGTGCACACCTACGGGTGTTAGTTTGTATTCGCTTTTGGTTATGTTGAGGGTATTGACTTATTTTTTATGCTCACGCCTGGTGGTGCTCAGGAGTTACTCCTGGTTCTGCACTCCTGGTGGGCCCGGGGGACCGTGTGGGGTGTCAGGGATCAAACCTGGGTCTGGCACATGCAAGGCAAGCGCCCTCCCCACTCCGCTGTCTCTCTGGCCCTGGTGCGGACTGTTCCGTACTGACTGGTTGTGTTGATGGGTGTTTCGTGTTGGTGGGTATCCTGTGTCAACTGTGTTGGTGTGTGTCGTTTTGTGTTGTGTTGGCGGGCATTTGTGATGGTTCTGACCGTTGTTGTTTTGTGTTGCGTATTTTGCGATGGCTGTGTTGGTGTGGTGGGTGTTTCGTGCTGGGGAGTGTCTTGCATTGTCTGTGGTGGTGGTTCTTGTCGGCCGGTGTGCTTTTGTGTTGCTGGCTGGTCGTGTTGTGTTGGATGTCCGTGTTGCTGGCTGTTGCTTTGTGTTGGTTGTGTAGTTGGTTGTGGAGCCCGTCCTCCACGTGGTCTCCTGGCTCGGGGCCCTCCTCCTGCGTCCCAGCCCGCTGGCTGAGTGAGCTGCACGCTCTCGGCCCACCGCCGGCCCCGCAGGCGCCCGGCTTCCGTGGTGATGGCGGTGTCTGCCCTGTCCCCAGGTCCTGAAGCACGGCCGCGTGGACGAGCACCTGCAGCGAGTGTCTGTGAGAAGATTCGAGTCCTTCGGCCTGTTCTCCGTGACGGAGGTGGACGCGGAGGCGGCGGCTGAGGGCGAGGCCGGGCGGCCGTGGCTCCTGTACACCAGCGTCGTCTCTCCCCAGCACAGCGTCTTTGTGAGGTGGGACGGGTGCCCGGGGCGCTTGGCGTCCAGGGGCAGCTTTCCGGGGCCTCGCCCCTCTCGTGGGCAGCGCGGGGCTCCGTGAGGCGTGGGGGCTAACGCGCGGCCCGAGGTCCCGCTCTGAAGGCGCTGGGGCACGGCGGGAGCACTGTGAGGGAGCAGGAGGACTGAGTGGAACTGTGATTGAATAAGGCTCGGGAGGGCAGGAGTGATCTTGAGGAAAGATGTTTCCATGAAGGGTGCCTATTTATAGTTTCTAACAATTTTAGCTCCAGATCAGTTCTGTGCTGTTATTTTACCATAATAGCTAAAAACCTGGGGCTCGGGTGGAGGCTGGGCTGGCTGGGCAGGAGAGGCCGGGCCTCGCTTCCCAAGGCCGTTGGAAACTCCCGGGAGGGGGTGTCGCGTCCCCCAGCCTCCCCTTGGCACGCGCTAGACAGCCCTGGGGCAGGAGGCCGGGCACGGCCCCTCACGGACTCACCAGGGACCGGGGAGACAGCGGGGGCAGGGCTAGGGCTGGGCCTGGGACGCTGCCTGGCCTCCACTGACCGGTCCGCTTGGCATGACGTCCAGGGAGAGGATGGCTCCTGCACAGCACACAGGCGAGGCTGGGCCAGGCCCTGACCATCCACAGCCACTGGGCAGCGTCCCGGGCGAGCCGGGCGCCACGCCCTGACCGTCCACAGCCACTGGGCAGCGCCACACCCTGACCCGAGCAGGGGCCCTCAGTTGCCGGGTCTGTGCGGGCGGGTCGGCCTGTGGGAGGTTCTGGAGGCCGAGGGGCAGCTGGCGACTGAGTGGGGAGAGGCAGGGGGGGGGGGCGCAGACCAGCACCCCAGACCATGAGTGGAGTAGCGGGCGTGGCCATGGGAGACAGCGGTCAGCACAGCCCCTGCGGTGTCAGGACTGGCCCGAGGGGACACGAGGAGCAGGGGAGTCAGCTCGGGGCCAGCCCTGCAGCCCCCGCTGTGTCCGTTCCGCCCGGCCCTCAGCACCATCGAATGTCGGGTTCACTGTCGTACTCGAGGGCCATCTGGGAAAGACCCCGGGGCTAGGACTCAGGAGGGGGACAGAGGACCCTGAGCCTGGCCTGGCCTGGCTGCGGGGCCCTCGGGCTGGGGCCCCCGAGAACGGCCTGCGGGCCTGGAGGCCGGGTTTTCTCTCGAGAGCCCGACCCACGAACACGGCATTCTGTCGTCTTTAGAGGGCCAGTGAGTGGACCATCCTCTAGCCCAGACAGCCGGGTGGGCACTGAAGCTCCGACACGGGGGGTGGTCACTAAGAAGCGTCACTGCTCCCGGCCTGGCCCAGGGTGGCGAGAGCTCCAGCCCCCGAGGCTGCCTCAGCTCCTCCCCGCAGCCGGCACCGGGCACCTCCAGGCTCACCGCAGGCTGCACCGCCGGGGGCTGCCCAGTGCTGGGCCGCTGGCCTGGACCTCGGCTTCCCTAGACAGGTAGTGACTGCTGGTACTCAGAGCTGGTGAGAAATGTGTCCCCTCCTTTCCAGGCACCACGGCGGAGTGTTGGACGTTAAGGATGTCCTTACAAGCTTCGACAACACGGGAAACGTTTGTGAGTTCCATGCATGTTTATTGTCTTGAACTGTATTTAGTGTTTTAAAAGTGAATTTGCATTGGCGGCTTTCCCCCTTGTGTCTATAATCCCGGCTGATTTGTATTTATGAATATGTTAGAAATCCTCTTCATAGCTGCAGAATAGGTCTCCTGTGAGTCGTAGTGGTCGAATAAGCTTAGTAACAGTCCATATATTTGCATATAGTGTCAGGTAAGACTTACATAGATTAAATGTGCTTATTTATGGGGATGGAGCTACATGAGAACTGAATTTTCCAGGTTACTAAATTATTTCCCCAGAAATAATAGGTTTTATTTATTACCTGGAAAACTATAAGCAAATGGATTTTTAAATTTATGTCATAAAGCAAGTTGTGCTTTGTTGGATGTATTTTGAGGACGGGGCAGGTAGGTGAGGGAACAAAGAAAGGAAAAATGTGCTTGTTAAATTATTTTCCTGGTGTATATATGTGCATGGGCTGGAAAGATGGCGCAGCAGTAGGGCATTTGCCTTGCACACGACAGACCCGGGTTCGATTCCTCCATCCCTCTCCGAGAGCCAGGCAAGCTACCGAGAGTATCTCGCCTGCACGGCAGAGCCTGGCAAGCTCCCCATGGCGTGTTCAATATGCCAAAAACAGTAACAAGTCTCACCATGGAGACATTACTGGTGCCCACTCGAGCAAATTGATGAGCAACAGATGACAGTGACAGTGACAGTGAGTTGTACTAAGTAGAGGGGTCAGGGAGTTTTTGTACACTGCAGTGGTATGTGAAATATAAGGTGTGTGTGAAGTGTGTGAGGTGTGTGAAGTGTGACCAGTGAGTTGTGAGTGTATGTGAGGTGTGTGTGTGTGTGTGTGTGTGAGTGAGATGTAATTATATGAGGTGACTGAGGTGTATCTGGTGAAGTGTGAGGTGTGAGGTGAGTGAGATGTGGTTAGTGTGTGTGGTCGGAGGTGTGAATGAGGTATGTGAGGGGAGTGATGTGTGGCCAAGTGAGGTGTGAGTGACACCTAAGGTGGGTCCAAGTGGTGTGAGTGATGTGTGTGAGGGGTGTGTGTGTGTGTGTGTGTGTGTGTGGTGTATGTGAGGTGAGTGAGTTGGTTGGTGAGGAGTGAGTGACGGCTGAGGTAGGTGAGATGTAGTGTGTGTGTGTGTGTGTGTGTGTGTGTGTGTGTGTGTGGTGTATGTGAGGTGAGTGAGCTGGTTGGTGAGGTGTGAGTGATGGCTGAGGTAGGTGAGATGTTGTGTGTGTGTGTGTGTGTGTGGTGTATGTGAGGTGAGTGAGCTGGTTGGTGAGGTGTGAGTGATGGCTGAGGTAGGTGAGATGGTGTGTGTGTGTGTGTGTGTGTGGTGTATGTGAGGTGAGTGAGCTGGTTGGTGAGGTGTGAGTGAAGGCTGAGGTAGGTGAGATGTGGGGTATGTGTGTGTGTGTGTGTGTGGTGTATGTGAGGTAAGTGAGCTGGTTGGTGAGGTGTGAGTGATGGCTGAGGTAGGTGAGATGGTGTGTGTGTGTGTGTGTGTGTGGTGTATGTGAGGTGAGTGAGCTGGTTGGTGAGGTGTGAGTGATGGCTGAGGTAGGTGAGATGTGGTGTGTGTGTGTCTGAGATGTGTGAGGTGAGTGAGGTGCAGGTGACGTGTAGGTGACCTGGGAAGTGCGAGGTGTGACTGAGGTGTGAGTAAAGTGTGGTATGGTCCGAGGTGTGTGTGAGGTGTGTGTGGTGGAGAGACACCGCAGGTCAGAGCAACTCTGGGCTTTGGCGTCTTGCTGCTGCTCTCGCTGACGGCCCTGCCTTCCTCCCTGCTGAGTCTGGCTGCTTCTTCAGAGAGCAGCGTACACCCGAAACGCTTCTTGCTGTGACTCCAGTGTTGTTATGTGCCGTATTGCAGTGCTCTCTAGTTTGTTGTCTGTGCATCTGAGCCTCTGAGGAAGCCGTGACGGCTTTCCAGAAGAAAATCTGGAATGGTTGTTTCTCCACTTCCCGGTCCGGTTCCTGTCTGCCCTTGGCCGCTCTCTGGTCCCCGTCCCTGTGGAGGGCGAGTCTCGCTGTTGGCCCTGGGCGCCACAGGGCCCTGGCTGGGATGCGGATTCGGGTGGCACGAGCAGGTGCTGTCTGCCCAGGAGGCCCTGCCCGCGGTGCGGGTGGTCCCTGAGGAACAGCCCTGGGGGGCTCCAGCTGCGCCTGAATCTTCCTTCTCGGGGGCAGCCTGAGTGTGTTCTGGGGCGAGAGGCCTGGCCCTCCCAGAGCTTGTGGAGCAGTGCTCTCGGAGCAGTGCTCGCGGCCTCTGATCGCCGGAGACCCAGGGCTGAGCCCGGGGGTGTCGGGGGCGCCCGATTGTCCTCAAGGGCTCAGACCGTGCTTGTTCCCCGGAGAGCGGTGGGCACAGGCCTGTCCGTCCCGGTGGGGGCAGGCCGGCCTCTCGCCTTCCTCCCGGGGCGTCGGGCTCTGGCTGCCCAGAGGTCTGGGCTCTGCTCTGGGCGCCCGACATCGGCTCCCGCGGGCCCCGGCCTGGGGAGCTGGGGCTGGGGGCCGAGACCCGGCATCGGCACGCACCGCGAGCCCCCGCGTCGTCTCTGTGGCCCCCGGCCCCGGGGCCCCGGGCCTGCTCCATCCCGGAGCCTCCGAGGGGCCTGGGGGGGCTGGAGGCAGCGGCTGACGGAAGCTCAGAGACCCCAGCCAGCCGGGACTCAGGCCCAGCGCCCCGGCCTGTGCGGGTCCTGCCCCAGACTCCCCAGCAGAGGGCGCCCGGAGCACTGCCCGCGGCTCCTCTCCTCTGCGCGGGGAAGCGTGACCCGGCCCTCTGGGTTTCTTCCAATCAGTGAGAGACTCAGTCCCGGTCGGGGGAACAGCGCTCTCTCCGGGCGGGGGACACCGGCACCCCCCCCCACCCTCCCAGCAGCTCTGAGCCCGGGAAGACAGCAGGGGCGAGCGGGGCGAGCGGGGCGAGCGGACCGTGTGGACAGGCGGGCGCTCACACCACCCCTCACACCACCCGCCGTCTAGGACCCGCGGGGCTTTAAGTCATTTTGAAAGAAAGTTGCGATTTCTTTGTTGCAAACATTTAGTTGCAAGACGCGGCTCCGGCCAGGCGCAGGGCAGGGGCCGAGAGCGACAATCTGGACGTGCGGCCGGCTCCCGGTGCTGGACACTGCCCGTGGCCGGGCGTGGAGCCCCGTGTGGAGCCTGCTCCTGCTCCCCCGCCTCACCCCTGCTCCTACTAGGCCCTGCTCTTCCAGCCTCACTCCTGCTCCCTCCCAGCCTCACCCCTGCTCCCCGCCGTCCTCATCCCTGTCCCCGTCCTAACCCACGCAGCCCTGGGCCGCCCTCAAGTCCGGATACACGGTGGGACTCCTTTTCCCGTCTCGCTGCGCCCCAGAATCGGCAGCAGCCGAGACCCCGCCCGAGCCCCCCGGGACTGCTGTGGCCCCTCTCCCGGCGGCCCGTGTCAGGGCTGGCGCCACTGCGTGTGCTGTCGGGCTGGGCCCCCGGCCTTCCCAGACGGGGCTGTCGCGGCCCTGTGCTGGGCCCTGGGGCCGGGCCGATGGCTTTGTTGGTGGCCACATCAGCCCTGGAGGACCAGCACGTGGCCTCAGCAGGCAGCGTCCCCTCTGCTGTCACACGCTCCTCATTGTGACTCCCGGGTGCACCTAGGGGTGTGGGCCGGCGGGGCACGGGCAGGTGCGGACAGGTGTGGTCACAGGCGCGGGCACAGGTGTGGTCACAGGTGTGGGCACAGGTGCGGGTACAGGTGTGGGCAGAGGTGTGGTCACAGGTGTGGTCACAGGTGTGGGCACAGGTGCGGGTACAGGTGTGGGCAGAGGTGTGGTCACAGGTGTGGTCACAGGTGCGGGCACAGGTGCAGACAGGTGCGGGCACAGGTGTGGTCACAGGTGCGGGCACAGTTGTGGTCACAGGTGCGGGCACAGGTGTGGGCACAGGTGAGGGCACAGGTGCGGGCACAGTTGTGGTCACAGGTACGGTCACAGGTACGGTCACAGGTGTGGGCACAGGTGTGGTCACAGGTGCGGTCACAGGTGCAGACAGGTGCGGGCACAGGTGTGGGCACAGGTGCGGGCACAGGTGTGGGCACAGGTGTGGGCACAGGTGTGGTCACAGGTGCGGTCACAGGTGCGGTCACAGGTGCAGACAGGTGCGGGCACAGGTGCGGGCACAGGTGTGGGCACGGCAGGTGCAGACAGGTGCGGGCACAGGTGCGGTCACAGGTGCGGGCACAGGTGCAGACAGGTGCGGGCACAGGTGCGGGCACAGATGTGGGCACAGGTGTGGTCACAGATGCAGACAGGTGCGGGCACAGGTGCAGACAGGTGCGGGCACAGGTGTGGGCACAGGTGCGGGCACAGGTGTGGGCACAGATGCGGGCACAGGTGCAGACAGGTGCAGACAGGTGCAGACAGGTGCGGGCACGGCAGGTGCAGCCATGTGTCTGTTGCTGTGGGGAGCCAGTGCTCAGGGAGGGGCTCCTGCGGCAGTGGGAGTGAGGCGCAGCCCAGGTGGAAGGGAGCGCAGGGACACACGTGGACACACATGGACCAGGCCGCCCTGCGCTGGTTCCTCTGACCACGCGCAGCACCAGAGGACGGAAGAGCCCGGGCAGCAGCCGACCCGGCCCACAGTTCCGGTCAGAGGAGAACTGGGTGCGTTTCAGACACGGCTGGAACCAGTGTCGGCCAGTGTCTCTTTTTTTTTTTCCTTTTTGGGTCACACCCGGCGATGCTCAGGGGTCACTCCTGGCTCTGCACTCAGGAACTACCCCTGGCGGTGCTCAGGGGACCATATGGGATGCTGGGACTCGAACCTGGGTCAGCCGCGTGAAAGGCAAACGCTCTCCCTGCTGTGCCAGCCCCCAAGGGGAGATTTCTTGTACCTGGGAGTGTGTGTCCGTGTGTGTAGAACGCTCGACTCACCGTCTGCCACTGCTCTGAAGGGCGGGGGCCCACGCTGGCTCAAGTGTGTGCGGGGCCTGGGGAGTGTGGGGACAGGCATGTGGTCTGCATGTGTGCTATATGTGGGGGGGCGAGCGTGTGGTGTGTGGCGTGTGTGGCGTGTGGCGTGCAGCATGGGGTGCGTGGGGCTCGTGGCATGTGGGGTATGTGGTGTGGGGTGTGTGGGGCGTGTGGCGTGCAGCATGGGGCGTGTGGGGCGTGTGGCATGTAACGTGTGAGGCATGTGGCATCCGGCCCGCCCACCCCCCTGGGGGGCCCCCGCTGTGTCGTCTGTCTCCGGTGGGACGTTTGCTGATGGCCCTACGTCTGTGGAACGTGATTCTTTTTTTTTTTTTTTTTGCTTTTTGGGTCACACCTGGAGACACTCAGGGGTTACTCCTGGCTCTGCACTCAGAAATTACTCCTGGCGATGCTCAGGGGACCATATGGGATGCTGGGAATCGAACCCGGGTCGGCTGCGTGCAAGGAAAGAGCCCTACCCACTGTGCTATCGCTCCAGCCCCCGTGATTCTTCTTAAACGCTCATGGGGGCCGGCCCTGTGAGGGGGCGGAACTGCCTCAGGGGCCGGCAGCTCTGGCGGGGCGGGGCCAGCCCGCCCTCCCCGCCCTTCAGCCTTGTGGACTTGGCGTGTTTCTTGCGGTTCGTGGACCTTGTCTAGTCTTGGGTGAAAGTTGCTGTTTTTGAGACCAGAGAGAAGGATTTGGGCTCCCCTCCCCTGGGGCTCCGTCCCGTCCCGTCCTGCCCACACGCTCTGCTCCCGGGGCCCTGCCGGGGACGCCGAGACCCTCTCTCGCTTCCTGACCTAGTTTGCTTCACGTGATCCCGCCTAGCTGCTCCCGACTCACCGCGAGTGACAGCCTGCTCTATCCCTGTCACGGCATTTCCCCACCCGAGTGACACTGGGCAAGGACTCGGGGGGGGGGGGGACCGTCCAGCTCCGCAGGACGCAGCCTGTCTGCACCCAGGTGCCCCGCCCCGCCCCGAGGAAACCCTGGGCAGGTCCGTGTCCTGGTGCACCAGAATTCCAGGCCGGGGCTTCCGGGACAGGCTCGTCTGTGTCCCTTTCGTGTGGACGTCCACCACGTGCTTGTGGTCTGGGGGCCCTCCCAGGGCCTGGGCCTGGGCCTGGTGTGAGCTGGGGCCGTGCAGGGGCGTGCTGGGGCGGGCGTGCGGCCTCGCCCTCTCCGTGTGCGTCTGTGGCTTCCCGAGGTTCTGCCACTCGCTGTGAAGGAGACGAGCGTCATTTCGTCTCACGCTGGCCACGCGGCCTCAGGCTCCGCCCGGCCAGCGCCAGGCCATCCTTGCCAGGGCCCCTCGCCTCGGCTGGCAGCTTCCTTGCCGAGCCCGCCCGGGCCCCCCTGCCTGTCCTCCTGCGTCTGTCCCCCGGCTCCCGTCCCCAGGTGTTGGTGCAGGGGGCCCTTCCCTGCACGGCGGCTAGGAGGGGCTTGGCCGCAGGTCCCGGTGTGGGGGGCCGAGCCCCTCTGCGCCCCCCTGCCCAGGGTGGGCGGCCTCTGGGCTGAAGTTGGGCCGAGGCAGGTGAATCCACCGGGTCGTGGACGGGGGGTCAGGACAAGGCGGGTGTGAGGGATTGTCAGGGTTGCCGGGGCCCCAGGCCACAGCCTGGGCACGGGGCTGAGATGAGCGCGAACACGCGTGTTTGCAGTAGGATGCCTGACCACAGCAGTGAGCACTTTGGGCGTCTCCCAAGCAGCTTCTTGGCCCACCCAGGCAGATCAGCACCAGAGACAGCAGGTGGGGCTGCCGGGCTCAGGCTGTGGGGCTGGACACCGGGAGGCCGGGGGCACTACGGCCCTCACCACAGGCCCCTCACTGCCCAGGACCCTCACGCAGGCCCCTCACTGCCCAGGACCCTCACTGCCCCGGGACCCTCACTGCCCGAACCCTCACTGCCCGACCCTCACTGCCCTGACCCTCACTGCCCTGACCCTCACTGCCCGGGACCATCACTGCCCCGACCCTCACTGCCCCAATCCTCACTGCCCCGACCCTCACTGCCCGACCCTCACTGCCCGGGACCCTCACTGCCCCGACCCTCACTGCCCGACCCTCACTGCCCGACCCTCACTGCCCCGACCCTCACTGCCCGGGACCCTCACTGCCCGGGACCCTCACTGCCCCGACCCTCACTGCCCCGACCCTCACTGCCCCGACCCTCACTGCCCCGACCCTCACTGCCCCGACCCTCACTGCCCGACCCTCACTGCCCCGACCCTCACTGCCCCAACCCTCACTGCCCCGACCCTCACTGCCCGGGACCCTCACTGCCCCGACCCTCACTGCCCCGACCCTCACTGCCCGGGACCCTCACTGCCCCGACCCTCACTGCCCGACCCTCACTGCCCGGGACCCTCACTGCCCGACCCTCACTGCCCCAACCCTCACTGCCCGGGACCCTCACTGCCCGGGACCCTCACTGCCCGACCCTCACTGCCCCAACCCTCACTGCCCGGGACCCTCACTGCCCCGACCCTCACTGCCCCGACCCTCACTGCCCGGGACCCTCACTGCCCCGACCCTCACTGCCCGACCCTCACTGCCCGGGACCCTCACTGCCCGACCCTCACTGCCCCAACCCTCACTGCCCGGGACCCTCACTGCCCGGGACCCTCACTGCCCGACCCTCACTGCCCCAACCCTCACTGCCCGGGACCCTCACTGCCCCGACCCTCACTGCCCCGACCCTCACTGCCCCGACCCTCACTGCCCGGGACCCTCACTGCCCCGACCCTCACTGCCCGGGACCCTCACTGCCCGACCCTCACTGCCCCGACCCTCACTGCCCCGACCCTCACTGCCCCGACCCTCACTGCCCCAACCCTCACTGCCCCAACCCTCACTGCCCGGGACCCTCACTGCCCCGACCCTCACTGCCCGGGACCCTCACTGCCCCGACCCTCACTGCCCGGGACCCTCACTGCCCGACCCTCACTGCCCCGACCCTCACTGCCCGGGACCCTCACTGCCCCGACCCTCACTGCCCGGGACCCTCACTGCCCCGACCCTCACTGCCCCGACCCTCACTGCCCGGGACCCTCACTGCCCCGACCCTCACTGCCCCGACCCTCACTGCCCCGACCCTCACTGCCCCGACCCTCACTGCCCCGACCCTCACTGCCCGGGACCCTCACTGCCCGGGACCCTCACTGCCCCGACCCTCACTGCCCCGACCCTCACTGCCCCGACCCTCACTGCCCCGACCCTCACTGCCCGGGACCCTCACTGCCCCGACCCTCACTGCCCCGACCCTCACTGCCCCGACCCTCACTGCCCTGACCCTCACTGCCCCGACCCTCACTGCCCCGACCCTCACTGCCCGGGACCCTCACTGCCCGACCCTCACTGCCCCGACCCTCACTGCCCCGACCCTCACTGCCCCGGACCCTCACTGCCCGACCCTCACTGGGGGCCCCTATGGCCCCGACCTCACATGCCCTCTGCCCTGCCCCTCCTTCCGGCCCAGACTCTCCCGCCCAGGCCAACACCCCTGACTGTGGTGGTCTCGGGGGTCCTGTGCGTGGCCGGGGTCAGCCCCACCTCTCTTGCCCCGAGCCTGTTCCCTGTTTCTTTGGAGCTGACGGGGGCCGGGCCAGGGCCTGCGTGGAGGAGACTGACCTTGCCCGGAGGGAGCCCGGGTTGGCGTCCTAAGGGGCGACTCCTCTTGGGGGGAACAGCCGCATCCCCCGGGCCCACCAGCACCCCCCGCCCTCCAGGCCTTGGATTGAGTCTGTCCCGGGGCGGGGGGGTCCTCTCGCTGCGGGTGGCCGGCCGCGGGGCTCCGGAGACCCTCCCAGCCACGGCCTCTGACGGGCTTGCGCCTGCCGATGTCCTGGGTTTTCTCGGGGAGCCTCATTACAGACGCCTCTGTGTGGTAAATTATAATCCACCTGTGCTGCTCTTTAGAATTCCTCTCCGCTGCTCCGGAACGCACTGATCTTAGATCATGATCTTTTGAAGTTCCTGGAACAAATTTCCCCAAGTTCCCACAGCCCGTTAATTTGGGTTATTTTTCAGGCTAATTATCTGCGCTTCTCGCAGACCTGCTCAGGCGCTCACTATTTTTAACACCGGTGGTGACTCACTGGCAGTGCGCGTGGGTCCGCGTGCATGCCCGGCCGCGCTGTGTCCCCCTGCCCTGTCCAGCGGGGCCTCCCAGGGCCTCCCCGCGTGGGCACTCGCCCCGCCCGCCTCCCCGTCCGCCCCGGCCTCCCTTCTGCCCCGTGCTGGAGGCGGGGCCGGGCCCGCCTGGGCTGGGGCTTCCTCCTGCGTAGCTGGGTCAGGCTCCCGTCCACGGCAGAGGGTGGGCAGGCGAGCAGCTCCTGGCGCTCGGTCTCAGTGTCGGCCCAGGCCCTGTGGACGTGGGGCTGGACCAAAGCTGAGGCACAGAGGGGCCGCTGCCTTGGGAGGGAGGATGGACACGGCTGGTGGTGGACAGATGGACAGTTGGTGACCGTGGATGGTGGGCGGACGGCAGGTGGGTGGGCGATGGTCGTGGGTGCCCTGGCGGGTGGGTGAATCGGGGTGGGTGGACGGCGGGTGTTGGGTACACAGTGGACAGCTGCTCGTGGCCTGACAGCAGTCCTTCCTGGCTCGGTTTCTCCACTGGCCGACCCCTGGGCGCGGCCGTTGTGTCTCACTCAGGGATAGCAGCTGCAGTGCTGGCCGCAGGTGAGGGGGCCATGGGGTCAGAGGTCATAGGTCACAGGGTTCTAAGCTGCGTCCTACCCTGGAGAAACGGGTGGGGGTCCTTGAGGGGAGTAGCAGCCGGGCCCTGGGTGTGCGGCGGGCGGCGCGCCAAGGGGTGCCCTGCAGTGACCGGCAGCGGTGAGGCAGAGACCGGGTGCGGGCATCGGGGGAGGCCTCGGGGCCCGCCGTGAGGGAGGCTGCCAGCCCTCCCGGCCCACCCGGGCTCCGTTCCTGCTGGACTCGGTGCCCCCAGCCCGCAGGGCCCCGCCAGCCCCCGACCCGACCCGTGCTCATCGTCCTGCTCCCACCCTCCCTGCGCTCGCTGGCCGGTCAGCCACACCCGCCTGCGTGGACGCGTCTTCCTTGCCCCGTGGCGACTCCCTCGTCCTGGCAGCGGTGGGGCGTGGCCTCATGTCCCAGGGCCGGGCCGGCTCACGTGCTCTCGCCTGGACTCAGTGCTCACAGCTCCCCCGGCACCTGGCCACGGCGTTGGCTGACGGACCCAGGCCTGTGGACCCCGGGCCACCCGGGCCGACGCGTCCCTGCCCACCTCCCCTCGTCAGGCGGTGGCCGTGTCCAAGGGGAGGGCGGGGCTTCCCAGCGGCCCCCGGCACCCGGGGCGTGGCGTCAGCTCTGCACACACGGGAGAAACGCCCGGGGCCCCGCCGGGACGCTCGGCCTGCTCTGGGGCCTGCCGGAGACCCGCAGGGCTGGGCGGCCAGTGGGCTCCCGGGCTTAGAAACAGCCGCGAGAGGTGCGGCCCCGCCCCTCTCCTGGTGACGCCTGTCTGGTGGCGTAGAGCAGGAACCGGCCAGGGTCACGCGCTGAGCTCGCCGGCGTTTGCGTCCCCGGGCCCTGCTTCCAGAGCCTCGAGGGAGCCCAGGCGCGGCCTCCTTGGTCTGAGCAGAGTCCCTGCTCTCTGTAACAGTGCTCCCTGGAGGGTCGCCTCGGCGCTGCGTGCGGGACGCCCAGCGCCTGTGGTTGCTGGCCTGTGCTGGAGGCCCGAGGCTTTGCTGGGAGCACAGGGGAAAGGCCTCTGTCCGCGGGGGCTGGGTTCCAGGTGCGTCTCGGAGCACGGCCTTGCGACCCTTTGGGGTCTTCACCGTGAATTTCGTCCTTCTAGATTTTAGCCTCTTTCGTCTTGTTTTTCAGTTACGGGCCTCTGCTTTATTCATCATTTATTTATTCTTTATAAAACCGCCGTGAGATACAAAGTTATCCACGATTGGGTTTCCACCAGCGCACGTGTCCCACCCTCAATCTCGGTTCCCTCCTTCCCCCCCCCCTGCCCCGGCCCCCCATGGCAGGCACCCCCCCTCATCTCTGCCTCTCTGTCCCCCCACTCTCCCTCTCTCTCTCTCCCTGTCTGCCTCGCTCTCTCCCTCTCTCCCTCCCTCTCTCTGTCTGTCTCTCTCTGTCCTCTGTGTCTGTCTCTGTCTCTCTCCCTCTCTCTGTCTCTGTCCTCTGTGTCTGTCTCTGTCTCTCTCCCTCCCTCTCTCTCTCTCTCTCCCTCTCTCTCTCTCCCTGTCTGCCTCGCTCTCTCCCTCTCTCCCTCCCTCTCTCTGTTTGTCTGTCTCTCTCTCTGTCCTCTGTGTCTGTTTCTGTCTTTCTCCCTCTCTCTGTCTCTCTGTCCTCTGTGTCTGTCTCTGTCTCTCTCCCTCTCTCCCTCTCTCTGTCTCTGTCTCTCTCCCTCTCTCTGTCTCTGTCTCTCTCTGCCTCTCTGTCTCTCGTTCTTTCTGCGCACTGTGGTTGCAGGGCTGGTACTGAAAGGGTATCATGCGAGTCACTTTCCCTCCTTTCAGCGCTTGGTTCCTGTCCAGAGCGGTCATTTCCAACTGCCGTGGTCACAGTGGCCCCTCCCCTGTCCTAACTGCCGTCCATCCACTTGTGGCAGCTTCCAGCCGTGGGCCAGTCCTCCTGGCCCTCATGTCCACTGTCCTTGGGTGACGGTCTCGTGCCTTGCTCCTTACATCCCAGAGCTGGACAGCCACTCTGTCTGTCCTCTCCTCCGACTCCTTCCCCCCAGCCTGGTGCTCTTCACGTCCATCTGTCTGTAAGCAGATCTCCTGACTCCGTTTTTCCTGACGGCTGCGTAGTGTCCCACCGTGTAGCTGTGCCGTGTGCTGGCATCGCCCGGTCGTCTGCTCTCGGGCACTTGTCCCCAGATTCTGCTGCTGTGGATCGTGCTGCAGTGGACATAGAAGTTAGGCTTTAGCCGCTCTTAAAGTGAGTGACTCCCTGAGGGATGTTTGGGGGGTCCCTGGCCGGAGCTGTCCGGAGGGGGTGGAGAGAGAAGGACCGGACCTTCCTGGCCCCTCCGACTCGCCCTGTTGGCCTGGTGCTCACACGGCCCGTTGTCTGGTCTGTGGCGTCTCGTGGCCAGACGAGCTCGAGGGGGGAGCAGACGAGCCCTGGGCCCTCCCACTCCTCAGCGCCGGTGTGACCGCTCATGACCGCCCAGCCTCTGGCCTGCCCCGATGCCCCTTCCTGATGCTTCAGCCCGAAGGCCCTGGGGGTCTTTGCTGTTCCTGCTCCCGCCCCTGGGGGCAGGCGGGCTGGCCTTGGGCGCCCCCTGCATCGAGCCTGCTTCAGCCCTGGGTCCCCTGGAGAGGCCGCAGAGGCCCTTAGTGGTCAGCAGAGCCTTGGGACAGGCTGGCGCTCATGGCCCAGTGCTCGGGGCCAGCCAGGGCCCCTCTGGTGGGCTCCGGAAACCGTATGTGCTGCTGGGATCGAGCCGGGTGCCGGCAAGTGCCCCCCACTCTGCTGTCGTTCCGCCCACGTGGGCTGCGAGATTGTGACCTGGGCCGAGGCAGAGCTGCCCCCGTGTCCACCCCCCGGGCCTGGCCCCCCATCCCATGGGGTCCCGCCCCGCACCCCCTGTTGTCCACCCTCTGTTTAGGGCCAGGCCCATGTCTCCAGAATTCTACTCTCATGGCTCCTTCTGATTCCCGGTGTCTCCCAAAATTCGGACCAAGGTGTCGGCTTTCTTTCCGTCGGTTTCGTCCCGACTCCCCCGAGCGTCCTCTGGAGCAGCGGCCCTGGCTGCAGTCGCTGTGACGGGGCCGTTTCCCCGGAGCCAGCCTGGCCGTCCCGGGCGGGTTCAGGTGCAGGGTCAAGGACCGAGCTGAGGGGCGGCCTGCAGCCGGCCAGGGTCCTGGCCCCCACGTGCGCATGCATGTCTGTGTGCGTGCACGCGTGTGTGCATGTGCATCTGTGTGTGCACATGTGTGCGGCTGCACATGTGTGCATTCATGCGTGTATGTGCACCTGTGCATGTGCATGCATGTGTGTGCATGTGTGTGCGCATGCCTGTGTGTGCACACGTGAGGCACAGATCACAGGGATCAGTGAACAGCTACACTTTGTGTGAGTCCCTCAGTCTGCTGTATGAATTCGGTGCTTTGTGTTACTTGTATAAATTTCTAATGTAAATAGAGCAAATTGTGCGTGTGTGTCTGTGAACGTGTATGAAATCTATAATGAAATCCTGGTTTAGAGAAGGAATTATATGTTTAAAGTCTTCAATTTTGTGAAAACAATGATTCCACATTTTTCAAGTGGCCGCGCAGAATGTGAGCGTTGGCTGCGGGGGGGGGGGGGGGGCGTGAGGTGCAGCTTCCTCCCCGCAGCCCTTTGCGCTGCTCTCTCGGGCTCGGGCCTGTTCTAGCCCCCACACACCGGGTCCTGCTGGGACTCATAATGCTGTGTTATGTTTTAAATTCAAATATTGTTTTTAAGGAGAAATTGCTACTAATGTTGGTTAAGCTGCTCGTAATAGTGCAGCAAATGGTCTAGGTCTGACTCTCCTCCTGTCAGTAGAGCGCGAGCTCAGTATCACTCGGAACCCTTCTGAGACACTGCATAATTACTTCAGTTAACCAAATGCTGTACCAAATAATATCAATTTGTGAGCCATAGCACATGTATTATTTAAAGAGAAATGTGACGCGTGCGTATCTGCATAATTAAGTGTTAATGCGTGGCTCGGGCGGCCCCGTGTCGGCGAGAGGCGCTCGGTGTCTCCGCAGAGTGACACAGTGACACGTCCCCGAGTGTTACGTAAGATGCAGTTTCCGTCTTTTCTCTTCCAAAGCCTTTATAAGAGCCGCGGCTCTGCGGCATCATGTGCATTCGCCAGATGTGCCGTTTTCCGTGGACTCAACTCCCCGTGGAGGCCAGTGACGACGGCGAGACACGCAGCCGACCTTGGGCCCCGCCTGGACCTGCAAGGCGCCGGGACCCTGCCCTCCGCCGTTGGGGGGTTTGCGAGCTCCTGGAGCCCCTCCGTCCCTCGCGCCTGTGTCCTGGAGCACTGTGTGCCGAGTTCCTCGTTGGCGCAGCTGTGGGCGGACGGGGGGGGGCTGTGCCGGGATGGGGTTACTCTGCGTGAAAGCACCAGCATCGGTGGCCACAGGCCCGTGGGCGTGGCTCTGTCGGTCGGTGGCAGATGCTGTCGGCGTCTGGCCCGGGCGGCGAACTTGTGGTTTGGGCGGTCTCTCAGCCCAGCTCAGGCCTGGCTCTGCAGAGCGACCCCCCGGGAACGCTGGCCACGCCCCGAGCACTGTGGGGTGGGGTCAGCACCAGAACCAGAGTCTCCAGACCTTTCCAGCGTCCCCCGTGGCTCTTGCTTCCTTCCCAGGGGGGGTCCCATTCCCCACATCGCCCGTCCTTGCTGGGCTGGTGGCCAGTGGCCTGTGGTGCTTCCCGGGTGCGTGATGGTGCTGACGCCACACGTGGATCACGCGTGTGCCCGGCCCCGCCTCCTGTAGAGCGAAGCCCTGGACCGAGTGTCCAGCGTCCGGCTCGTCAGGTCCGGCGCTCAGCTCTGCCTCGCCCCAGCACTGGCTTTCAAAGAGCAGAGGGCGTGTCCTGCTGGCCCGGCTCCCTGCGGCTCAGCCTCCGGTGCTCATGGGCTCCTGCTCACCTCCCTCCCTCCCTCCCTTCCGTGCTGTGGTGCCCTGGGAGGGGCCCTGCTTGCCGGGCAGGGTTCTGGCCTGCCCGTGTGGGCTTGACAACCCGCCTCTTACGTCTCTGGGTGTCTCTGACGACAAGTGTGTTGCCTCAGTGGCCCCTCCGCTGTCCTGCCCACGGGGGAGAGTGGCCCCCTCCGCCGTCCTGCCCGCGGGGGAGAGTGGCCCCTCCGCCGTCCTGCCCGCGGGGGAGAGTGGCCCCTCCGCCGTCCTGCCCTCGGGGGAGAGTGGCCCCTCCGCCGTCCTGCCCTCGGGGGAGAGTGGCCCCTCCGCCGTCCTGCCCTCGGGGGAGAGTGGCCCCCTCCGCCGTCCTGCCCGCGGGGGAGAGTGGCCCCTCCGCCGTCCTGCCCGCGGGGGAGAGTGGCCCCTCGGCCGTCCTGCCCTCGGGGGAGAGTGGCCCCTCCGCCGTCCTGCCCGCGGTGGGCGCACGCTGCTGTTTTCCCTTCGTGCAGGAGAGTTGACTGGTTCTCGGTCCCTTCCTGCTTACCTGCCGGTTCCTGCACACTTTTTGTTCAAGTTATTGTGAAGAGAGGCCGGAGGGGTAGCACAGGGACTGAGGCACTAGCCCTGTGTCCTGTAGCTCCGCATGATTCCCTGCGGGGAGCCGCCCTGAGACCGTTCTTAAGTCACGTCTGCTGCTAGAGTTTATCTGAATCACATTCACGCTGGGTTTTCAGAGATGCGTTGCAGAAGCCGGTTTATTCCAAGCAGGAGTGCAGACAAGTAAGGCCGCGAGAGACCGCTGGCCACCTCTGGGAGCTGATTATGTTGCAGTGCTCGGGGCTGACTCCTGGCTCTGTGCTCAGGAATCACCCTGATGGTGCTCCTGGGGGGTGCTGGGGATCGAACCCGAGTTGGGTGCGTGGGAGCCAGCACACTGCTCTGTCTCTCTGGCCTCAGGACCCGATTGATTTTGCCAATACGTCGCCAAGTTTTCCTCTGCTGCGGCCTTGAGGCTGAGGTGGCGTCCTTGGGCCCCGCCCGGCCCCCTGACCGGGCCTTCACATGCTCAGCTTTCGCAGCCCCGGACGTTCAGCCCAAAACTTAGAGTATTCTTGTTGTTTTGGGTCACACGCAGCCGTGCTCTGGGCCGCGGGGCCTGTGGAGCCGGGGTCCTGCCCCGGGTTTGCCCTGGGGCCTCCCAGGTCGCTCCCAGGAGCGTGAACGTACTGCCGTGTGGGGTATGTGGTTTCTAAGGAAAACAGTCTTTTGAATTTGTGCAATACTAAATATAATCTGAGTATTTGGAATTTGAATCGAGATTGTGGGTTACTTTTACTTCTCTCGTTTTTAAACCTGACAAGGCACCTGGAATCACTGCGTTTAAACGCACCGATGCTCTCAACACCTGGAATACGTGTTTTTGGTGTTTTTGGTTCTGTGTGTCTTCTTTCATCATATGATATGTGGGCTTGATTTATATGGAAACACATAAACGCATAAAATATTAAGGAGCGCATGAGCCGGGAGGTCGCTGGCATGCAGCGGGGCTGCGTCCGTCCAGGCCCTGCTGGTCCCGTCCGTGTCCCCGTGCTGGGAGCAGTGGCACGCGCCGGCCAGCAGCACCACGGCCGGCCTGAGGCAGCGTTCCCTGGTGCCACTCTGGCCTGGCCTTCCCCGCCCTGTGAGCGTGTGGTGCCGGGCCCGCCTGCGGCTGCTGGCCACAGTGGAAGGAGCGGATGGTGACCCCCAGAGCGGCAAGGCCTCACCCGGCTGGGGCGTGGGGTTCCGTGATCTGCATTCAGATTCCTGAGAGTGCGGAATATTCATGCCGGACAAGGCCGAGAGCACTTAGCAGCCTGTTTAAGATGGAAATGTATTTATTGCTTCTCCACGGAAGACTCCCTTCGGAGTGCGCCCAGCCGTGCACCCGTCGGCGGAGGCTGCCCCTTCCCTGGCCTCAGAGGCGGGTCTGGGCCACACGCCCCGCGCTCACGTGCTCGCCTGGCTCAGTGACCGCGTGTGCTGGGAGTCACGCCCCTTGGTGTGCGACTCTGGCGCCAGGGTCGCGGGCTGTGGGGGTGTCACGTCCGGTGGCCTGCCCGGGCCTGTCTGTCTTTCAGGGTGGACCCCCGGCAAAGGGAGCTCCCCGCGCTGCCCCCCATAGCTGTGTCAGTCTCCAAGGCCCAGCATCCCACACCGAGTGCCCAGGCCTTGGTGGAGCCCTCAGGCCTGGGGTTCGGGTTTGGGCCACACCCGCCATGTTCACACCCGAGACTCCGGGCTCTGCACTCGGGAGTTACTGGTGCTCGGGGCCCCGTGGGGCCGGGGACCAAACTCGGGTCGGCCACGTGCAAGGCAGCTCCCGACCTGCTGAGCGTCTCACTGAGAGTCACCAGCGGGGCCTTGGGGTCCCCTGGGAGCACTGGGGGCACCACAGCAGCCGCCGGGTAGGGGAGCGCCCAGACACACTCCCACATCCAGGCCTGCACCCAGACTGACGGCTCAGCCCACACCCGCACCCGCACCCGCACGTGTCCAGTCCTGTGGCACCTCACTCCCGGCTCGTGGCCTGGGCTCCCAGGGGCCCGTGAAGAGCCGGGAACCTGTGACCAAACTAGCGGCTTTTCCCAGGAAGATGGGAAGGCCGAAGCACTGAAGGGGGGTGCCCTGTCGGGCGCAGGGGCCCCGCGGGGCACTCGAGCCCTTCTCCGCAGGGACACTGGGAGGGGACCAGGGCGCAGCGTGTGTTGGCTTGAAAACACGCGAAACGGCCGAGTGGCCCTCACGGCGCAGAGCATGGGCCCGCCGTCTCCTGCGTGTGTGCAGATGTGGGTGTGCGTGTGCATGCACATGCTGCTCGTGTGTATGTGCAGGCTTCCACACGTCCATGTGTGTCACGGGCAGTTGTTTGTGTGTGCATGTGTGTGCGGGTGTCCACACGCATGTGCACTTCTCGTGTGTGATGCATGAGTATGTACATGAGCAGGCATGTGTGCAGATGTGCACGTGTGCATTGTGTGTGCATAGGGGTGTGTGTGGGGGGCGCATGACCTTCTTAGGCCTCCCTGTCGACTCGAGCCCAGCAGATACCACAGACCCCAGGACTGACTCACGAGCACTGCGGCAGCTCCCGTGCCCGGAGTCTCCCAGTGCCCGTCTGCCCCCCCCCCCAGCAGGAGGCGCCATCTCACGTCTGGGGGCCCAGCAGGCTGGGCGGGGGGCGGCCCGCGGGCCTCTCCTTGCACAGAGCTTCCAGAGGCATCGCCCGCAGCTGGTCATCTGCAGGGGCCCCGCCCGGCCGCGCTCCCGTCTGTGCGGCCACCGGCCACCCTGTCTGTGTCCTGGGAAGCAGCGCCTGCCCCCCGCTGCCCTCGCCTGCCTGCGGCCCCTCCCTCCCCCGGCTGCAGGTGGAAGTGGACGGACGTCCCTGTCCACCCACCCTCTGCAGGCCAGCACTGGGCAGGGGCGGGCGGGCCTGTGGGGCCTGGGGTCCTCTGGGGGCTGCTGCTGCCGTCCCGTAGCCCGGCGGGCCAAGCGGAGTGAGGTGGGCTGGGCAGGTGGTGCTCTGGGGCCTGTGGACATGCTGCGTGTCTGTGCATGGCCACGTGGGTGTGTGCGTGTGTGCACACGTGTGGGGTGCATGTGTACATGTGTGCACGCACAGGCATGCATGCACACGGGTTCATGCCTGCACATACATGCATGTCTGCACGTGGGGTGTGTGTACATATATGCACATGTACAGGGGGAGCACGGTGCCACCGCAGCCCCCACCCGTGGGGCCTCTGCCTGGGGCTTCCCTCCAGCGTGGGCTCCGGGGAGGCGTGTGGGAGGGACCCAGCCGCGGGCTCAGGTAAGGCTGTTTGTTTCTGGGCTTGCAGAGGGAGCTGTTTATTTTCGGCGGCAATTTCCCTGTGTGCAGGAGAGCGGGCGCAGGCAGCGCTCATCAGTGGACAAACAATGCCGGGGAATTTAGCTAATGGCCCCCCTTCAGTGCGGAGAATGAGGGGAGCTCGGCAGCCCCCACCAGCTCGCCTGGCGCTAGGTGTTAATGCAAATTTGTTCTTCAGCTTGTTCAGCCCTGGGGCTCCGTCCTGTGATTTAATTAATGTAATTGGTCCCAGGCCCCTCCCCGGCGCCCGAGGTGTTCTTGTTTACTGCTAACCCTTTGCAATAAAGCTCCAGTTCCCGGCACTGAGGCTGGATAAATAGAGTCCCGTGCTGGGTTTGCAGGAAGCTTATCCCCTCCAAATAGCTCGGCTTCCCTGGACAAATAAGTGACCGGTGGAATGAACTCTGGGTGGCGGGCGGGCGGCCCGCAGGAGCTGCGGATTAGTGGGCGCACCGGAGAGCTTTACGCGGGCGGCCGGGGAAGCGCCAGGGCCAGGGTGCCTGCCTACGGGCAGCGCCTGGGGGTCCTTCCTGCTTGGGTGCCCAGGCCCTCGTCTCCTGCGCCTCCTCGTCTCTGTCTTTTCCTCCGGAAGGTCTGATTTTTACCCGCAGTCACTGCCGCGTAGCAGCTTGGGCTGAGAACACGTTCCCCTTTCCGGAAGTGGCGTCAGTTGTCTTTGTATCTGCTGCTGAGGAAGAGCTCGGAAACTTTGGGAATGTTAGAAAAACACCATCAACACCCCCACCTCAGGTCTGAGTACAGTGGGGTACTCGAGGGCCATGTGCACGAGCCATGTTTGTGGGAATCTGTATGTTCAGGTCATGCACACGGGCCGTGTGCATCGAGATCTGTGTGTGAGAGCTGTGTGCGCAGGGATCTGTGTACGCATGGTCCGTGTGTGCGGAGATCCGTATGCCTGGGGATCTGTGCATGCAGGCGGTGTGTGCAGGGATCCGCGTGCACACGGACGTGTACATAGGGGTCTGTGTGCATAGGGTTGTGTGTGCGGAGATGTGTGCACGGGCCATATTCGTGGGGATGCATGTGAATACAGCTGTGTGCACGGGGATCTGGGTGTGCATGTGGGCCATGTGTACAGGGATCCAGGTGAATCCAGGCTGTGTGCATGTGGGCCGTGTGCATGAGGATCTGTGTACATACAGGCCGTGTGCACGGGAATTCACATGCGTGGCAGTCCGTGTGTGTGTATATGGGCGCTGTGTGTGGGGGCCACCACATCCTAGCCGTGTGAGCAGGCGTGCACGTGAGGGTCCCGTTCCCTCCTGATGTCAGACAGGTGTGTGCTTTTGGGACCCCAGGGGCTGCTGTCCTGGTCCCACTAGCACCCTCGGCCCCTCTGCTGGGCCAGTGCCCGGCAGGCCCAGCTCCTGTCCACTCCTGTGCAGCAGTGACACGGGCCGCCCAGCCTCTCTGTGCTCGTGCCCTGAAGGTGCTGGGGGCCGAAGGCAGCGGAGCGGCCGGGGCTGCTGCTGGGACGACTGCTCGGCCCTCGGCCTGGGAAGGAGGCGGCCAGAGGCCGGGGGCGGCACTGAGGAGAGCCGGGCGGACCCACTCCCCGCCTGCCCCCAGTCTCTCTCCTCTCAGCGTCCCTGATGTGCCTCCCCGGAACCCACCACTCTGATTGGAGACTCTCGACCCCGAGCCGGAGCCTGATTACCCCCCCCTGCACACACTGGCAGATCAGGAAGTGCTGAGAGGCGGGCGATGCCCCTGGCTCTGGGAGAGGTGCTGGTGGGAGAAGACTGGAACGTTCTCCCTCTTGCAGCTGTCACAGGCTGATTATGTCAAATGGGGTTTCAAGGAGCCTGGAGTAATTACAGGGTGACTTCTTGACATTATTCCCTGCGTCTGACTCAGCAGAGGACGAGCACTAATTGACGTGTATTATTTGTGGCTCTCTGAAACTTTGTTTGATACTTCGCAGCAACATCAGCCCTAACCTTCCTGGGGACTTGCCCACCAGTGTGCATGTGGGCCGTGTGCATGAGGATCACACAGGCCTCAGCGTCCCTGTTCCCTCGCACGCCCGCCAGCCCCTCACGCTCCCCTCACGCTCCCTTCCCTCACAGGTTCCTGCTCTCCCTCTCTGCTCGCACTCCCCCTCACGCTGTCACTCCCCCTCACACGCTCCCCCATCGGCCACCAGACGAGGAGGCCCCCGGGGAGGACCCTGCAGGACAGACTCCAGCGTGAGCCAGGGCTAGTGCTCCCGGGTCTCAGCGGGGGGACAGGGGAGCCGCCTTTCACAGGACCGGGTCACACTGGGACTCACCGCCTCAGGGCCTCTGCCTCACCGTCCCGCAGGGCAGTCAGCCTGTGACCTTCCTTCCCTTCAGGGTGTGTGAGCGTGCGTGTGACTGCACAGGAGTGTGTGCGTAGGGTAGGATTGTTTCTGTGTGGGAGCATGTGTGCAAATGTGTGTATGTGGGTATGTACGGTGTGATTGCCGGCATTGTGCAAGCATGCATGTGTGTGTGACTGCAAGTGTGGCATGCGGGTGTGCAAGCACCAGTGTGACTGCAGGTGTGTGCGTGCCTGTGGGTGTGCAAGCGCCAGTATGACTGTGCCGGTGTGTGCATGCCTGTGAGTGTGTAAATGCCAATATGTGTGACTGCAGGTGTGTAAATGCCTGTGAGAGTGTAAGCGCCAGCGTGACTGTGCAGGTGTATGCATGCCTGTGAGTGTGTAAGCACCATTGTGGCTGTGCAGAGGTGTGCACGCATGTGGGTGTGTGAGTGCCAGTGTGACTGTACAGGTGTGTGTGCATGCAGGTGTGCAGGTGCCAGTGTTACTGTGAGGGTGTGTGCGTGGATGTGGGTGTGCGAGCGCCAGCGTGACTGTGCAGGTGTGTGCGCATGCGGGTGTGCAGGTGCCAGTGTGACTGCAGGTGTGTGCGTGGATGTGGGTGTGCAAGCACCAGTGTGACTGCAGGTGTGTGCGTGGATGTGGGTGTGCAGGTGCCAGTGTTACTGTGAGGGTGTGCGTGGATGTGGGTGTGCAAGCGCCAGTGTTACTGTGAGGGTGTGCGTGGATGTGGGTGTGCAGGTGCCAGTGTTACTATGAGGGTGTGCGTGGATGTGGGTGTGCAAGCGCCAGTGTTACTGTGAGGGTGTGCGTGGATGTGGGTGTGCAGGTGCCAGTGTTACTATGAGGGTGTGCGTGGATGTGGGTGTGCAAGCACCAGTGTTACTGTGAGGGTGTGCGTGGATGTGGGTGTGCAGGTGCCAGTGTTACTATGAGGGTGTGCGTGGATGTGGGTGTGCAAGCGCCAGCGTGACTGCAGGTGTGTGCGTGGATGTGGGTGTGCAGGCGCCAGCGTGACTGCAGGTGTGTGCGTGGATGTGGGTGTGCAGGCGCCAGCGTGACTGCAGGTGTTTGTGTGCAGGCGCCAGTGTGACTGTGAGTGTGAGTGCGGTGTGGGAGAGGGCGCTCCGTCGGCCTGCCCTCGCCCCCTTCAGACGGAGGCTAACAGTCCTGCTAATAGTCCCCGCCAGAGTGAACTCGACAGCTAACTCGCTGTTTGTGTTTGCGTCTACTAAATTAGGGTCCCCAGATGGGAACATTAGAGCCAACGTTAGTCGCAAGTTGAGGTCAAGTCCACTGGAGAGGGACTGCAGCGTGCGTGGGCTTCACCGGGGCCTGGTCCTGAATCCACACTCTGACGCTCATGTGTGATTAACATTTGTTTATTATTTTGCATTTCACTGCTATTTACTAACAGATTCCGAGACAATAGACAATTTGCAGCCTCAGTTGTCTGGAAACCAGGAGAGTTTGGTTCCTAGCAACCATTCAGTATGTAAATGAGGTATTCTCGGGCTTAATGTTCTTCATTTTTGTAAAACAAATACACCATTAATCTGATTAAGCTCTCGATGGCGCAGCCTCGCAGCCTGGGCCGGGCACACACAGGGGCGCTTGCTCCTTGGGCAGGGGGCCAGGAACGCACCCTGTGGCCTGAGGACTGGCATTTTGCAGGGTGGTGAGCACTGTGCCAGCAGCCTCGAGCTACCTGGACTTACTGGCGTCCTTGGCCTCCCTGCAGCCGAGTTGGAGGCGGTGGCAAACGCTGTGGGTGACCGGTGCTGCTGGCCGGCTGGCCCGGGGCGCCCGTCCTCGCTGCTGCGTCCGGGTGTCCCGCCTCTGGCTTTCCCAGACCTGTTGCTTGTTGGAGAACGGCTTGTATGCTTGGCGGGGTGTGGACTCTGCAGCCCCCAGGCCCGAGAGAGGCTGACCTTGGCGGCTGGGGGCTCTGTCACGCGCAGGCCCGTGGTCACAGAGCACGGGACCAGCCCCTGAATCTGGACGGATGCAGGCGGCACCTTCTGGAGAGGGTCTGACGGCGGTGACGGGGCTCACGGCCACAGCACGTGACCACGTGGCTGGCAGCCGAGGAGGCGGCTGCTGAGGCGAGCGCCCTGTGCTTGGCGTCAGGCCCGGAGCTGGCCTGGATGGAGGGGATGTGGCCTCCCTGTGCCCCTCTCGGACAGCGAGGACAGGGCAGTGGCTGGCGGCGGGCACCTCAGGCCCGTCAGGGACACGCAAGGCTCCTTGTTCACAGACCGCCGTGCACGGCTGGAGCTCAACGTTCAGACTCTCCGTTCTGCAAAGAAACAGAGGTGGTCACCGCCAGACTGTGAGCTCGGAACTCGTGCCTCTCCTCCCGCCCCGCCCGCCGACCAGCGCCTGCGGTTCTCTCTGGAGAAGCGGCTGTGAGGACAAACAGAAGCTGTGTGGAATGGGAGCCTGAAGCTAATGGACACTAGGGCGGTGTGGTGGGGGCCGGGAAACAGACTGACCCTGAGCTGAGCCAGAGAGGGGAGGACAAGCACCCGTCACGACCCCCGTTACCCGCTGAGCCAGCAGCCCACCAGGTGGGTGGGAGCTCACCGGGCCTGGCAGATTGGTGGGAGTGCCCGAGAGATGGTGCCAAGGCTGTGCCAACAGGGGCGAGACGCACCAACACCAACACAGTGAGATGCACCGACACCAACACGGGCGAGATGCACCGACACCAACACAGGCGAGACGCACCGACACCAACACAGGCGAGACGCACCGACACCAACAGGGGCGAGACACACCGACACCAACAGGGGTGAAATGCACCGACGCCAACACAGGTGAGATGCACCAACACCAACAGGGGTAAGATGCACTGACACCAACACGGGCGAGATGCACTGACACCAACACAGGCGAGACGCACTGACGCCAGGACACCAACAGGGGTGGGATGCACCGACGCCAACAGGAGCAAGACACACCGACACCAACACGGTGAGACACCGACACCAACACGGAGAGACGCACCGACTCTGCTTTCCTCATGAGCTCCTGGAGCTGCACCGTGTGGGAACTTGGTGGATTGTTTTTCTTTCGCTCATTGCCCGTCTCCATTTCACTGGTCAGAATGTCCGTAGGCTGCAGCCCCCGGTGCAGGATGGAGAGACCCTCTCAGCAGATGGGGCCCAAGTCTCTTCCTCTCCTTGCCTGGGGTCCCCAGCGCTGAGGACTGATAAACCCACCGCCCTCCCTGGGCCGTCTCTGCTCACTCGCGGCCGCGCCAGCAGCTGCTCTGAGGGTCCCGGGCGTTGCTCTCCCAGAGCTCTCGGCCCCTCGCGCCCTGGCCCTGCCCCCGGCTGCCACACCTTGGCTTGGAAACGTTTCCAGCCTCTCCTTGGCAGGTTCTTTCTTTGGCTCCTTCAAGGCCTCCGTCATCTTCCTTTTCTTTCTTCTTTTTCTCCTTTTCTTTGGCCACTCACGGTAGTGCTCAGAGCCTGCTCCTGGCTGTGTGCTCAGTGCTTTCTCCTGCCGGGCTCGAGGCGCCCATGAGGGGCGGGTGGATGCCCAGTGAGGTGCCGCTGGACGCCCTGGGGGCATGAGCCGGTGTCCTGTGAGGTGGGGCGGTGCCCTCCCGACTGTCCCGCCTCCCGGCCCCATGCTCCAGGTCAGCAGGTGGCGTTTGTGGAAGGGTCTAGAATGTGGGCAGGGCGACCCTGTCTGCGGCAGCTGGCGAGGAGACCGAGGCAGGGCCCTGAGGCCCGCTGTCCCCGCACCGCCTCCTGGCTGCGGCCCTCCTTGGAAGAATGTTCCCTGTCTCTGCCCAAGTGGGCGCTGCCCGGAACCCTCACACGTGGCACAGCTGCCCCCTCCCTGCCCCGCCGCCTGCCAGCTGGGCTCTCTCTCCCCAGCCTCCGTGCCCCTCGCACTGAGGGCCTGAGGGAGCCGGCTCGCGAGGAGGTCGCCTGGCTGCTGCGTGCAGGGAGCAGCCGTTCTCCCGGGGACACAGGAGCATCTGGCGTCCCGGCCGTCCTGGCCCTGACCTGTCCTGGGCCATCTGGGCCCTCCCTGCGGTGAGACAGAGCCACAGGTGTCTGTCTCGGGGAGCCGGACTGGGTTTGGGTTCAGAAGAGTGGGATTGCAGTGTCCCTGCAGGCCGGTGTAAGTCTTTAACTTCCTTACCTCGTCCTCCCTCTGGTGACAGTGATGGCGGTGGTCGTGATAGTGGTGGTGGTGGTTATGGTGATGGTTGTGGTGGTTGTGGTGATGGAGGGGATGGTGGTGATGGTGGTGATGGAGGTGATGGAGGTGATGGTGATGGTGGTGATGGTGGAGGTGATGGTTGTGATGGTGGAGGTGATGGTGGTGGTGGTGGTGATGGTGGTGATGGTGGAGGTGATGGTGGTGGTGGTGGTGATGGTGGAGGTGATGGTGATGATGGTGATGGTGGTGATGGTGGAGGTGATGGTGGTGATGGTGGAGGTGATGGTGGTGGTGATGGTGATGGTGGAGGTGATGGTGGAGGTGATGGTGGAGGTGATGGTGGTGATGGTGGTGATGGTGATGGTGGAGGTGATGATGGTGGTGATGGTGATGGTGGAGGTGATGATGGTGGTGATGGTGATGGTGGTGATGGTGGAGGTGATGGAGGTGATGGAGGTGATGGTGGAGGTGATGGTGGTGGTGGCTGTGATAGCGACATCAGTCAGAACTGCCCTCGGGTCCTTACTGGGTGATGCTGAGAGTGCACGTCTGGGGCACGTGTGTGTTTGACACATTCAATGCTGATCTCTGGGTCCCTTTCCAGAGTTCTTTCCTGGGGGTCTTCCAAGCGGCTCCCAGAGGGCCTGTCCTTCCTGGATATTTTTGGCCATGCAGGCCCGTGGCCCAAGCCCGGGGCCTGAGGACAGGGGGCTGCCGTGCCCTCCACTGTGGGGGTCCCTGGAGGCAGGGCTGCGGGGGCTGTGTGCGCCTGACCTTTGCGCTCATGTTCTGGTGCTCCGACCGTGCCTGGCCTCGTGGTCTCCTGACCTGGAGGGCCGTCACGTCCCACCCAGTGGGATGCCCTCTGTGCCCTCGGGCCCTGCCCTGTGCACTGACCCCCGCTCCAGGCCGGGCAACCTCAGAAGCATTTGCGGGCGCCCAGAGAGCAGACCCTCGGACGCGGTGGTCAGCGGGCGCGGGGCCAGCCACCGGGCTGTGGGGCTCCGTCCCGTCCTGCTGAGAACGCTCTCGGCGCCCGGGTGACCGCCACACCCGCTGAGCACCCAGGCCCATGGCGCGTGGACGCAGCCCTGGGGCCCGGTGACACCCTGGTGACCAGGGGTGAGCCCCTGCCCCACGTGGCGCCCCCTCCTCGCCGCAGCCCTGCGCCCTGACCTCAGCCCAGACTGTCTCCGGCTCCCCCGGCCGCCCGGGCCCAAAGGGAGGAGAGAATTTCTTCTTTCAGGCTCTCGGAGAGAATCGCGAGCTGCACTAATTATAACGGGCTAAAAATAGCAGAAGCTGCGGCACAGGCTGTGTCGGCCCTGGAGGGTCCCGGAGCCCCCCGCCCACGAGCGCCTCCGCCGCGAGTGCCAAGGCCGGGCGGGGTGCAGGAGGGCCCCCCCGCCGGGTCCTGGCCACTGCCCCCCACCCGCCGGGTGCTGGCAATTTCCCCCCCACCCCCCCGCCGGGTCCTGGCCACTCCCCCCGCCGTGTCCTGGCCATCCCCCCGCCGTGTCCTGACCACTCCCCCGCCGGGTCCTGGCCACCCCCCCCCCGCCGTGTCCTGACCACCCCCCCCCCCTGCCGTGTCCTGGCCACTCCCCCGCCGTGTCCTGGCCACTCCCCCGCCGTGTCCTGACCACTCCCCTGCCGTTTCCTGGCCACTCCCCCCACCCCCGCCGTGTCCTGGCCGCCCCCCTCCGTGTTCTGGAGCTGGCCGGGCGTGTGGGGCCCATCCAGCGCCTGGCCTGTGCCTGGTTCCAGAGCAGCCGGACCCCGGCGTCCTGGGGGAGCAGAGACGCTGCCCCCTGCCGCGCTGTCCTGCCGGACGGTAGAGTCCGGGGGACAGACCCCAGGCTGGCGGTGAGGGCGGGGGGCAGTGGCACGCTCGGCCCTGCCCACGCCAGCCCCTCCTTGGCCCCTCACACGCGTGGGCTTGCTCCCGGCCAGGCCAGGACGGGCCTCTCCCCTCGGGGCAGTGAGTGTGGACGTGTCCACTCGTGGCTACGCACCGGCCTTCCCGACCAGCACGGACAGGCCGTGGGGCCGTCACCGTCTCCCCAGGGATGCCCGCGGTTGAGTCTCTGGGGCCAGGGCGGGGGCAGGGAGCAGCAGGCCAGACCCGCGCCTGCCTTCAGACCCGGTCCCAGGCGTGGCGCGGCGCTGAGGCACCAGCAGGCGGGCAGCAGCCGCGTTTACTCCGAGGGGCGCCTGGCGTTCGGGGAAGACCCAAGGCTGAGGGACCATCCACGAAGCAGCCAAGACTGAGCCACGGTTCTGGACAAGAACACGTGTCTGTGTGTGAGGCGACCGTGTAGCACAGGAGGAGCCGTGGGCTGGCGTGTCCTATCCAACAGGTGGCGCGCAGGGCCCACTCGTCCTGTTCGTCTGTCCGGTGCCCTGCTCACGGCCCACCTGCTGAGGGAAAGGCACGTGCGCCTTTCTTTCTCCTTTCCTTTTTATGGAAACAGGGTGACTCATTGCACTGAAAGCTGGGTTTTCAGCCCTGGATAGTGCTTGGGAAGCTCTGCGGGACAGAACAGGGACGCCAGGAGGCAAGACGGGGGATACAGCTCAGAGGGACGGAGGGGGGGAGGGGAGAGGGGAGGAGGGAGGGCAGGAGGGGAGAGGGAGGGCGAGGGGGGAGGAGGGAGGAGGGAGGGGAAGGGGAGGGGGAGAGGGGAGGAGGGAGGGCGGAGGGGGGAGGAGGGAGGGGAGGGGGAGGGGAGAGGGTAGGAGGGAGGGCGGAGGGGAGAGGGTGGGGAGGAGGCGGGGAGCTCTCTCCACAGCCTGGGTGCTGCTCTCACCGCGTGCCCTGTGCGCTGAGGCTGGCATGTGGAGAGCAGGACGGCGCATGCGTGGCCGTGTGCGTGTGGGTGCACACGCTCCCTCCCGGTGCCTGACCCGGGCCGGAGCTGAGCCCTTCACCGCTGATTCCTGCGGGGGACTCTCAGGTGTTCGAGGCTATTCTGAAGAGTCAGACGTCCCCTCGGACCCGAGTCCGGCCCTTTCTCCTCACCATATGCCGGACGGGCCCAGGAGCTTCTGCTCGTGAGCATGAGGGGGCCACCAGCCGGCCGGCCTCCCCAGGGTGCCCACGGGAGCCGTCCGTCTGTCCCACGGGAGCCGTCCGTCCATCCCACGGGAGCCGTCCGTCCGTCCCGTCTCCTGCCTGCAGGCCGCGAGGACACGCGCTCATCCCGCTAACTCAGGTGGCCGGTTCCCCCGCGCCCGCTGCCGCCCCGGGCCCCCCGCGTCCTGCTCACGGCCTGGCGGCCCCCGGCCCCCTGGCGTGCGTGTCTGTGCTTCGGGTCCCTCACTCTGATCAGCCGCGGAGCTGCCCCACCGGGCGTGTGCCTGCAGGTTTGTGGGCTCGGGGACGGCTCCCCGAGTCGCGCCTCCCCTGCCTCGTGGAAAAGCCGTGTCAGCTTCAGCAAGTAAAAGATTTCCGTTACTTCAAGTGAACCATCTCATTTAAAATTAGCCCAGGGTCTTACCAGGAAAGCAAATGCCCGAGCACGGCCGTGCGCACGCCCAGTGGCCCCGTGCGTCCGGCCCGTGTGTCTGTCAGGCCATTACCGCGTGTAATGAACGGCTGTTTTTGAACAGGAAAAGCCCAGGTTGACAGCGTGGCTGCGAGACGCAGCGAGTGGGGTGGAGGGCGGATTCGGTCTGGCCCGGGGAAGCCGGACTCAGCGGTTTCCAGCGCCCGTGTCTGCCGCAGGGACCGTGAGGCCGGCGTGGGGTGGTGTTCCGGGAGCTGCGGGCGAGCCCCAGAGCCAGCGCCCGCCCGCACCCCCACGCGTGCCCGGCTGGTGCCACCTCTGCCTCTGGCTCCTGGGGGGGCCGCGGAGACTCCCCGGAGGGCCGGGCAGACCGTGTGGGAGCTGGGGCGTCTGGTCTCCAGTTTCTGGACATGCCCACGCGGCCGGGAACTCGGCCCTCGGGCGCTGCAGACCCGTGGAGTCGCCTCAGGTTCTTGACGGCGTCCCCGGTGGGTTTGGGCTCCAGCCCCGCTGAGCACAGCACGAGCACTCGCCTGGGCACCTCTAGAGGCTCCCGGCCTGGCCTGCCCCTCTGCCCCCACCTGCCGCGGGCGTCACCTGGAGCACAGGGCGAGGGCTGGACAGTGCCCAGGGAGCCTCCTGCCTGGGCCCTCTGGCCCCTGCCCCGTATCCGCGCAGGGGTCAGGGGTCGGGGTGCCGGGCCCCATATCCGTGCAGGGGTCAGGGAGGCTGGGCCGCGTATCCGTGCACGGGGCAGGGGTGCTGGGCCCTGTATCTGTGCAGGGGGCAGGGGGCAGGGGTGTCGGGCCATATCCATGCAGGGGGTAGGGGTGCCGGGCCTTGCATCCGTGCGGGGGTCAGGGGTGTCAGGCCCCATATCCTTGCAGGGGTCAGGGGTGTCAGGCCCCATATCCATGCAGGGGGCAGGGGTGTCGGGCCGTATCCGTGCACGGGGCAGGGGTGCTAGGCCCTGTATCTGTGCAGGGGGCAGGGGTGCCGGGCCCGCAGCCCAAGGCCCCGCATGGGCCCTGCGGAGGAAGCGGGGCTTCAGGCCTGACAGGTTTGGGGGCCCCACTGGGGCGTCGCGGGACTCAGTGGAGCCGAGGGAAGCCCCGTTGGCTGAGGGCCGCGCCCGCACCTCCCTCCTGGGCCCCAGCTGCCCTCTGAGCCGAGCGGGCGGCTGCACGCGGGGGCCAGAGGGCGGGCCGGGGTCTCGGGGCTGCCGGGAGCCCTTGTCACCCCAGCCTCGCCGGGCAGGGCCAGTCCCGGCCTCGTCGGCTCCTCCGCCCTGCGGCTCCCCCGGGTGCCGGCCGCCCCTGCTGAGGCCCCTGGCGGACCCCCTCCCCGTGAGCCGCGTCTGCTCCCAGAGGACCCGCGTTAGGACGTCGGCAGTTACTGTATATTCAAAGCAGCCACCGAAGCACTTTATTTTCATTTTAAAGATTTGCAATTAGAGTGATTTGATGTATATACCTCAAATGCCTGATTATATACAAACCCATTACAGGGTTTACCACACATTAAATCCCTCCTTATTATGGGGTTTTGTGCACATTAACTGCCTGGTTGTGGGGATTGTTGTTTTTCTTGTTACTGCTCAATGTAACGTTTCCCTAGGTGATGAAGTGTATTATTACTGGCAGCATTTATTTCCGTGCGTGTTCTGTATTTCAGAAGAGAAAGGTATTTAAGCAGCAAAGACGCCGCGTTATGAAATTGGCTCCTTATAAATAGGTTCGCAGGAAGCAGCGCCCATCGTGGAGTGCGTCAGGCCCGTCTCCGGCCGCACTGCAGCGCCGTCCGAGGCGGCTGCTGGCCGCGGGGCTGCCCGGGCTGCCCGGTTCCCGCACAGCCGTGGCCGCCGCACCCCGCGACCCAGAGCCTGGGGCCGCTCAGCGCTGTCCTGGGCCCTCTCCCGGGCAGCCGCTGGTCTGACGGCCCCGGCCCCGGGTCCCGAGAGCCCGCAGGAGAGTCCCCGGTGGTGGCCGGGGAGGCTGCCGGTCCCTCCCTCGAGGCTGACACCCGCTGTGAGTCCCCCAGGGCACGGCTGACGCTGGACCCTGAGCACTCCCCCGGTGGCCCTCGGAGGCCCTGCACCCAGTGTGGGGGGAGGGGAGCAGAGCTGGTCGGGCATTGCGGGATGGTCGGACGGACGCAGGTGGGCCTCCTCTCCCTCCCGCCCCCTGCCCAGTGCCGTCCCGTCTGGCCACGCCGTGCCCGCAGGTCCCGGCGTCCAGCTGCTGCCAGTTCCCTCTGCGAGCGAGGGCAGAGGCGTGGGCCTGTCCCCCAGCCCCGCCGGGCTGCCCCCACCCCGGGACAGGCCTCCTGCGCCTCTTGGTCCCCCGGCTCTGAGGCCAGTCCCCGGGGACTCAGTGCCCAGGGAGGGTCTCTCAGGGCATCCCACGGGTGTTTCTCAGGGTTTGGGCTGCCACTTGCCCTGTGGGACCCGGGGTCTCCTGGGAGTGACGTGGCCCCTTCGCCTGCACCGAGCGTCGGGAGTGGTGTGGGCAGTGCGTCTCTCAGTGGCACGTGTGGCCGTGTCGTGTAACCCTGTAACAAGAGGCTGCAATACATGCACATGGGTTACTGTGTGTGTAATGTGTGCACATGTGGTGTGCACTGTGTGTGTGTAACGGCATGCACACCTGTAACAGGAGGGTGGAGTGTGTGCGCATGTGTGGTGTGTGCACGCATGTGTGGTGTGCGCACGTGTGTGATGCGTGTGTGTCGTTTGGGGCCCTCCTCTGCCCGGCCCCCTGTCCTGTGCTCTGCTCTCTCTCCGGAAGCCTGCGCCTTCCGTTCCTCCGCGCCAGTCTTCCTTCTGGCTTACTTCTCCTTTCGAGAATGTTTTTCTTTTATTTCTTTTCTCTCTGCCTTTTATTATGTTAGTTCTGAGATAAGAATCCCGATTTATGTTCCTTAATGTCCTCTATCATTTTCTTAATTTCCTGTGGCTGTTGTGAGTGTTGAGTTAGTTCCGTCTGTGTGGGGGGTGTGTCTCGCTGTCACGCGTTATTCCCTGTAGCTATAATTTCCTCGATTCCTTTCTGTCTCTAATGGGAACTTTCCGCAGATTCTCCCGCCGCCTCGCTCCTCCCTGCGAGGGCTCAGGACGTGTCTCGCCGGGCGTGGCCGGCCGTGTCCAGCACCTCCTGCTCGGGACCTGCGCGGGCCACGTCCCTCCACACTCCCTCTCAGCTCACACCCGCGGCCACCTCTGGCCTCAGCGGGCGGGGGGTGGGGAGGGTCTCCCGGTCTCAGGAGGTGGGCTCTGTCCACAGGATGTATGTGTGCGTGCGTACAGTGTGGGTGTGAGTGTAATTGTGCATGCGAGGGTGTGGGTGTGTGATTGTGTATGTGAGAGTGTGTGTGATTGTGTGTGAGGGTGTGATTGTGTATGTGAGTGTGGTTGTGAGTGTGTCATAGTATATGCGAGAGTTTGGTTGTGAGTGTGATTATGTATGTGAAATTGTGGGTGTGAGTGTGTGATTGTGTATGTGAGGGTATGAGGGCATGATTGTGAGTGTGGGTGTGAGAGTGTGGTTGTGTATGTGAGAGTGTGGGTGTGTGATGGTTTATGTGAGGGTGTGGGTGTGTGTGTATGTGGGGATGTGGGAGTGATTGTGTATGTGAGGGTGTGAGGGTGTGATTGTGTATGTGAGGGTGTGAGAGTGTGTGTATGTGAGAGTGTGGGTGTGTGATTGTGTATGTGAGGGTGTGGGCATGAGTGTGTGATTGTGTGAGTGTGTGAGTATGTGAGTGTGAATGTGTATGTGAGAGCGTGGGTGTGAGTGTGTGAGTGTGTATGTGAGGGTGTGGGCATGAGAGAGTTAGCATGTATGTGAATGCGAGAGTGTGATTGTGTGATTGTGTAAGATCATGGGTGTGAGTGTGTGAGTGTGTATGTGAGAGTGTGATTGTGTGATTGTGTATGTGAAATCGTGGGTGTGAGGGGTGTGTATGTGAGGGTGTGGGCATGAGAGAGTTAGCATGTATGTGAATGTGTGTGAGTGTGTATGTGAGAGTGTGGTTGTGTGATTGTGCCCGGCGCGGGGCTGTCTGTCTGTCTGTCTGTCTGGTGTCACGGCTTCCTCTGTCGTGAGTTGGCGCGGAGAGTGAGTGGGACGTGTGGAATGTTCCGGAGCCCCTGGGCCGTCCCCGGCTCGGCCAGAGGCCCCGGCTGCTTCCTGGTCCTGAGGTGGCACCGGCCTCCGGCAGATGGGCGGGACGGTGTCTGCAGGGGCTTCTAGAGCGAGTCCTGCCCGGTCCCCGACCCCTGCGTGTGCCTCTGCGTGCCCCCGCCCCTTCTCCTGGGGTCACGCGTGTCCTGAGAGCGGGTGATGACCGGGCCCTCACTGGCCGGGGCTGGAGGGTGGCGCCCCTCCTCGTGGCCTTCCCGGGGAGGAATGGCAGGAGACTTGGGCCGTGCGCGGTGGGTGCCGGATGCGAGTAACCCCGAGACAGTCCCCCTGGGGAGGCGACCGAGGAGAAAGCCTGTCCCCTGGGCGCCGAGGCCCACGGTGCAGGGCTGGGAACCTGGTAGCTGCTCAGGCAGCTGCAGAGGGAGTTGGCAGGGCTGGAGGGGGCAGGGCGGAGCCCTCTGTGGAGGCTACCCTGGGTTCTACAGCCAGCAGAGGGAGCAAAGGGGTGCAGGGGGGTGTAGAGGGGAGCAGGGTAAGTACAGGGAGTGGGGGTACAGGGGAGTGAGGGGAGTGGGGGGAGTAGAAGGAGTAGAGGGGAGCAGAGGAAGTAGGGAATAGCAGAAGGGAGTAGAGGGGAGCAGCAGGGGAGCAGGGAATAGCAGAGGGGAGTAGAGGGGAGCAGGGGAGCAGGGAATAGCAGAGGGGAGTAGAGGGGAGCAGGGGGTAGAGGGGAGCAGGGGGATAGAGGGGAGCAGAGGGGTAGGGGGAACAGGGGGAGGGGTATAGAGGGAGCAGGGGGTAGAGGGAGCAGGGGGATAGAGTGGAGCAGGGGGGTAGAGAAGCAGGGGGAGGGGTGTAGAGGGAACAGGGCTTAGAGGGGAGCAGGGGGAGGGGGGTGTAGAGGGGAGCAGGGGGATTGAGTGGAGCAGGGGGGTAGAGAAAGCAGGGGGAGAGGTGTAGAGGGGAGCAGGGAGTAGAGGGAGCAGGGGGAGGGGTGTAGAGGGGAGCAGGGGGGTAGAGAAAGCAGGGGGAGAGGTGTAGAGGGGAGCAGGGAGTAGAGGGAGCAGGGGAGGGGTGTAGAGGGAGCAGGGGGTGGAGGGAGCAGGGGGAGGAGTGTAGAGGGAGCAGGGGGTGGAGGGAGCAGGGGGAGGGGTGTAGAGGGGGCAGGGGAGGGGTGTAGAGGGGAGCAGGGGTAGAGGGGGCAGGGGTAGCAGGCGCCACCTCCTGGTGCCCATCAGCCCGGGGGAGCGGGAGCTGCAGCCCGTCCTCGTCCTCCTCACCTGCCCCTTCCCGGGAGGCACTGAGGCGAGGCCCGGGGGTGTGGTGTTGGCAGTGGTCGTCCCTCTTGCAGAGGGGCCAGTGTGGGGGCCAGTGGGGCTCGCGCCCTCAGACAGCCCCGGTGCTGGCGGGGCCTCGGGAAGAAGGACGCGTGGCCCCGCGGGAGCTGAGCCCGTCCTGCCCGCGCCCTCTGGACTGGGCGACCCGGGGCCGGGCAGCGAGTGTGCAGCCCCCAGGCTCCGTCTGAGGGTCTCACTGGCCTGCCAGGAGGGCTGGGCCCGAGGCCTGGACGCCACCGGCCTCCCTGTGCGGCAGCCTGGGAAGAGCATCACCCACGGAGGCCCCCGGAGGGGTTCGGGCTGCCCCGCCCCAGGGGACGCAAGGCGGGGGGGGGGGGGGGAGGGCGGGGCCGGCTGGTTCCGCCCGGCTGAGGGCGAGGGCGTGGGGCCGCCTGCTGCCAGGGAAAGTGCCTGCAGGCCCGGTGCCGCGGCGGCCGGCAGGGGGCAGCCGTGCCCGCCTCTTGCGGCCCGGCCGGGACAATGGCCGGTGGGCCGGGCAGGGCGCCGAGCCGAGCCGGCTGCGAGGCTGCGCTTTGAAATGGGATACGGAGAAAATCGCCCCGTTTCCAGTTTCCCTTTTGAGGTCTAAGTAGCTTATCTTTCTCTTAAGTTCCATTTTATGCTTTGAGTCGAGCCCCCAACAAGTGCTCCCAGCCCTAATTTTATGGTGTTACATTCTGAGTGGAGAGCGGCAGGTAATCCCGCGGCCTGGAGACCCTCCCCGTCGTTCCCGACGCTGCCCTGCGCCTGGCTCTGACTCGCGGCGTCTGCAGTGGAAGGCGGCTGAGTGGGGCCTGCTTCCCTGCTGCCCTGAGCCGGGTGCGAGTCCTCGGAGATGTGTGTCAGCTTCTGCCCTGACAGATTGCGGGGCTCACAGAGGCTGCACGCGGGCACATACATGTGCACACACATGCACGGGCACACAAATAAGTACAGGCATGTGCAGGCATACACACACGTACAGACACACACGCACGGGCACACACACATACGCAGGCACATGCACACACGCACAGGTACATGCACACATACAGGTGCACACATGCAGACACGCACAGGCACATGCACACATGCAGGCACACACATAGGCACACAGATGCAGACACTTGGAGACGCATGCACACACGCGCAGGCATACACATACACATGCAGCACACGACACATGCAGGTGCACACATGCAGGCACACACATGCATGTAGGCACACACATACATGCAGGCACGCACACATGTGCAGGCACATGCACACGTTAGGCACACACAGGCAGCACACATGTGCAGACACGCACACACATGTGCAGGCACATGCACACATTAGGCACACACATACATGCAGGCACGCACACATGTGCAGGCACATGCACACGTTAGGCACACACAGGCAGCACACATGTGCAGACACGCACACACATGTGCAGGCACATGCACACATTAGGCACACACAGGCAGCACACACGTGCAGACACGCACACTTATGCATGGACACACACAGATGGGTACATGACACACATGCAGAAACACATAGGTGGGCACAACATGCAGGCACACATATGCACGCATGTGGACACATGCTCACACATACATGCACACACATGCACAGGCACGCATGCTCACACGCGCGCACACATTCACAGCCCTTGCGAATGCCACGGAAGGCACCCTGGTTCATTGCATTTTAATGCCCAAGATGATTATTTAAAAATTTCCCCTCAATTATTCTGTTTAATTTGGAGTTTCAAGACCCTAAATGAAGGTGGTTCCTTTTTGTTCGAGTTAGAGCAGTCACGCGGCCTCTGAATGGCTCTTTATTCAGGAACTCACAACCTTTGTCTTTCTGCTCAAATTAATTATCTGGGATTTTACAAGATCATTTATTCAAATTAGGATCTGGAAGGCTTCCTCGCCCCTGCTTCCAGGGCAGCCTCGTCTCCTCGCCCCTGCGCGCGGGCGGCCAGTGGGCTCAGACCCGGCGTCGGACCCGAGAGAGGTTCTGCCGCGGTTCTTCTGGAACCGGCGGTGTTTACCCAACTAATCTTTGTTCTTGAAACCGGCATCTCGCTCGGGGCGACACGGACGCCCAGGGAAGCCGAGGTGCTCCGGGGGCTGCCCGCGTCTCCAGGGAGGAGGCTCAGCCTGCCAGGGGCACGTGGACCCGCGGTCTGTGCTCTGGCAGGCGGGGGCTGCCTCAGTGGCAGGAGCGGGACGGAGGGGAGCGGCCGGGCGGCTCCCTTGCCCCGTCCCGCGCGTCCAGGTGACCCGCCTGCCGGCTCGCCCCGGGGGCAGCTGCAGGTCCCTTTTGTCCCGGCAGCCTGGACGGAGGCTGGGCTGTGGCTCTGGCTGCCGCCGCGCACGCCCCTCTGCCGTCTCGGTCGTGGAGAAGCGCCCGCCCCGGTGAGTCCTGGCTCGGCTTGCGCCTGCTGTGACCGGCCGGCGCTGGCTTTGCTCTCTGCACTCTGGGTCTTTTTAGTAAAGTGGTTTCTGCCCTCCGGCTGGTTTGGAGTGCAGTTAGCGATGTATTCCCCCGTATTAGCGCGATTATCGGAGTGATTTTAATAAACGGAAGAGCTTCGGGTGAGTCAGATGCTACAAAAGAGCTTAGAGCTGTTTTTTTTTTTTTTTAACAGCAATTGGAATCTGTGTAGGTTTAAAAAATAAAGTGGAAAACAGGTTAGGCATCAGAAATGCAGAAAACGAAAATGAGTTATTTTGGTTAAGCTTGAGTGCTTCCGATTGATTTGAGCCCCAGCCTGGCGTTTCCCTCTCGGTCCCGTAATAGGAAAATATCGCGTCTGTTCAGGGCGATCCGCATCCACGGGCGATGGTAAACTGCCTCCCGGGAAAGCCGCCCGAGAGTTTGCAGAACCGGCTTTCCCGTGGGGGGAGCTGCGGGCTGGGGGCGTCTGCGTGCCGGAGGCGGGAGCGGGGCTGCCCTGGCCAACCTGCACCCGTGTTCGCTCCTGAGTGAGCACTGGATCGAGCACGGCCCGGCTTGCCCCCACCACGGCATTTCTCCCAGGAAAAGGCTTCCCGGGCCCGAGTCCTTCCCGGCGTGGGGCGGGCTGCGGTGGCCCGGGACACGCCTCGGGGAAGTCGAGGAAGCACGTGTGTGGTCCGTGCGCGGGACGGTTCTCTCCTCTCCGCCGTCTCCCGTCTGGGGAGACCCAGGCCCGCTCGCCCTGCAGGCCGGCCCCCGCCCCGCGTCCCTCGAGTGGCCTGCCAGGCCCTGCCCCGCTGTTGTTCCCTCGGTTCCTCGGGTCCGTCCTGGCCGACCCCGGCTCCCGCCGTGCCTGCTGGGCTTGTCTCGGGGTCAGACCTGGGCCGCCCCCGGCCGAGCGCCCTCGGGGGGCCTGGCAGCTCCGTCCCCCTCTGACCCGTCGCCGGGCCCTGCGTGCGTGGCACGGGCCCCGTGGGGGTGTGCGGAGCCCGACAGCCCGCGCGGCTCTGCTGGTGCCTTCACACGGGGTCAGTCAGCAGCCGTGCAGCCGCAGGACCTTGGCTCTCGCCCTCTGGCTCGCCTCAGACCGAGGGTCAGCGTGGTTCTGGCGTCCCCGAGGCAGGACCTGTCACTCCGGGAATGCTTCACGCGTCCCGGGCGGCGCCCAGCAGGTCTAGGAGCCCCTGCTCCCTTCCCTTCCCCGTCTGTGCCGCGGTGGCCCGCCACGCGTGTCCCCAGGACGGTGGGCACGTGGGCCACGCCAGGAAGCAGCCCCGCCCCGACCGGGCCCCTGCCCTCTTCCCGGGCTGGCTGACCGCCCGCAGCCCTGGCGGGGTGGGGGGCCGGGGCGGGTGAGCTCCCCACAGGTGTGGCCGCCTGGCCCGGAGCCTCGCTGAGCTGCCTTCTCGCTCTGCGGCTCTGGTGTGGGTCGTTTCCCGGCCCCCTCGGGGGCCCCCAGGCCTGTGTGTCCGAGGACACTCCTGACATGGACGAGAGGGTCGGAAGGTCCCTGGGCGGACTAGTAGTGACCGTCCGAGCTGGGCAAAGTGGGCAGGACCAAAGCCACAGCGGAGGGGGGGCTGCCCGGGCCTGCAGCCCCCCGAGGAGGGGGGAGACGGAGCAGAGGGGCTGCCAGGCGGGGGCGGGACGGCCCCTCAGAGCCGCGTTTCAGAAAGGTGTGCGGGGCCCTGGGTGAGCGTGGCTGGCCCTTGGCACCCTGCGCCCAGCCACTCACTTTGTCTGCAGGGCCCCGGCCGTGTCCCTGCGAGCCCACGTGCTCCCGGTGTGGGAGTGTCGTGGGGTCTGAGTTCAGGTGATCGCGGCCCGAGCAGTGCTCCCCCAGGTGCTCCCTGCTGCAGTCTGAGTTGCCCCGTTTCACCCCGGTTGGTGGAGACCACCCAGACGGTGTCTGTCTGACGCTTAGGCTCACGCAGGCGGGTGGGGGCGGGCAGGGAGCAGCTGGTGCTGGGCAGGTTCCCCGGGGGCCTCGGGGAGGCCGGGAGAACCTTCTCCACGGGAAGCCGAGTGGCGGAAGGCTTTGCCGTGGCTCTCGCGGTGGGCCCTGTGGCCGCCGTGCCGTGACTCCGGCCGCACACAGGTCTGAAGTGCACGGGGCCACGCGTCTCGCTGACTTCACACGCGTGACCGGTGTCCCTGCGACTTGCACGGCCCCTCTGTTGGTTCACGCGTGAGCCCTCTGGGCTTCCCGGGCACGGCAGCCCCGGGTGCGGCTCCCACCCGCTGCAGGGCCCCGGGTCGCTCTGCCACGGCCTGGCTCCGTCCCGGCTCTCCGTGCTCCTTGGCGGCCCACCCCGGGCCCCACCGGCCAGGGTCCTGCGAGGGCTGCTCGCGCGCCCTGCAGACGGGCGCCGTGGCGGGCAGCTTCATTAGGGCTTCATTGCTCATTTGATTGAAGGGGCGAGGGAGGGATTAGGCCTGAGCCTCCCGGAGACGGTAGGGGGAGTAATTAATTTCTGCCGTCAGATGCGTCGTCTGCGGAGCTGTGAAGACGCTGCCGTGGGGCCGGCTCCACGCTTCCGAAATGCCACAGAGCAGCGAGCGGCGTCTGCACGGACGCCTCACCCCTGTCTGGCCCCGGCCCCTCCCAGAGGGTCTGGGCTGCCCTGGGAGTGGGCCCGCGGGGGACACCAGAAAGCCCCCGAGCTGCCCCGGGAGCCGCGTCACCCACCTTGGGAAACACTGCGGCATGTAATGTAAGGACTTGCGTCCAGGGAGTCAGGGAACGTGCATAGACTTAGATTACATTTTTGTCTTCAATTGCATTTAAAATTTCCCAAAATTGTGGAGACTGGAGCGATAGTCCAGCAGAGACAGCACTTGCCTTGCCTGCAGCCAACCTGGATCTGACCCCCTGCACCCTGCCAGGAGAGATCCCTGAGCACTGAGCCAAGGGTCAGCCCTGAGCTCCGCCCAGTGTGGCTCCTCCCCACAAAAAAACTCCTGAAATTTGTCATAAAGTGTATTATTCACTCCGAAGATATTAATACACATTTTGAAAATTGAAGGTCTAATTGCAAGTCCCCAGAAAGCAAAACAAAAGTGTGTGTGTGTGTGTGTGTGTGTGTGTGTGTGTGTGTGTGTGTGTGTTAAAGAACAAAGCTAGGAAAATGCTCACAAAATACTCTCTGCATCTTTTGATCTTCATTGAGTTAGCGGAGACGCTGAACTGTCACGCTTCTGTTGGGAAGGGAGTCGGCCATGACATGGGGGGGCGGGAAGGGGCGCAGAGCCCCCCCCACACGCCACACGTATGGCCTGAGCCACATACCGTCAAGCTTGTGGAAGTTCAGAAAAATTGTTTTTTCCAGAAAAATCAATCTCCTGTCTGAGGGCTTGGTGCGGGCGGCCCCGCCTGACTCCGGGCCCACCTGGGGACAGGCCCCGGGGAGCACTGCCCGCTGGTGTGTCCCGCCCACCCGCCCGCGTCCCTGCTGTTGTCACAGGCCAGAGTGGGCTGAAGCAGAGTGAGCCGGGGCAGCCTTGCAGACCCCACCTGCGGCCGGCGACCCCGGGCTGCGGCCAGTGCTGAGGCCGCCGCAGCGAGGTTCCAGCCGCCCCTGCGCGGCGTGGCGGGCCCTCAGCGGCCGTGAGGGTTGGGCGTGGCGGCAGAGTCGGAGACTGCATGCGAGTCAGCCCTGCCCACGGGCTGCCCCAGGGCATCGGGCCTGCGGCCGGGACACGTGCCAGGGACGAGCTGGCCACACACCCCAAAAGACCGACTCCGGTCCGACGGCCCTGGGAGTCACCTCACCCCAAACTCCAGACTCAGACGCGCTCGGTTGTTCCCCGCAGCCGAGTGAGGCCGGTCTCATGGGGGAATATCGGCCATTAATTAGGGAGATATCAGTTGCCTTAGCAACAGATCCTTCCCCAAATCAGCCCGCGCTCCCGGCAGCCCCGCAGAAGGGGCCTCAGACCCCGGGAACCAGCCATTCCTTTGTGCAGCGACTCAGCCGCCCCGGCCAGCACCACCCTCCCGCCTTCCTCCCGCCCGAAGCAGCCGTGCCTCAGTTTCCAGAGCAGACCCGCCCTCGGGCAGCGTGTTCGCCGAGCCTGTACCGCACGGGGGACCCAGGTTCCTGTGGCCCCACGAGAGCTCCAAGAGCAGCGGCCACGGGGCCCTGCCCGCCAGCGTGGGGCACCCGGAGACGCAGGCCTGCGTCCAGCCCTGCTGCCCCTGGCCAGGCGCCAGCCCCTCGTCCTCGGGACCCCGCTGCGAATAATGTGGGGGGGCCGTGGTGGACAGGAACCGCCCCTGTGCTCCCGCTACGGGAGCCTGGTTCTCACGCTTCTCTTTCTGGATCTTGAGGATGTTCCCGCTTCTGTCCCTGCACGGAAATAGGCTTTTGTGATGTTCGACCCCGAGTCTGAGCTAAGGGCTCGCTGGGAAGGAGCCACTCAGCCGCCCCTCACGGCCCGTATGCAGGCACCACTCTCACATGCACACACACATGCACATATGCACACACATGCACACACACCCCACACAGCCGCATACATGCACCCTCACATGACACACGCATGCACACACGCATACACACACCCCGCACAGCCGCACACATGCACCCTCACATGACACACACATGCACACATGCATACACACACCCCACACAGCCGCACACGTGTACCCTCACATGACACACACATGTACACACGCATATACCCACCCCGCACAGCCGCACGCATGCACACACGCATGCACACATGCATACACACACCCGCACAGCCGCACACATGCACCCTCACATGATACACACATGCACACACGCATACACACCCGCATAGCCGTACACATGCACCACGCACTCATGCACCCTCTCATGCACACACACACGCACACATGCACCACACATACACATACCCTCTCATGCACACACACGCACCCCACACATGCACACACACGCACACGCACGCACACACACATTCTCGCATGCAAACACACACACACACCCCACATGCACACAGATGCACACACACGCACACATGCACCTCACACAGCTGCACACATGCACCCCACACACATACCCTTGCACGCACACCCACACACACACATGTACCCTCACATGCACACACGCACACATGCACCCCACACAGCTTGCCGGTCCACAAGCCTGTGGACACGCCATCCACCAGCATGCACACATGCCCACACACCACACACAGCACACCACACGCCCACCCGCACACCCTCCCTTCCACCAAGGTTGTTCGCCCTCTGCGCCTGCCCGTGGAGACGTGTCCCACCCAGCACTTGATTTTCTTGGTCACAAAGAGTGGCCTGAGGACTGGTCATCTCGGTCCCGAGGGGCCTGCCTGAGTCCCTGCCCTCGGGGGCCCTCAGAGCTGCAGGAAACCAGCCTTCAGGTCTTCTCTGGAACCTTCCAGGCAGCATTTGTTTGGAATTCATAATCTGCCTCATTTTCAGGGCAGAAATGCTGCCCCGGGCATGAGAATAGATGGACCCCTCTCGCACGGACGGAACCGCTGTCCCTCAGCTTCTCAGTGGCTGTGCACCAGGGCCTGCCCGCCGGCGCCAGTTTCAGGGGCCACGCCGGAGGCCACACGGGGAGAGCCAGGCCAGGGAGGGCTGGACTCTGCGTCCTCCCCAGGCCCAGACCCCAGGCCCACGCGCCTGCCTGGTGGGCCGTGAGGGGGGCTCTGAGGACCCTGGGAAGATGCAGTCCTCTCCCCTCTGCGGTGGAGACCCCGGGCCCTAACTTCCTGGAGACAGCGCAAGGAGGCACCGCACTGCCAGGGCGTGTCCCAGACACCCGAGTGACCTGTGCGTGGCTCAGGCATGGAAGGAGAGTGTGAGGAGAGTTGGGGGGCCTTAAGAGAGGAGAGGGAGAGGAATGTGAGGAGAGCAGAGGGAGGGGAGGGTGAGGAGAGCGAGGGAGGGTGAGGAGAGCAGGGGCAGGGGGAGGAGAGCAGGGGGAGGGTGAGGAGAGTGAGGGAGGGTGAGGAGAGCAGGGGGAGGGTGAGGAGAGCAGGGGGAGGGGGAGGAGAGCAGGGGGAGGGTGAGGAGAGCAGGGGGAAGGGGAGGAGAGCGAGGGAGGGTGAGGAGAGCAGGGGCAGGGGGAGGAGAGCAGGGGGAGGGTGAGGAGAGTGAGGGAGGGTGAGGAGAGCAGGGGGAGGGTGAGGAGAGCAGGGGGAGGGTGAGGAGAACAGGGGGAGGGGGAGGAGAGCGAGGGAGGGGGAGGAGAACAGGGGGAGGGGGAGGAGAGCAGGGGGAGGAGAGCAGGGGAGGAGTGGCGAGAGCATCGCCTGCTGTCTCCCGCTGTCTCCCCTTCATCTGGGCCACCCACGCGCCTCCCCTGCTCCACGGGCAGCACAGCCTGTCCTGCCCTCATGCCCAGCCCTGCCCGCCAGGTGGGATGTTTCGAGGGACTGGGGGAGAAGCCCCGACCCGCCGTGGTCAGCTGTTCCCAGGGAGCCACCGCAGGGTCCCGTGTTGTCCCCTGCGCCGAGCGCCAGCACTGCCAGACCCGAGACCCCTCAGTGTTGCCTTCCCCTTTCCGGCCACACCCTGACCCTGCACTCGGCCAGGCAGTCTTTCTGTGGGCTGTCCCCTCTGTCCGGGGTCTCCACCCCAAGGGGCGCACAGCAGGGAGGGGCGCCGCCGGCAGAGGGAGAGGAGGAGGGGCAGGAGGAGGAGGGGCAGCAGGAGGAGGGGCAGCAGGAGGAGGAGGGGGAGCAGGAGGAGGGGCAGGAGCAGGAGGAGGGGGAGCAGGAGGAGGGGGAGCAGGAGGAGGGGGAGCAGGAGGAGGGGCAGGAGCAGGAGGAGGGGCAGCAGGAGGAGGAGGGGCAGCAGGAGGAGGGGCAGGAGGAGGAGGAGGGGGAGCAGGAGGAGGGGGAGCAGGAGGAGGGGCAGCTGGAGGAGGGGCAGCTGGAGGAGGGGCAGCTGGAGGAGGAGCAGGAGCAGGAGGAGGGGCAGCAGGAGGAGGAGGGGCAGCTGGAGGAGGGGCAGGAGGAGGAGGAGGGGGAGCAGGAGGAGGGGGAGCAGGAGGAGGGGCAGCAGGAGGAGGGGCAGCTGGAGGAGGGGCAGCTGGAGGAGGAGCAGGAGCAGGAGGAGGGGCAGCAGGAGGAGGAGGGGCAGCAGGAGGAGGGACAGGAGGAGGAGGAGGGGGAGCAGGAGGAGGGGCAGCTGGAGGAGGGGCAGGAGGAGGAGGAGGGGGAGCAGGAGGAGGGGGAGCAGGAGGAGGGGCAGCAGGAGGAGGGGCAGCAGGAGGAGGGGGAGCAGGAGGAGGGGGAGCAGGAGGAGGGGGAGCAGGAGGAGGGGCAGCAGGAGGAGGAGGAGCAGGAGGAGGGGGAGCAGGAGGAGGGGCAGCAGGAGGAGGGACAGGAGGAGGAGGAGGGGGAGCAGGAGGAGGGGGAGCAGGAGGAGGGGCAGCTGGAGGAGGGGGAGGAGGAGGAGGGGGAGCAGGAGGAGGAGGGGGAGCAGGAGGAGGGGCAGCAGGAGGAGGGGCAGCTGGAGGAGGGGGAGCAGGAGGAGGGGGAGCAGGAGGAGGAGGGGGAGCAGGAGGAGGGGCAGCAGGAGGAGGGGCAGCTGGAGGAGGGGGAGCAGGAGGAGGGGGAGCAGGAGGAGGGGAGCAGGAGGAGGGGCAGGAGGAGGAGGAGGGGGAGCAGGAGGAGGGGGAGCAGGAGGAGGAGGGGGAGCAGGAGGAGGGGCAGCTGGAGGAGGGGCAGCTGGAGGAGGGGGAGCAGGAGGAGGGGGAGCAGGAGGAGGGGGAGCAGGAGGAGGGGAGCAGGAGGAGGGGCAGGAGGAGGAGGAGGGGGAGCAGGAGGAGGGGGAGCAGGAGGAGGAGGGGCAGCAGGAGGAGGGGCAGCTGGAGGAGGGGCAGGAGGAGGAGGAGGGGGAGCAGGAGGAGGGGCAGCTGGAGGAGGGGCAGGAGGAGGAGGAGGGGGAGCAGGAGGAGGGGGAGCAGGAGGAGGGGCAGCTGGAGGAGGGGGAGCAGGAGGAGGGGGAGCAGGAGGAGGGGGAGCAGGAGGAGGGGGAGCAGGAGGAGGGGCAGCAGGAGGAGGAGGAGCAGGAGGAGGAGGGGGAGCAGGAGGAGGGGCAGCAGGAGGAGGGGCAGCTGGAGGAGGGGGAGCAGGAGGAGGGGGAGCAGGAGGAGGGGCAGGAGGAGGAGGAGGGGGAGCAGGAGGAGGAGGAGCAGGAGGAGGAGGGGGAGCAGGAGGAGGGGCAGCAGGAGGAGGGGCAGCTGGAGGAGGGGGAGCAGGAGGAGGGGGAGCAGGAGGAGGGGCAGGAGGAGGAGGAGGAGGAGCAGGAGGAGGGGCAGCAGGAGGAGGGGGAGCAGGAGGAGGGGCAGCTGGAGGAGGGGGAGCAGGAGGAGGGGGAGCAGGAGGAGGGGCAGCAGGAGGAGGAGGAGCAGGAGGAGGGGCAGCAGGAGGAGGGGGAGCAGGAGGAGGGGCAGCTGGAGGAGGGGGAGCAGGAGGAGGGGGAGCAGGAGGAGGGGCAGCTGGAGGAGGGGGAGGAGGAGGAGGGGGAGCAGGAGGAGGGGGAGCAGGAGGAGGAGGGGGAGCAGGAGGAGGGGCAGCAGGAGGAGGGGCAGCTGGAGGAGGGGGAGCAGGAGGAGGGGGAGCAGGAGGAGGGGGAGCAGGAGGAGGGACAGCAGGAGGAGGGCGGGGCGGGGCCTGCGGCTCAGACTGAGCGTGGGGCCTCTGGGGAGGGTCCCGTGCCGTGTCTTCCTTGAGTTCCCACCCGCACTGAGCCCTGGGCCCCGGTGCTCCGTGGCCGTGTCAGAGTGGACGCCCTGGGTGTGGCCGCTGGCGGGGGGACGGGCTGCGGGGGGCGGAGCGGCCGGGGCTGTCCCTGGGAGGCTCCCGCGTCTCCTGAATAGGAGAAAGCAAGTGACAGAAAAATAACTCAAAATTGCTGTGAAATGAATGTGTTCCAAAAGCGCAGCCAACAACATGCACTTTAATGTAACACGTTTCTTCTTATTTGGCAGTAAGTTAAGACCTGTGTTGTTTGAAGTTTATATAAAATGGATGAAAAGGTGTTATTTGTGTTAAAAATGAAACCAAATTACTAAGTGGTTTGAAATCCATGGCTTTTATTATCCAAATGTAGCCAGTTAAAAGTAATGTCACTCGAAGAGTAAAAATAAATTAGGGTTAACAGTTACTGGTTTCCTTGTGGGTTTTCCCCCTTTGTTTTGTTTTTGATGAAGGAAACAAGTAAAACCCATCAAATGTAAGCACTTAGTCATTACAGTTTCACAGTTTTCTTTAACACGACTCCAAAAATCTAACAACAAAGAAGTTTCATTTCCCCTTAAGATCCAGCTCGCGTATTTTCTCCTGAGGCCTTTTCTCCTCTGAGTTTCCCGGAAAGAGCACCAGGCCGTAGGCCCGAGTCGGTGGGCGCGGCCCTCGGCGCCCGTTGTTCTGCCCCGAGTTGCAGGAGTGGCCCTCGGCGCCCGTCTCCTGCCCCGAGTGCTCCAGAGGGCACGGAGGGTGGCTGTGGCAGGGCGGATTCACTGCGCGGGCGGACGGGCAGCTGTGCCCTGAGAGCTGGACTTGCTGCAGGAGTTGGGGATGGACAGGACTCCTGTGCAGGGGCTGACCCGCTGCAGGAGTGCGCGGACGGCAGGTGGTGTTGTCTGGAGTGACACCTGCAGTGTTGGGCAGGGCGGTGGTGGTGTGCATGAGAGTGTGGCTGTGGTGCGGCTTAGTCACCGCGGGAGCGAGCGAGGAGCGCCTCTGAGGAGGAACTGGAAAGACCTGGAGCTGCACAGGAGCTACAGCTGCTGTTTGTGCAGGTGACTCTTGGAGGCTTACCCTAGACTCTCTGTGACACCGCAGTGTTGTGTGTGTGACACCACAGTGTTGTGTGTGTGGGGACACCTGCAGTGTTGTGTGTTCTGACTGCAGTGTTGTGTGTGTGACACCTGCAGTGTTGTGTGTGTGACACCTGCAGTGTTGTGTGTGTGACACCACAGTGTTGTGTGTGGGGACACCTGCAGTGTTGTGTGTGTGACACCACAGTGTTGTGTGTGGGGACACCTGCAGTGTTGTGTGTGCTGACTGCAGTGTTGTGTGTGACACCACAGTGTTGTGTGTGGGGACACCTGCAGTGTTGTGTGTGTGACACCACAGTGTTGTGTGTGGGGACACCTGCATTGTTGTGTGTGCTGACTGCAGTGTTGTATATGACACCACAGTGTTGTGTGTGGTAACATCTGCAGTGTTGTGTGTGGTGACACCTACAGTGTTGTGTGTGTGACACCTGCAGTGTTGTGTGTGTGACACCACAGTGTTGTGTGTGGTGACACCTGCAGTGTTGTGTGTGTGACACCTGCAGTGTTGTGTGTGCTGACTGCAGTGTTGTGTGTGTGACACCACAGTGTTGTGTGTGCTGACTGTCTTCCACAGTGTTGCGTGGGTATTGTGTGCCTCCAGAAGGTGCAGGTGTTGCCCATGGCGTGGGTGTGTCCCAGCTTGTCTGGGTGCCATCCCCGCTGCCTTCTGCAGGGCTGTGTCAAGGCTCCCTAACTAGTGCGGCCGCTCGGGGCCTCACCCTGCAGCTTGGGCTTGCCCTGGGGGACTGAGCAGCACAGGGAGTCACAGTTGGGTGCTGGGTGCTCAGTACTGGGTGCCAGATACTGAGTGCTGTGTTCTGACTCAGTTCAGAGAGCTGATTTCCGGTCTGGACTCTAGGTTCAGGGTGGTGGGTGCTGGATGCTGGGTGCTGAATGCTGGACACGGCTCTGGGTGCTGACCCAGTGCTGATCTGGAGTAGATGTTCCCCCCTCCCAGGCCCTGCTGCCGTGGGTGGCCCTGTCTGTCCCTCCCTGCAGAGGCAGCGCCCAGCGGTCACTCTGTCACCAGGTGAAGGACACCGTCCTTTGGGCTGGCCCGCAGAGGTGAGCGCCCAGGACGGGCTGCCGAGGGACTGTTGGGGACTCGAGCCCTCATGAGTTGTCCCCACCGACCCCTGGGTGCCTTCTGTGTCCACATCCTGTTGTTAGGCGCCGCACCACGGCTCGGCCACACGTGTCCTCGTGGGCAGCCGTGCGTCTCGGCCGGGCGTCCGTTATTGCCGCAGTCAGAATTCCTCGCCTGTCTGCTCCTGCCCTTGCGGCGTCCGTGCCGTCCGGCGTTCGTTCCCCCTCAGCTGCCCTTCCCTCCTCTCCACAGGGCTTTGTGCAGGGCAGACGGCGAAGGCCTGACGGTCCTGATCTGCCGCCTCGCCCTGTGGGCTGCGCCTGCCTTGCCCGGTCAGGGTGCTGGCGGCCTCCGTGCTGGCCTGGATTCCTCTGGATTCCTCACTCATGTTCTGCATTCAGCCGGTGCTCATTCCCAGGCCGTGTTTGTCCGAGGCGTGAGGTGCTGTTTGCTGATGGGCCCAGTGGCCCTTTCTTTGCTCTGGGCTGACTCCCGTTGTGTATGGCTTTCTCCTGCTGTGGTCGCACCCAGAGCAGCAGCACCACTGCCCTGCGAACCGGCCCTGGACCAGGCGCTGCAGCCCAGCTGGGGGCTTCTCCCAGCCCAGCTGCTCGGATATGCGCCTCCTCGTGCAGAGTCGGTTTCCCCAAAAAGCCAACTGCCTAATTTGCCGGGAAAATTAACTGTTTAAACCTTCCTTGCTTTTTGTCATATTTCAAAATGTGTTAGCTAATATTACTTTAAATAATCAGGGTATCACTTTTATCTTGCAAATTTATGCGGAGAGAGAGGCTGCAGATTGAAGTCTGAGAGAAGGTGCTGCTGAGAGGTGCTGGGCGTCCGGGCAGCGCCTCCTTGGCCGAGACGAGAGCCTGCGTCAGCACTGGCCTTTGGATTTGGGAATTTGGGAATATAACTCGTTCTGGAAGTTTTAGATGGGGGTCCTGGTCATCATGGAGTAAGAGCAGAGGGCTGTGTCTGTCCCTGTGGCAGGTGTCAGAGTTTGGCCTTGTCAGAAAATCCTGTGCCCATGCTGAGAGGGAGGCAGAGCTGGTTCCCGTGATGCTCACTGAATCTGTGTGGATGCTTCCAGAAAGCAGAATCACCGCACGTGCTAGTCAGAGCACCCTCCAGACTCGTCCTGATGGTCTCTCCCCATGCCCCCTGAATTCACCACTGTGAATTCACCCTCCAGAGACCCTCCACAGACGCCCTCAACATAGACCCTCCACAGATGCCCTCCTCAGACACCCTCCAGAGGCCGTCCAGAGACACCCTCCACAGACACTGTCCAGAGACCCTCCACAGACATCCTCCACAGACACCCTCTACAGATGCCCTCCACAGACGTCCTCCACAGACACCCTCAACATAGACCCTCCACAGATGCCCTCCACAGAACCCTCCACAGACACCCTCAACATAGACCCTCCACAGATGCCCTCCTCAGAGACCCTCAACATAGACCCTCCACAGATGCCCTCCACAGACACCCTCCAGAGGCCATCCAGAGACACCCTCCAGAGACACCCTCCACAGACACTCTCCAGAGACCCTCCACAGACATCCTCCACAGACACCCTCTACAGATGCCCTCCACAGACGTCCTCCACAGACACCCTCAACATAGATCCTCCACAGATGCCCTCCACAGACACCCTCAACATAGACTCTCCACAGCCGCCCTCCTCAGAGACCCTCAACATAGATCCTCCACAGACACCCTCCACAGACACTCTCCAGAGATTCTCCACAGACACCCTCCACAGACACCCTCAACATAGACTCTTCCCATAAACCCTTGACACAGACCCTTCACATTGGTCCTCCACAGAGACCCTCTGCAGACACCCTCCACAGAATCTTCCACAGACCTTTTACATAGAACCTCCACAGAAACTCTCCACATACGCCTTCCACAGACACCCTCCACACAGACCCTCCACAGATACTCTCCACAAGACCCTCCACAGACAGTCTCCATGGACACCTTCCACAGACGCCCTCTACACAGACCCTCCACAGACACCGTCCACGACACCCTCCAAGTAGACTTTCCACACAGGCTCTCCATATAGACCCTTCCCTTCAGCCCTGGTTGGGGTGCTGCTATCTTCATTTGTGGGCTACCATTCACTTACTTCAGTAACATGCTTTGGGCTGTTCCACAGTCAGAAAAGCTCCCAGGCAAGACTTGATTGTTTGTGATTAGAGACTTTTCTGAGGGCCCTGGAGAGCCAGGAAGAATGTGTGGTATGGTGAGCGCTGCCCACAGAATAGTCCAGAACACATATTGGAGAGGTTCTGGCAGCGCGTGCATCTGCTATCACTGAGCCTCACTCCCCGCTTAGGGCTGGAGCTGGAGGGTGTCCGTCCCTGGACCCTCCTATGTGCCTCCCCACCAGTGAAGGTTGGGACGGGGCCACTGAGGGTCCTGTGCAGGGGAGGGATGGGGGAGGGCAGGATCCTGTGCAGGGGAGGAGAGGGGAGGGCAGGTCCTGTGCAGGGGTGGGGAGGAGGGCAGGGTCCTGTGCAGGGGTGGGGAGGAGGGCAGGGTCCTGTGCAGGGGTGGGGAGGAGGGCAGAGTCCTGTGCAGGGGTGGGGAGGAGGGCAGGTCCTGTGCAGGGGTGGGGAGGAGGGCAGGGTCCTGTGCAGGGGTGGGGAGGAGGGCAGGGTCCTGTGCAGGGGTGGGGAGGAGGGCAGGGTCCTGTGCAGGGGTGGGGAGGAGGGCAGGGTCCTGTGCAGGGGTGGGGAGGAGGGCAGGTCCTGTGCAGGGGTGGGGAGGAGGGCAGGTCCTGTGCAGGGGTGGGGAGGAGGGCAGGGTCCTGTGCAGGGGTGGGGAGGAGGGCAGGGTCCTGTGCAGGGGTGGGGAGGAGGGCAGGTCCTGTGCAGGGGTGGGGAGGAGGGCAGGGTCCTATGCAGGGGTGGGGGAGCGGCCAGGTGGGCTCCAGGTCTGCTGCACCCCAGCAGCCCCTCGGAGGCCCGGGATGGCCTGAGCCTGCCACTTCCCCCGGGACCCAGACCGGGGGCGTCGCTGAGTGTCCAGCTGCAGCAGGGCAGACCCTGCCCTGAGACTCAGCTCCCGCCAGGAAGCAGGTGACGCCGGGGGAGCCGCCCGCCCCAGCAGAGGTGCCGCAGCGCCCAGGAGGCCCCTGGGTGCTGGCTGGGGGCAGCGCTTCCTGCCTGAGGGGACCCGCCGATCCCAGCGAGGGGCCTGGACGGGGCATTTGCGTCCTCCACACAGCCGTTCTCGGGCGTCTCCTGAGAGCCACGGCGCAGCATGAGCCACGGCTGCTGGAGAGACCAAAAGTTAATGTGTGTGTGTGTGTGTGTGTGTGTGTGTGTGCGCGCGCGCGCGTGTGTGTGTTTTCCTGTGTTTGGGCCACACCTGGTGATGCTTGGAGGTTATCCCGGCTCCGCATCCAGCAATTAGGCCAGGTGGGGACCGTATGGGATGCCGAGGTCGAACCCGGGTCGATGTAAGGCAGACACATCCCCGCTGTGCCATCAGGCTGCCCCCCACCTTAATTTCTTAAAACTTCCTGAGTGAGGACGGTGGGGCGGGCGCAGCCGTGTGCCCTGGCCGGAGGGAGAAGGGCCACAGCCGCCCTCGCCTGTCCAGCCCCGGGCCTGGTGCTCGCTCCCACCTGTCTCGAGCCCTTCAGGCCAGGTGGGCCGTGCTGGTGGGGCAGGACTGGCCCCAGCGCTGTGGCCCCGTGAGGCTGGGCAGACCCCGGCTGGCCCAAAGGTTTGGGTGAAGGAGGGACGGGGACCCTCGTCTGCCCGAGTGCTGGGTCAGCTCTTCCCGGAGAGGACTCAGTTTCCCCGAGTTTCCTCGGCCCCACCCCCTCCCTCTCTCCTGCTCTCAAGGGAACCCGGGGCTTCCCTCCTCCTGCCCCGGGACCCAGAGACAGGACCAGAGCCAGGCCCCCGAGGGGCAGTGTGGTGGGCAGCCTGGTCCCGAGAGGGTCTGCCAAGGGCTGCATCTTGGCGTGCGCGCACGCACACACACGTGTGTGTCCCCTCAGTGATGCCGCCCCTCACGGGGTTTCGACCCTCGGGGCTGTGCTGCAAACACCATTCTAGTGGCACCCAGGGAAGCTCACCTCCACCCTCAGACCTGCAAAGGTCTCCACCCTCTGACCTGGGCACGCTGTGTCTCCACCCTCTGACCTGGGCACACTGTGTCTCCACCCTCTGACCTGGGCACGCTGTGCCTCCGCCCTCTGACCTGGGCACGCTGTGTCTCCACCCTCTGACCTGGGCATGCTGTGTCTCCACCCTCTGACCTGGGCACGCTGTGTCTCCACCCTCTGACCTGGGCACACTGTGTCTCCACCCTCTGACCTGGGCACGCTGTGCCTCCGCCCTCTGACCTGGGCAGGCCTCTACTTTCTGACCTGAGCAGACTGCACCTCCACCCTCTGAACCAGGCAGGCTGTGCCTCCGCCCTCTGACTGGGCAGGCTGTGTCTCTCCCCTGCGCCTCGCAGCCTCTCTCCAAGTCCTGCCTGGCAGCTCTGGAGCACTGTGAACCCGGGCAGGGCCGCCCTGTGCTGGCCGGGCTGGCGGTGGGGTGCCCCGACGTGGAGGACGTGGGGGGCAAGGGCTGCGGTACTGGGTGCGGCTCCCGCCTCCTCAGGGGGAGGCCCGGGTTCCCGTGACACGGCTGTGGGGACGAGCAGCCCCGGGGGCGGGAGCATTCGGGATCGGACTCTGGTGCTGAGGAGAAGGTGGCAGATGCAGCCCCAGACTGGGCCTCTCTCTCAGGGAAGGGGGAGGGACGGGCCCGTGGGAGCCGGACTGCTCGGTCCCGCCACGTCCAGCCAGAAGGACATGGCGCAGGCAGGGCCGGGCCGGGGGCAGGCGGGGGCTCTCGGCACGTCCACTCCCTGCGGGCCCCCGGGGTGTGGCGCATGGCCCCTGCCTGCCGCCTGCTTGGGGCCCGTCGGCAGAGTGGGCCCCGGGCAGGGGGTGCGGGGGAGGCAGCGTCCGCGTCCTCTTTCCTGGCCGGGACCTGGACTCGGCTCCTCTGAGTCCGCACCGTCGTCCAGGGCTGCTGGGCCCTGCCCGGAGTGCTCCTTCCAGAGGGGAGGCGGGCGTGTCCCCGCCTTTCTCTGTCCTGCCGGGGTCCCGGGGGATGCTCTGTGCGCTCAGGCTCCGTCCTGGGAGGGGACACCGTGTGGCCGCCCACCCTGGCGTGTCCCACCGTGGAAGTGGGGCCACAGAGTCCGGCTGCCGCTTCCCCAGTTCCTGGGGCTCCTGTTGTTATTTACATGTAGATGGAGAAAATTGCCATCTCGAGTCATTTGGGAAATTTCAGCAGTTTGAGCACCAGTGATCTCGGAATTGAATGGGTTTCAAACGCCGTGTTCCAGCGCCGTGTCGCATATGTAATGTGTCTGCAGCGTGCACGGAGGCTTTCTCAAAACATTTACATTAGACCTGTCAGGTATTTATGAATAGCAAAAATTAATTTCCCCAGCTCTGTCATCAGATGGAGAAATGGATTCCAGCGCGGGGACCGTCAGAGTTTCCCGTGCCACCGTGCGCCTTCAATGTCACGCGCTTACACCAGGTGGCCGTCGCAGCTTCGGCTTAATGCGGCTCCAAATGATAGGGTAGCGACTGTGAGGGGAATTAAAATAGTATCATACTTATGATTTAAAAGCAAGTTAATTACCAGGGCTTGTTAATAAACAAAGAAAAATTCAGAATGTATTATCTGTTCTATAGCGTATCAATAACAAGCACGAGGCTTTGAAAACAAAAAACTCCACCACTTCGTGACGATGAGGTGGATGAAAATATTTAATTAAACTGTTGACAAGTGTGCTAGTCTACTAATGGCCTTCCAGGAAGGAAGGGATTCTTAGACATTTGTTTCTGCCTTTCCGGCACGTCTGAAAGTGTCGTGTGACCCAATGGGAAGTCATCCACGCGCACGACCAGAAAAACAGACACTCACAGACTCAACGAAATCCCGCCCCAGACACCAGTGGTGTTTTCCAAGGAAACAGAGCAGTTCTACAGTCTGTCTGCAGCCAAGAGACCCTGAAAACCAAAGCAGTTCCGAGAGGGAAAAACAAAAAAGGAGGCATCATGTTTCCGGATTCAGACTAAATCATAAAACAGTGGCGATGGAAACGGTATGGTGCCAGGGCGAATCCAGCTCAGGCCCCCGAGCTCTGAAAGGAGCAGAGGCCCCGCCACGGAGAAAGCAGGTCTCCGGCAGCTGCCGCGAGCCCTGCCCACCTCTCTACAACACTGTCGCGCCCGTGTGACAAGCCGCAGAGTCAGACCCAAAGTTACTGAACGGGAGACAGTGACAGGCCCCGGGCCCCAGCACCAGGGACGCGTTCGAAGGCTCAGCCCTCTGTCAAGAGAAGCAAAAGAAGCAAAAGTAAGAACAAACACGTGCACTGCCGCAAATCACAACACCTCCCCCCAGAAAGCCCCCCCACGACAAGGGCAGCCTCTGGGGAGAGGCGCTTGCACCGCAGGCCTCAGGCAGGGGTTAATAACCCAAGCATATGAAAAACTCAGCACCACACAGAAAGGCCAGAAATTCATCAAAAATGGACCAACGCATGGACAGAAAAAGTCTGCTAGACACCGACAATCCGCGGACACGAGGAGCGTCGTCCCAGGGTCACTTACTAGAGAATTTTGAGTCAAACGGCCTCAAGACCCCCTCACACTGGTGAAGTGGCCGACGCAGAGTGACACGGAGGAGAAAACTCCAGTGCGCTGGGGCAGCCCCTGGACGGCCCGAGCCCCTGAACGGGAATTCCGCAGGGTCCAGAGGCCCCTCCCGGGCGCTCGCCTGGAGGCTCGAAAGCCTCCTCGGTGTCCGCACCCTCTGTCAGAGCAGCGTGGGTCGCCGCCGGGGCCCGTGGACACCAGCAGGGCCACGGGTGGGGGGGACCGGATAAAGGCTTATCTCGTAACCCCCCCGAGTCTGCTCTGCTGTTAAAGGGGAAATCTCCCCCGACATCAGGGAAAAGAGGATGAGGCGAGGGGCCGGCAGTCGGGAAGCGGAGACAGTGGCTGAGGGCGGCCCACGTGGACGAGGCGTCACCAGAGGCACAGCAGAGCTCCGGGGAAGAGCGGGTGGTCAGCAGCAGGGAGGGCCGGGGCCAGGTGGGGTGTGCGGACAGACACCGTCCGGGGGCGGGGAGTCAGCCGGGCCGACGGGGACGGGGCCCAGTGGCCCTCGGCCATCGCTAAGAGAGCAGGTGTCGTGTTTTCAGGGTGGTCCCTGAGCTGAGCAAGGGGCCGGCTGCCATGCCTGAGGGTCAGGGTATCGTCACCCCCCGCCCAGTCCTGTGCCCAGGGACTCCTGGTGAGTCCCAGCCGGCTGGGCCTGAGTGTGGGGTGTCCAGGCCTGGGCATGCTGGGGCCCCCAGGGCTGTACCCACTGACCCTGTGGGACCGTGTGCTGGGAGTCGAGCCTGGTCCCCAGGGGGCCCCGCGCTGGCCTTTGCCCTGGTCAGTGTCACCGTGCCCGTCACGCAGCCATGTGCGTATGCGCATGCGTGTGTGCGCGTGTGGAAGCGTCTACCTGTGTGCGTGTTTCTGACACATGAAGCTTCCACACAGTTCACCGTGCTTATCACGTAGCCGTGTGTACATATGTGTGTGCGTGTGGAAGCGTGTACCTGTGTGCACGTTTCTGACACATGAAGCTTCCACACAGTTCACCGTGCTTATCACGTAGCCGTGTGTACATATGTGTGTGCGTGTGGAAGCGTGTACCCATGTGCGTGTGTTTCTGACACACGGACCTTCTGCGCAGCTCACCGTGCTTGTCACGCAGCGTGCCGTGTGCTGGCCCCAGCCCGTCTCCACACGGCACACTGATTTGGGGCGCACTGCTGAGAGTGGCGTGTGCGTTGTATAGATTTGTGGGAGGTTGCTCCGCGCACCTCAGACAAAGACCCCCGAGCTCTGCCAGCCGTGAGGACTGCTGGGCACTCAGGCCTCGCCCAGAGCAGGAGCCCGGGAACAGCGGTGGCCAGGACGCAGGTCAGACGCCAGCGGAGGAGGTGGGCCGCCCTCCTTCCCCCTCCCTCCCCTTCCCCCGTCCTCCCTCTCTCCACCCTTTCCCTCCCCCATCCCGCTCCACCCCTGCCTCCTCCCCTCTCTCCGTCCCTTCTTCCCCTCTGTCCTCTTCTCTGTCTCATGCACGGAAGCTGGCTGAGGGCCCCATTGGACAGAGCGGCCAGCGGAAGGAGGGTCTGGGGGGCGGGGGGCGGGCGGCCAGGCAGGCGTGTCTGGGCCCTGGGAGGGGCTCACAGTGGTCAGGGCCCCGGAGAGACCCAGGTCATTTCCGCAGGTGCCTGTGGCTCTCCCTCCCCTCCACCTTGGGTGGCGGGCGCCGTGTTCTGTGTGCCGTGTTCTGTGTGCCGTGCCGTTTCTTTGGGCAGACGTCTTCATAGTTGGTGAGGAGGGGTGAAGGAGGAGCCCCCTGTGGTGTTGGTGTGTGTCTGCTCCCCGGCTGGGGGCACGGAGGGCAGCGGTCTCCCCGGAGCAGACCAGGAATCGCTTCCCCTCGGAGCCAGGCTCCTGCCTGCCCCCCGCTGGGGTGAGCTGGGCCTTTACTCTGCACTGGGGGCGTCTCCTGCCTGGATTTGGGAGGAGCGGGAGCCACCAGGAGCGAGGTGTGGGCCCGGCCGCGGGGGCTGGCTCAGGACGCCCGCAGGGCCGTGGCTGCGCCTTCGGTTAACTCACCTTCCGTGTGGACCCTGTCCTCCTGACAGTTTGCCGAGACTGGGGGAGGCCCGAGATCTCGGTTTCTGTTAGGCAGCGAAGTCCAGTACCCGCCCTCCGACCTGCCACCTGTTCTGTTTCCCTTGAAATTGCACCCTGTGAGAATTCAGGATGCTGCTTCCGTCTCGAATAGGGTCCGATTTCCTCTGCAGTCTGAGGGCCGTGGAGGCCGCCTCCGCGCCCCCTGGCCCCCGCCCCGTCTAGAGAGGGGCTTGGCCCGGAGAGAGGCGACCCCGCAGCCCACCGCGAGAGCCGGCCAAGTCTGGCCCCAGACGACGGGCGGCGGGAAGTGCTGGCTCGCGTGGAGCTGGCTGCCGCGGCCCGGCCCTCCCTGCGCAGGACTCTCCTTCCTCCTGAGCGTGAGGGACAAAGGTTCTACGCTGGCTGTGGAGCGTGTGAGCGGCCGTTGTCTTGCAGGAGGCGGCAGGAGGGGCTGGCTGCCATTGTTTGCCTCTGAGCCGCTTTTCTGCCGAGATCCCAGCATGGGGCTCGGCCCTTCGACCATTACCCGGCCAACGAGTCTCTGGTAGAGCCTGAGGAAGCACCAAGCCTTAGGCCAGAGAGGCTGAGTCAGGGCGAACCCTCCCCCCTCCTCTCCCCCCGAGACCCAGACCCAGGCAGGAGGCGAGGGGCAGAGGGAGCCTCTCCTGGCATTTCCGCGGGTCAGCGCTGCCTCTGTTGATCTCAGAAGCAGGGGGACCCCCGCAGTCCGGGTGCGAGTACGGTTTTGTTTAATTTTCTGAGGTGCGTTGTGTAGACCGGAGCCCCTAGGTGCGGGCAGGCCGAGGGGGCTGCAAGGCCCTTTCTCTGGCAGAAAGGGGGCTCAGGACCCAGCTGCCCCCACCCCGAGCCCGAGGAGCCGAGGACCACGGCCACCGCGAGTAGAACCCCGGGGCTTAGCTGCGGCTCAGACGCCGGAAGGCGGCGTCTCGTTCGACCTCCCCCAGCTGTTCGAGTTCCAGAACATTCCTGTGGCCCTAGCTAGAGCTGATGTGTGTCTGGTCGTACCCCAGCCCCCTCGGGAAGCCCCTGGGGTCCGACGGAGACGCACGGAGGGGAGGGGCGGGCAGGGCGGGTCGTGGCGTCTGGGGGTGCCGAGGAGGCAGAGTCGGCTGCACGAGCCCTTGGGGTCCCTCACAGACTGAGGGTCCGGCATCGCCTGGCCAGTGGGGCCTCCGACTCGAGTGTCCGGAGCCCGGGTCAGTGGGTCACGGGAGGCCTTTGTTCCAGGTCCACCTCTGTGACCACCTGTCCTGGGGCCCACGCCACAGCCACGTGCATGCCACATGGGGCGCCCGCACACGGCACACCCCCACCGGCCCCAGGCTCTTTGCACCGGCCCCGGGGCCGCGCCCCATTTCCTCCCTGAGCTCGCCACCCCGTTCTGCCGCGCCGTCAGCAGACGCTTGAGCTGTTTCCTGCTCTCGCCATCGATCCGTCCCTCCCTGAAGAGTCCAGCAGCCTTTGATTCCGGCCCGACGTGGGCTAATGCTCTGCTGACGGCCGTCCCGGTCTCAGCCTCGTGTTTGACAACACTCATAATATGAATCAATATTCAGCGTTCAGCCGGGCGCGGGACTGGCCCGCTGCAGCCGCCTGCCCCGGGCAGCTGTCAGGAGTGGCTGTGATTAATGGTCGTCTCTCACTTAGCAGAGCCGCCGGGGTCAGGCATGAAATGATTTAATCAGTTTATGATCCCGCTGACAGTGGGCACTTGCCACAGAGCCTGGGGACGCGTGTCCGAGTGTCCCCGGGACACTGTCCGGTGGCAGGGCCCCCCGCCCCAGCCTGGGCTGACCCGAGCCAGGCCCCTCGGCTGGACGGTGGCCTCCCCGCCTGGGTGACGCCAGGGTCCCGGCCCGAACAGTGGGCTCGGCCCTGCCTCCCGACGTGCCTGGGCAGAGGGTCCCTCTCGTGGTGGCGTCCAGGCCCGGACTGGGCAGCGGGTGCCACTGTCCTGGTTCCCGGCCCCCGGGAGAATGGACTCGCTGGAGAACCTGCGGGCGGGGCTGGGCCGAGCCGGAGTGCGGGGCCCTGGGCGGAGGGCAGGCGTGAGGCCTCCAGAGCGGCCAGCCCCCTCGTGGACGTGGTCCCCGAGCACCTCTGGCTCGGCCACGCCCCCACCTGCGTGTCCGGGACACAGGCCGACTGGCGCAGGCCCGGGCACAGGCCCTGCCTCCACACTGCCTCTCGGGACCAGGGCGCGCGCCCACGTCGGGGGACGAGGGAGGCCTCACGCGTGGCTTCAGCCTGCAGCGGGGTGCAGGAGGAGTCACGCAGCTGCCCGGGCCCAGCACGCTGAGGTGCTCAGGAAGGCGGCGGAGGTGTGTGTGGCGGTGACGCTGCAGGCAGGCGCCCCTGAGGGGCCACCACATGGCCGGACCTTCCCCTGAATAATGGCTGGCCGTGGCAGCGCGCGTGTGTATGTGTCTGTGTGTTTGTGTGCGCGTGTGTGTCTGTGTTTGTGGTGCATATGCGTGTGTATGTCTCTGTGTGTGTGTCTGTGTGCGTATGTGTGCCTGTGTGTATCTCTGTGTGTGTCTGTGTGTGCATGTGTCTGTGTGTATGTGCATGTATGTGTGTCTCTGCGTGTGTGTGTCTGTGTGTGTGCGTGTGTGTATCTCTGTGTGTGTGCATGTGTCTCTGTGTGTGTGTCTCTGTGTGTGTGCATGTGTCTCTGTGTGTGTGCATGGGTGTGTGTGTCGTGTCTGTGTGTGCGTGTGTGTATCTCTGTGTGTGCATGTGTGTCTCTGTGTGTGCATGGGTATGTGTCTGTGTGTGTGTGTGTGTGTGTGTGGCCTCCCTTGGAGGGGTCACGGCCGCACTCCCTTCTTCCTGCCTGCAGAGAAGGCCGCAGAGGCCAGGCCAGGTGCTCGGCTTTGCAGGTTCTGGTTCCGGGGTGCCTCCCGCGCCCAGGGGCAGTGCTGGGCCCCTCTCTGGCGAGGGGCGTAGGGGCTCGGGCCTCCCCTGATGAAGAGGAACGTGACACCGTAGCTGTTGTGGTGTGGCGAGGCAGAAAGCTGGATTGAGTCCTGGGTGAGTCCTGACATTTGGGTCTTGTGCCTGAAGAAAGAGCCATTGTTGGCCTGGCTTTGTTCCGGGATTCTGCAGAGACCCAGGGCGCTCATTGTCGCACTACAAAAAGGTGCTACAAGTATTTTTTTTTTCCATGAAAGAGAACAAATTGCGAAGTTCAGTGAGCCCCAGGATTTTTTATTCTCAGCCGGACGCTGTGTGAGTGAGCCATTGTCTGGCTCCCGTGGGGGCTGGACTGGCCGGAGCCCCTGGCTCTAGCCGGGCACCAGCCCTGTCCAGTGGGCATGGACGGCGCAGGGCAGGACAGGCACCGGGAGGGCAGGCGTCCTGCTCTGCCCCGCAGAGGGGGCGGGAGACCCCCCCACTAGGGCAGCCTCAGCTCTGTCCACGCCTCTCCAGGGACCCTGGCTTCCGCTGGTGTCCAGTTCCTGGGTCTGGTCGGTGCTGCCCCGGCTTCTGTCTTGGGAAGATGCGCCATGGCCGGAGCAGCCCCAGGCTGGCCTTCTGGGGGCTGCTCTGAGGGTCCGGCCCAGCTCTCCTGCGGGGCAACGTGGTGGACAGAGTCTGGGCCCGCAGCTGGGGGCAGCGGGCAGTGTGCCGGCTGGGGAGCACTGGGCGGGGCCACAGAGCTCCCCCTCACAGCCTCTAGTACGGGAGGCTGCCCTGAGGCCCCTCGGTCCCAGCCAGAGCCTGAGGGTCACGGAGCAGAGGAGGCAGAAGGCCAAGGCCACGTGAGGTCCCTCTGTGACGTTCAGTGCCCCCCAGCCCCGCCCCAGCCCAGTCCCAGCCCCGCCAGGACCGGGACTGGGGGCCCGGGTCAGGGCGAAGCGTTGGGTGGTCCGCTGGGCCGCAGAGCCTGGTGGGGTCCTGCACGGGCGCTCACACGGCCGTGTTCTGGAGCTTCTGGCCCGGCGGCCGCCCAGCGCCAAGCCTGTGATGCCCAGGAGGGGAGGGCGGGCCTGAGCCTGGCTGCCCTGACCGGGGAGGAAGGCAGAGGGCGGTGGCCTGGGGCTGGACTGGGCTGGAGCTCTCCCCTGGCCCCTGTCCGGCACCGCCCGGGACTGCGCGTAGCCAGGTGGAGCCGTGAATAAGAACCAGTCTCGTGTGATTCGTATTCATGGGGAAGTGGCACCTTCGAGGCCCTGTGGGAAGACGATTAATAACCGGTGATGATATCATCTCACGGCTTCAAAATAGACGCTTTCCAGCTCCAAAGGTCCCGAGTTCAGCTGCTCGTGGTATTTCTGCTCCTGTGTAAAGGCCCAGGAATCAAGATGCAAATGCCAGAGACTCCGTGCAACTTCCTGTGGGAATGGCAGTTTTCTCAGAATTATTTCACCGAACTTGTGTGCAAGCCAATGGAACATGTTCATCTCAGGTGGTCGAGTCATTTACATTTTTATTTTTTTTATTTTATTTTATTTTATTATTTTTTTTTTTTTTGCTTTTTGGGTCACACCTGGCGATGCACAGGGGTTACTCCTGGCTCTGCACTCAGGAATTACCCCTGGCCGTGCTCAGGGGACCATATGGGATGCTGGGATTTGAACCCGGGTCGGCCGCGTGCAAGGCAAACGCCCTACCCGCTGTGCTATCTCTCCAGCCCCAAGTCATTTACATTTTTAAAACCTCAGAAATGAGTTTTGCTTCGTCTCATTGTTTCCCGCACGAGGGGGCTGGAGCCTCAGCCATCCCCTCCGCCTGCCCCCGCTCCCGTGTGCCCCTCGGTGCCCAGCCCGCCCGGGCTCTGGGCCCCAGGGAACCTTCAGCCACGCTGGTGGGGAGCGGGGTGGGCCTCTGGGTCTGCCTCGCGAGCCCAGCGAAATGCTCCTGGTGGAACACAGAGTGCTCTGGAGTCAGGCAGAGGGCAGGGCAGGGTGGTCCTGCGGGGGTCAGAGCAGCGCCAGGCCTTGTTCCCGCGAGAGCCTTGGAGTTGTTGGTTTCTGTAGTTTAGTTGCTGTTAAACTTAGGCTTAAAAGGAAGGATTATTGCTCTTCCCTCCTTTCCTTCCTTCCTTCCTTCCTTCCTTCCTTCCTTCCTTCCTTCCTTCCTTCCTTCCTTCCTTCCTTCCTTCCTTCCTTCCTCCTTCTCTGCTTCCTTCCTCTCTGCTTCTTTCCTTCCTTCTTTCCTTCCTCCCTCCCTCCATTCCTTCCTTCCTTCCTTCCTTCCTTCCTTCCTTCCTTCCTTCCTTCCTTCCTTCCTTCCTTCCTTCCTTCCTTCCTTTCTTCCCTCCCTCCCTCCCTCCCTCCCTCCCTCCCTCCCTTCCTTCCTTCCTTCTTTCTTTCCTCCCTTCCTTCCTTCCTTCCTTCTTTCCTTCCTTCCTTCCTCCCTCCCTCCCACGGGGACTACTCAGGGTATCAAACCCAGGGCTCCCACATACAAGGCATGTGCCCCAAGCCCTAAACCCGCATTTCTGAGCATTTTTTAATTTTTTAATTTTTAATTTTATAAATTAGTTCACAGTATTTGATTCCATTTAATATTCAAACACCAATCCCGCCACCATTACACCTTCCCACCACCAAATTCAGGATGTTTCCATCCCAAACCCCAATCCCGTCCTAAAACACGACCGAAAGAATATATTTCGTATTGACTGTTATGAAGAACTGTTGAACATGCTTACAGAAAAGTGCTCATGTCGGAAACAGTGTGAAGATTGTTCTGTTTTGGCAGGAGCCATTATGGCATTCTACAGGATATCACTACCATGTTGTTAAAGTTTGGTGATGTGAGCTTTGGTACATAGTCTGAATTATGTGTATCTGCATATATATATATATTCCCCTCTATGATTTGTTGCCTGCTGTCTGAACCCCATCAAATGTGGTGTGGGAATTATGGAGAAAGGGCAGGGTGTGTCTTATTTGTTTTTTTTTTTTTTGCTTTTTGGGTCACACCCGGCTATGCTCCGGGGTTACTCCTGGCTTGCACTCAGGAATTACTCCTGGTGGTGCTTGGGGGACCATATCGGATGCTGGGAATCGAACCCGGGTTGGCCGTGTGCAAGGCAAATGCCCTACCCGCTGCGCTATCACTCCAGCCCAGGGCGTGTCTTATGATGTGCCCAGGAATGTTCACTCATGCGTGAGGCTCGGCCTGAGCGGTGGGGCGTGGCCTGGGGCCTGGGGTTGGGTAGTGGAGGTGGGAGGCTGGGCTGGGTCCCTGGGGTCGGGGAGGGCTCCCACCTGCCCCCTCTGGGGGTCCCCGAGTGGAAACAGCCTGGCGCGGAGTCCGGTGGCACGGCTCTGGGGCCTCATTTTATGCTCCCTTCTGGGAGGAGCAGCCGTGGGGTCTGGAGGGTGGCCGAGGAGATTGCCTGGTGCCGGCAACTCCTGAGCACTTTACTCTTCACCTGTATCAACTCCTGAGCACTTTACTCTTCACCTGTGTTCCGCCGTTATCAGAAATGAATTCCGTGGCGTTTCCCCTCTGAGTATGAAGCTCAGAGGTAGCACATTGCTCTCTCTAAACTGGACCCGTCGGGCCAGCGTCCCTGTGCCGGGGAGGAATGTGTCCACGGCGGGGGGCCCTGGGGCGTGTACCTGAGACAAACCGCCCCGCCGACAGGCTGCCTCCCATCAGCCCTCTCCAGCCAGCGCTCGCTCCGCCCGCGATCACGGTGAAGGGCCGGCATGTGTGCGGGGCGTGGGTGTGTCGTGGTGCGCGTGTCCCGTGGGCGCCTGGTGGACGAGGCACTGGGCCTGCCCTCAGCGGTCTTGGCAGAGCTGCCGCCTCCCTCCCGGGCGCCGGACAGAGCTCGGTGACCCCCGTCCGCCGTGGCAGCCCCTCTCACCCCTGCTGTCCTGCGCCTCCCGCCTGATTTCTAGGCCGCCGGTGGTGGCTGCTGTGCAGACCAGGAGACCCAGTGGCCGGGACGGACGGACGGAGGCTTCAGAGAACAGACCTGGTGTGCAGGACGTGGTGCTTTGGGACAGGCACTCCCGTGACCCAAACGCCACAGCAGCGACGCCTGGGCCGGGCGGGCGGTGCGCAGCCCCGAGACGGGCTGAGGGGCAGGACCAGGCTCGGCCGCGTCTGCTGTGCTGCTGAGCCACCGAGGGGGTCTCGCAGCCCTGGCCCCTCATTCCCCTGAAGACGCAGCTTCTCCTCCCGGCCCCTCCCCTTGCTGTCCCTGCTGCTGCTGCGGGGTGAGCAGTGGTCTCACACACACACACAAACACACACACACACTCATACACACACACATACACACACATATACACACATACACACACACATACACACACATACACACACATACACACACTCACACACATACACACATACACACACATACACACACACTCACACACACTCACACACATACACACATACACACATATACACACATACACACATATACACACATCACACACACTCACACACACTCACACACACACTCACACACATACACACACATACACACACTCACACACTCACACACTCACACACACACACACACTCACACACACACACACACGTCAGGTGTGGCACACCGGACAGCCTCACACACCTCACACCCGGTCACGGTGCTGGCGGGGGCCACACGCCTTCAGCCGTGGGCTTGCTGTGTTCCCCAGGGCTCACCACGCCGGCAGGGTCTGCCGCACCCTGGGCCAGAGGGTCCGGTCCCCTCCCTAGAATCGCACTCACACAACTTTGTCGTGTGCCTGCCGGGGGCACCGGCCTTTGGAAGCGTTTGCTTCTCGCCTCTGCCTGCCGCTCATCTCAGGTTACTGACAGCTGCCAAGCTTGGGGGCGGGGGGGGGGTCCTGACCTCATGACCCCCAGCTTGTGGGGCCCCTGTTCTCGGGACCCCCCGCCCCTGCCCCCAGGTGCAGATGGAAGCGAGACCTGATGGGAAGGCGGACTTGAGAGTGATTTGGGGACTTGAGCTCAGAGACCAGGGCTCTGAGTGTGAGTCTGTGTAGGCGAGGTGGGCGGGGAGGCACTTCCTCGAGATGTGAGGGGAGGAAGAGTTGTCCCAGCGGGTGAAGGTTTGCAGTCAGCTTCTGAAAGCTTCATAGATACTCAAAGGCGCAGACTGGGTGGAGGAGCTGAATATACCTGCGGGCCCCTAGTCAGGTCTGTTTATTCCGCAAGTGTTAGGGGCACTTGTGGCAGTGCTCGGGCTCCAGGGTTACACCCAGGGGTGCTGGGGGCAGAACCCAGGGTTTGGACGGGTAAGGCCACTTTTCACCACCCGAATCCTACTCCAGCCCTCGGTGCACGTTTACATTGCTATTACAGTACATTTTTGAACACTTGTTCACTTGTTTCCAAGACTTAATATGAGCAAGTACCTACCCATCAACATATGAACAGGTTTGCACTTATTTTCAGTTATTCATGACGAGCATCATGTATGTTGCATCGTTCTAAGGCATTTTAAAAACATGAGCTAAGTAAATACATGAGAACTCAAGGAAATGGGGACCAAGGAGGTCGTACAGGGGCTGAGGCCCTGGCCTTGCACACAGCCGACACTGCTCTGTCCCCAGCACCTCTCGGGCCCCTGAGTGTTGCTGGACACAGCCGTGGGTGCCACCGAGCACGGCAGGGCCTGGCACCGCCTTGTCTTGGGCCCTTGCACTGCCCTGCCAGCCCGGCCGGCTAAGAATGGCCAGGAGGGTCCCTGGACCTCCCCAGCATTTCTTGGGAGGTTCCCCACAAATGAACAAGGGAAACGGAAATTATGTCTCTGATAGAACTTCTGGTGAGACGATGTGAGTAAATGCTGCATAAGAACTTTGATATTGATATGTCACTTATTTTTAAATCATATTCATAGGTTATTGACAAGGGCTCTGTTATTCTAGAGCACTTTGCTTTCCCATTGTATAAAATACACTTGACTCAGCACCTGCTATTCGACCGCCCTTGAGTGTACCGCTCACGGGAAGGTGTGTTCTCAATGGGAGGACCCTCAAGGAAAAGATGACAAAACCAAAAATAAGCAGTGGGACTAACTACATCAAATCCAAAAGCTCTGTGCAGCGAAAGAAACTCGGGCTAAAATAAAAATATAGCCTACCAAGTGGGATAAATATTTGCATGCAGTATATCAACCGGAGGGTTGATATCCCAGGCCTGTAAGGCACCCACAAACTCTACAACAGCAACAGAACCCAGTGACCCCGTCTAGAAAAGGGAAGAGATGAACAGACACTCCCCAGAGACGCACAGATGCTCAGTGGGCAAGTGAAGAAGGGCTTTTTGTCACTGACTCAGAAGTGCACATCCATGATACTGTGGCATCGCGTGTCAGATAGAGCCTGAGGAGAGCCGGTGTGGCAGGGCCACGTTGAGGAAGGAACCCTCCTCCACAGCCGTCCCGTCTCTGAGGAAAGCAGGACGCAGCCCTCAGAGTGAGAGCACGACTCCCAGATGCCTCCGCTGTGTCGCTCCTTGGTACATGCCCACATGCCCACAAAACACAAAGACGTGAACCGGAAAGGGTACATGCACACCAACATGCATCACCACAGCACAGTTGCCAAGATACGGAAACAACCCAGTACCTGGCTACAGGTGAGTAGATCAGCAGGATGTGGTACACACACTCACATACACACTCACGCTCACACACTCACACTCACACACTCACTCTCCCACACTCACACACGGTGGAATGCTATGCAGCTCTGAAAGAGGAAAGGAAGCAAATCATTCAGTTAGAGGACATGCTAGAGGAAGAAGTCAGAGGGAAGGGCAGGTAGTGGACGATCTCTCGTACGTGGGACTGAAAAGATTCCCTCCAAGAAAACACGAGGGAACTGATTCACGGAACTGAGTTTGGTGTTGGGGGCTGGAAGGAGGAGCACTGGGGAGGTGGTGGGCACTCTGGTCACGGTGCGGTCTTGCCATTCTGGGCAGAGAAACCCGCATCAGCAGCGTTGTAAATCACAGTCCCTCGGTCCATGTTTAAAAATCAGATGTATGTATAGTTCAGTCAGCTCTCAGCACCGTCCACACGTGGGAGGTTCTCACTTCCCACGCCGGGCTCGGCCACTGGCTGACCGTCACCGTGTCCCACGCCGGGCTCAGCCACTGCTGACCGTCACCGTGTCCCACGCTGGGCTCGGCCGCTGGCTGACTGTCACCGTGTCCCACGCCGGGCTCGGCCACTGGCTGTCCCCATCACCGTGTCCCACGCCGGGCTCGGCCACTGGCTGACCGTCACCGTGTCCCACGCCGGGCTCGGCCACTGGCTGTCCCCATCACCGTGTCCCACGCCGGGCTCGGCCACTGGCTGTCCCCATCACCGTGTCCCACGCCGGGCTCGGCCACTGGCTGACCGTCACCGTGTCCCACGCCGGGCTCGGCCACTGGCTGTCCCCATCACCGTGTCCCACGCCGGGCTCGGCCACTGGCTGTCCCCATCACCGTGTCCCACGCTGGGCTCGGCCACTGGCTGACCGTCACCGTGTCCCACGCCGGGCTCCCCACTGCTGTCTTCTCTCTCCAAGAGCCCCAGCCCCGAGGGTCAGCACAGACTCGGCCTTTTGCCACTGGCCTTCTCCCCGCGGCTCTCGGAGGCCTGTTGGGGCCCCCCGGAAGCCTGACTCCCGCACTGTCTGGCACTGAGACGGCTCTTTTCTGCGTCTCGGTCACGGCTGGGCCACAGTGGTCCCGTCTGCGCTTAGGGGCGCGTACCTGGAGGCCGCTGGGCCCGAAGGCGACGCTCGCTGTTTTCGGGAGGAAACTCTCCTGTTTCTTCGTGGCCGCGTGGATGGGCCCCGCCAGGCCTTCTGGCTTCTCCTCTCCTCCCCGCGCTGTGCCGCCCCGTGCCTGGCGGCTTCCCTGCACTGAGGGGCGCGGCCTGGCGGCTGCCCTGCCCTGGCTACCCGGGAGTGCCTGCAGATGCCTCCCCGGGCCCGCCTGGCCGGCCGTGATGCTCCAGGTGCTTTGGGGTGAGTGCTGGCCACCCGGTCACTGGCCGCCTGGTTTCACGGGCAGAAGCTTCAGACTTTACCATCGAGTCTCAGCTGTTCCATCAGCACATCTGGAATTTCACTTTCCACAATGTGGAGTCCGACGCTGATCCATGTTCCTACGTGATCATGTAAAAGCAGAACAGAGTGAAAGGGTCATGATACCGCCTGACAGTATGACTTTAGACTGTCCGTACGCGCGTGTTTCCCTGTCTGCGAGATTGTCTGTTTCCTTATCATATCCTGTATCTGCATCCATGCGTTTCTTCCTTTTATGTCCTCCTCCCCTCCTCCTCCTCCTCCTCCTCTCCTCCTCCCTTCCTCCTCCTCCTCCTCTCCTCCTCCTCCTCTCCTCTCCCTCATTCTCCTCTCCTCCTCCTCTCCTCTTCCTTCTTCTCTCCTCCTCCTCCTCCCCTCCTCTTCCTCCTCCTCCTCCTCCCCTCCTCCTCCTCCCCTCCTCCTCCTCCCCTCTTCCTCCTCCTTCTCCTCCTTCTCCCCTCTTCTTCCTCTTCCTCCTCCTCCTCCCCTCTTCCTCCTCCTCCCCTCTTCCTCCTCCTTCTCCTCCTCCTCCCCTCTTCTTCCTCTTCCTCCTCCTCCTCCCCTCTTCCTCCTCCTTCTCCTCCTCCTCCTCCTCCCCTCCTCCTCCTCCTCTCCTCCTCCCCTCCTCTTCCTCCTCTTCCTCTCCTCCTCCTCCTCTCCTCTTCCTTCTTCTCCTCTCCTCCTCCTCCCCTCCTCTTCCTCCTCCTCCTCCTCCCCTCCTCTTCTTGCTCCTCTCCTCCTCTCCTCCTCCTCCTGCTCCTCCTCCTCTTGCTCCTCCTCTCTTCCTCCTCTTCTCCTCTTCCTCCTCCTCCTCTCCTCCCCCTCTCCTCCTTCTCCTCCTCTTTTCTTCCTCCTCCTCCTCCTCCTCTTCCCCCTCCTCTTCCTCCTTTCCTCCTCTTTCTCCTCCTCCTCCTCTCCTCCTCCTCCTCATCATCATCATCTTCCTCCGCCTCATTCTCTTTCTCTTCTCCTTTTCCTCCTCCTCCTCCTCCTCTTCTTCTCCTCCTCCTCTTCTCCTCTTCCTCCTCCTCCTCCTCATCATAGTCTCCCTCCTCCTCCTTCTCCTCCTCTTCTTCTCTTTCTCCTTCTCCTCCTCCTCCTCCTCCTCCTCATCATCATCATCATCGTCGTCTTCCTCCTCTGTAGAAACTCACAAAGAACGGTGTTCGCGGGAGGGGGAGACATGATGAGTGTCGTGTCGTTTCGTTGTTCGTGGGCACTCGGGGCAGCTCTCTCTCTCACACGCGCCGCTCGCATTCAGTGCTCTCGAATTTGGTGCTCTCGAGCTGCTGTATATGGACCGGATCAGGACGGCTCCTCCTTGTGCTCTGCTTCTGTGTGTGCCGCTGTGCTCTCTTCTGTCTGTCTCTCTGTCTCTGTCTCTGCCTCTGTCGTCTCTCCTCTGGTCTCTTCCGACCTCTCTCTGTCTCTGCTCCTGTGTCCTCTCGTGTCTTCTATCTCCCTCTCTGTCTCTCCTCTCTTCTTCTTCTGTCTCCCCTTCTGTCTTCTTCTGTCTCCCCAGTGACCCCCAGTCTTAGTTTATGTAGCAAATTACATAGCGTGGTGACACAAAGGTGGGTTTAACATTAGCAAATCAGCAAAGAAGGGTAAGACCATTTCTCGAGGAGATTAACAAAATCTCATCTAAGGATTTTGATGCGATTACTAGGAGATCCGCTCAAGGGTGGGGTCCAAACAAGGGTGTGTCAGGGTGTCTCTTTTCCCTTCCTCAGCTAGCAATCTGCTTAAATAGCTATAGTAAATTTACTTCTAATATTCCTAGCAATGTCATTCTGTATGAGCACAGTAAGAGACATAACCTTAGTTTGGTTCTTCCTGAGGACATTCACTCTATATTCCAGACCACGGTCCTCGGGTCAGGTTAGTCTCCCTAACCCCAGCAGGGTCCTAGTCTCGGCGTTACTTTTGGATCATGGCAGCATCTGTCTATGACCATGCTCTCAACTTATAGTTGAGTATTGTGGCACTTTGGCCTGGCCCATTTTGATGCCAAGGTAGCTCACAGCTTGCCCTGCATCCATTTTCTCCCTCGTCGGGACCCTGCTTTTGGGGTACTAGGAACTAAGGGCAACTGAGTTGAGAAAGCAGATGCCCGGGAGTAAATATTACTGGAGCCAATCGGCTCCCAAGTTACAGAGCACAATATTAACTGTCTTCCTGTGTCCATACAGAAAGGACATTGCTCTAAGGTAAACTAAGTTCCCTGTGGCAAGGCTGAAAGGACAAACCCAATGTTATCCTACACTCCTTCTTTTCTTCCTCCTCTTCTCCTTTTCCTCCTTCTCCTCTTCCTCCTCCTCCTCCTTCTTCTCCTCATCATTATCTTCCTCCTCCTCCTTCTCCTCCTCTTATCCTCTTTCTCCACCTCCTCCTCCTCCTCCTCATCATCATCATCATCATTGTCTTCCTCCTTCTTCTTTTCTTCTTCCTCTTTCTCCTCCTCCTCTTCTCCTTTTCCTCCTCTTCCTCCTCCTCCACATCATCATCATCATCTTCCTCTTCCTCCTCTTCCTCCTCTTCTTCCTCCTTTCCTCCTTCTCGTCCTCCTCTTCTACTCTTCCTCTTCCTCCTCCTCCTCCTCCTCCTCATCATCATCATCATCATCTTCCTCTTCCTCCTCTTCCTCCTCTTCTTCCTCCTTTCCTCCTTCTCGTCCTCTTCTACTCTTCCTCTTCCTCCTCCTCCTCCTCCTCCTCCTCATCATCATCATCATCTTCCTCTTCCTCCTCTTCCTCCTCTTCTTCCTCTTTTCCTCCTCCTCGTCCTTCTCTTCTACTCTTCCTCCTCCTCCTCCTCCTCATCATCATCATCATCGTCGTCTTCCTCCACCTCCTTCTTTTCCTCCTCCTCCTTCTCTCATCCTCTTCCTCCTCCTCCTCCTCTCCCACCTCCTCCTCTTCTCCTTCTCCTCTTCCCTTGCAGACAGGCAGGCAGGGCTTACCCTGCAGTGCTCTGTGCTCAGAGACTGGGGGTCACTGGGGCTCTGGGGGTCAGACCTGGGCTGGCTGCATGGAGGCGGCGCCCTCCTCCTCTGCTGTCACTGGCTCCAGGGTGTCTGTTTCTCTGATTTGTCAGCTTCTGGCTTAATTATGATATGTTCACATCTGTTTTTATTTATTTTGTATGTTTTTTTAGTATTTCCATTTTATAATTTTTTTTCTTTCAGAGTTTCACTTGCGGGCCGTGATTCGCAGCAGTGTCACTGTCAGGGCCCGCGCGCGCGTCTCCAGCCCTCCCCGCCAGTGTCCGTTTCCCTCCTGTCACCTCGTCCTCCGCTCCAGTCCCGGTGCTCGCTGCGCCCACCCCACGTGTGCTCAGTTTGTAGCATTTCCCGGGTTCTGTCCTTGGCCTGTGTCGGTCCTCGCTATGTCCCTGCCTCTCACTGCGGGTTTCTGACCCGGCACTTCCTGCTCCCGAGTCTCCCGTGGCGCTTGTTCCCTTTCCAGGCGGACTCTGACGCTAGTCCCTCAACAGTGAATATTTCTTTTAATTTATTTTATTGAATCACCATGTGGAAAGTTACAAAGCTCTCAGGCTTAGGTCTCAGTTACACAGTGCTCAAACACCCGTCCCTTCACCAGTGCCCGTATTCCACCACCAGAAACCCCAGTATACCTCCCACCCCCACCCCCACCCCCCCTGCATAACTGATACATTTCACTTCACTTTCTCTTTACCTTGATTACATTCCATATTTCAACACAAAACTCACTATTGTTGTTGGAGTTTCAACTCACAACTCACTATTGTTGTTGGAGTTTACCCCCAAAAATACGGCCCTACTGAGAAGGAAGCATTTGATAATTAGTTTTCCACTGATGAGAATGAAGAGATAAGCCTGCGGCCGCGGTTTAGGATTTCTGTATTTTGGTAACTAAGTCCAGGGAGATTTATGATGGAAATTGCATCATTTCCCTTCCTGGGGCAGCATGGGGCTGAGGCTTAGTTCACAGTCTAGAGAATGGCTGCAAGCACTCGCTGGGACCAGAAGTAGTGTAGCTGGCCTCTGGATCTTGGTCGTCCAGCAGCAAAGCGGCCGTGCAAAAGCATGGCCACCCGGGTCGAATCTCGGCGGAGCGCGAGCTGGTATCGGCCCTGGCCCGAGACTCGAACAGTGAATGTTTCTATGTCTAAGCCACGACTTGTTTCCGTGTGTCTGCTGAGGCGTGTGAGAGGGAATCGTTAGGACCGAGGAAGCAAACCTGGACAGGCTGGGGGGTGGCGGGCGGGCGGGCTGGCGGACGCAGGCCGTCACCTGAGGCGTCCGAGCAGGGCTGTGGTTCGGGGTCCCGTGGGGGCGGCTGGGTGGGCTTTGCACTAGCGTGGCCACCGTTCGCGGGCTCCAGGCTCCAGGGCGGCCCCTGGCCCGTGGGCGGAATGTGGGCAGCGGTTGCGTCTGCACGTCAGTGCTGCGTGTACCCGCGTCCTTTCTGGGTTTCCCTGGGAACCTGCTAGGCCCGAAGGGGGCGGCCTCCCGGGTGGGAAGCTCAGGTTGGGGGTGGGGTCCTGTGAGGACGCCGTGGTTCTGGTTGGTTTCGCCTTATGGGTGGCTCGATAGCGGAGTGACTTCCTGCAGCCGTGTCTGCACGCCTGTGTTTGTTGGGCTGGCTGTGAGCAGAGAGTGCGTCTCGGAGGGAAGGACAGATGGAACTGGGCCGGTACCCGAGGCAGGAGGGGCAGGACAGCTCAGGGACGGACCCTGCGGGCGGCCTCTCGCCCGTCAGCGCCTGCTGGGAACGGCTCGTTCCCGGGGCTGCTTAGCGGGAAGTCGTGGGCAGGTCGTTCGTGCCCGAGTCAAGGTGTGGGTGTGGCCATCGGTGGCTGTGATTCTGCTCCCCTCTCCAGGGGCCGTCCCCGAGCGAGCTGGGCAGGAGCGAGGGGGCTAGGGAGTGTGCGTGCGTGCCCCGGCCTGCAGGTGTCCGCAGCCTCCTGGCTCGGCTTAAGTGCCGTGCAGAGCCCTGAGGCACGTGGCGAGCCCCACGCCGGGCTCAGCGTGAGTCATGTAGGAGACGGTTTTCATTCCGTCTCTGCAGAGAGAAGGCCTCCGTGAGATGAAAGTGTGTTTCCGGGGCTTGGCGGGACCACGTCCCAACGCTGCCTCCTCAGAGGGCCGGCCACTCGCAGGCAGGCCCCCCGCCCCGGGCTCTGGCACACGCCTCGTTCCACGGGGAATGTCAGATTACCAGACGTTTTTTTTTTAAATACGGATACATTATAATGATAAAAATATGAGACTTTATTTGAATGTCTCTTTTTGACAGTTCTATAAAGATTCATATGAATAATGCTCAAGGTAAATGATCATTGTTAAAGAGGATATACCATCTATAAAGTACTTTAATAATTACAGCATGAAAGAGACCACCTATTAGGGAAAATTGCACCATATAATCGCGAGGGTAATCACTTGTAGGGAAACAGTCTCGCTGTAACTCAGCACAGACAACAAGGAGAGGAGCGCGTGGCCGCTCCCTGCACCCCCCGCGTGACCTCGCTGCCGGGACCAGCTGCTCTCACCACACCTGGAGCTGGTGAGCTCCGAGGGGAAAGTGCTGCTGTTATTTCATGTGTTCACATCACACGCTACCACGCGTGGTCTCTCCTGTGGAAATGAGCTTGGTCGTGTGATTTGGGGCGAGTCGTGGTGACTCGCGTGCTCACAGTCTGTTGTTGAGGGTGGCCGCCTGCCGTGGAAGGAGCCGTCTAGTCCCGCGTCCGCACTGTGTGACGAGGGAGCCATGCCACAGACACGTGCTTGTCTGGTTCGTGTGTCCGTGTTGCAGCCTCCCGCCTGGAACCCGGCCGAGCCAGCCCTCGTGCCCGCGCCACACGACTGATCCTGTGAGGCGTCGTCTCACGTGGAAACACCCGGTGCTCACGAGGGGAGTCACCGCCGGGGGAGACGTGTTGCATGTGCCCACACCACATGCTAATGAGGGCGATCGTCCCCCGAGGAAGCCGCCTTCCCTGTGTGCGCACACCACGCGTTTATCAGGCCCGGCGTGTCCCGTGGGACTTTCCTGTGCTCACACGACTCACGAACACGAGACGTCAGGCTTCCTGTCACGTAACCATGTCACACTGTCACCCAGAGAGACCCTTCCTGCATGTCGATTCTGCGCCGCGGCAGGCTGTGTTGCGTCAGGCGGGTTTCTGAGTGAAGAGGCGGGAGCTGGCGGCTGAGTCATCGGCAGAGGTTGTCTTTGTGGTGATCGCCCGGCCCGGCTGCGCCCGGCCCGCCGTGAGGCCTGGCTGGGCGGGAGCTGCCAGGAGTGTTCTGGAGGGGCCGGCGGGCAGCCCGGCTCGTCCGACAGACCCCTCGCCTGGCGCCTCTCCCGGGCGCTGCAGTGCTCCGGGGGTTTCTGTGAAGAGGACGTGGGCAGCGACGGACGCCCCCGGGAACGCAGGGTCCGGCCTCGGCCTCGGCCGCCCCCGCCTGGCTCCCTCTGCCTGGACACGTGCGGCTCCGGGCGCTGCTCTGTGGGGGAGGGGCGGGACCTGCTGTCAGGAACCGTGTCGCAGCTGTCAGCCACTGCGTGATGGGGGGCTGCGGGCGGAGCCCAGAGCCCCCGCTGGGGTAGCTCTCAGCCCCTGCACCGTCCCTCGGCCCTGCTCCCGGGCGGGGCGAGAGCGAGGGGCCAGGGGCGGCTCCGGGGAACCCCTCACCGTCCCGTCTCCCGTCTGCAGGGAGGACGGGTACCCACCCACACCCCCCAGCGACGTGACTCCCGGTCAGGGGCACCTCTGGGGACAGTCCCTTTGGCCCAGGTGACTGCTGTCTCCTTGGACCCGGTCCCCCCTTCGCTGGGTGAACAAGGCTCCTGGTTTTCTTTTTCAATCAATTCCTTGTTTATTTTCGTGTTTGTTTTGTTTTAAGTTTTTGGGCCACACTTGGCTGTGCTCAGGGCTCACTCCTGACTGTGCTCGGAACTGACTCCTGACTCTGTGCTCAGGGCTGACTCCCGGCTCTGTGCTCAGGGTCACTCGCGGCTCTGTGCTCAGGGCTCATCCTGGCTCTGTGCTCAGGGCTCACTCCTGACTCTGTGCTCAGGGTCACTCCTGGCTCTGTGCTCAGGGTCACTCCTGGCTCTGTGCTCAGGGTCACTCCTGGCTTTGTGCTCAGGGGCCCAGACCATGTGAGGTGCCGGGGATAGAACCTGGGTTGGCTGCGTGCAAGGCAAGTGCCCTCCTCGCTGTGCTCTCGATCCAGCCCCTTCTGTGGCTCACAGGCCCAGCTTCTGCCGCCCCCAGCAGTGCAGCATGCCCTCCCTCGGGAAGTGCTGCTTCCCGTTCGTGTTCTCAGTACTTACAGGAGCCCGGGCAGCTCCTGAAAACCAGTAATGACTAGTTCTTCTACATGTTAATGATTGAGAATGAGCTAGCAATCAGGGCTCAAAATAAAATAAAGTGTGCTGTACTAGAAACTATAATAATTAAATCAAGCCAAGGTGCCCCGTACCGATGATTGTACTAGCATTTCAGAAATTATGAGTATGGGTAAATTTACATAAATCCTCTTTAAACGATGTGTGTGGGGAAAAAAGAGGACTGTAGCCGCGGTCTTGAATGTATTTTAATCCCCTGGTTCAAGTGGCCCTAGAAATAATCATACTTGTATCAATCTATATTGCGTGACTTTTGTAAGATGTGAAAATAGTGTTTTTCACTAAATTGTCACTTATTATTGTTCATTTAGGGCCACTAACATAGAAAAATTTCTCAGCAACAGTGTGGAAAGAATGGGGACAATTTGCTGTTTTCTTCTGGGTGCTGTTTGTTGATATCTAGACCACTGCAGCCTGATGGCCAACATTAAACCCGTAATAACGGGGCCATCACAGCGCGGGCGTCGGGATGCGCTCACAATGGAGGCATTTCGACGCGGCTGCAGAAGGGTAATTATCAAACTTTTTGTCATGAAACGCTTATTTGCTTGCATTGATCTGCTCCGGTCAGTGGTTAGCTCTCCTCATCCGAGGGGTATTGATTGCATAATCAGCGGCGGAGGCTGTCGGCAGATGGAATTCCATGGTGGGGGGCGAATTATCTGCTGCTTGCCTGTTGCCCCGGCCTGCGGCTGCACGAGAGCGGGCGGGGCGGGCAGGCTGCCCGGGCACCAGCCGTCCTGCTCGCCGCACGGCCGGGAGGGTGTCCAGGGGCACGTCTCCCCGGGAGGGAAGGTTCCGGACACCTGCCTTCCCCTGTGCTGCTGCTGGCCCAGGGGCTGCCCGGGCAGGGCTGCGGGCAGGGAGCCCCCTGCCCCGGGGCTGCAGGTCGCCCGTCCTGTGCCTCCTGCTCCCCCGTGCCGGGGTGACGCCAAGCGTCCTTCTCTGTGAAGAGCGATTTGGGTTCACAGCCCGTGACTCCGCAGGAACTCTCGGGCCTGGGCGAGTGTCAGGCTCCTGCTGGGCTCGCGGCGTCCCCGCGACTGTGCCCAGGAAGGACGTCTCGGGCACCGTCTTCCCTCCCGGCTGTGCACCGGGAGGTGACCCGCTTCCCTCTGGAAGGACGCAAGTGCAGGAGGCCGCGAGCGTCAGAATCCAGCAGCGAAGCCGCCGCTAAGGGGAGGGGTCACCACGTGGCCTGTGCTCTGCACTCCGGGCTGGGCCTGGGCAGTGCTCCTTCCGGGCTCTGACTGGAGGGTGCTCCTTCTGGGCTCTGACTGAGGAGAGTGCTCCTTCCAGGACCCTGACTGGTGAGGGTGCTCCTTCCGGTATCCTGACTGAGAGTGCTCCCTCCAGGCTCTGACTGGGGAGAGTGCTCCTTTCGGACTCTGGGGAGAGTGCTCCTTCCAAGATCTGACTGGAGAGAGTGCTCCTCCCGGGCCCCTGACTGCTCCTTCTGGGCCCTTGACTGGGGCGAGTGCTCTTCCAGCACACGCTGGCCCGTGTGCAGTGCTCACTGTGTTGAGGCGGACTCACCCAGCCCTTTCTACACCAGGGCGCCTGTAGTACCACATTCTCTTTGGGCTGTAGTTTCTCAGCAGTTGGGTCACGGTCGAGTGATAATCCCCCTTCTTCAAAATTATTTCAGGGGCTGGAGCTATAGTGCAGCGGGGAGGGCGTTTGCCCTGCACGCGGCCGGCCCAGGTTTCATCCCCGCATCCCACAGGGTCCCCGGACACCACCAGGAGTGATTCCTGAGCACAGAGCCAGGAGGAACCCCTGAGCATCGCCAGAAGGCCAAAAGCAATTTTTGTTTTCCCACTTTGTTTGCCCTGGGGCCACACCTGGTTGTGGGGGTGCGGCCCAGTTTAACAAAGCCAGCACCTCACCTCTGCGTGTGGAGGACGGCAGGGGCCCTGGCCGGGGCGCGTCCCCCGCGCTGCAGGCGGAGAGGAGTCTTCGCCGGTGCTGTCTCTGCCCTGCAGCTCACATCCTGCCCCTGTGGGAGAAACGCCGTTTCCTGTCAGGAACCCCCGCGGTCCTGACGCCCGTGGGGGCGCCGTCCTGCCGCGCTGGCTTCTCAGTCGTCCTCCCATCCCTACAGCGTCGTGCACGGCGGGACCGGAGTCGGCCGAGGTGAGGTGAAGGAGTCCCTCGGCCTGGTGACCCCAGCTCACGCCGCGGCTCTGCTCAGCAAGTCTGGCGTGTGAGCGAGGGCGGAGGACGAGGGTGTGGAGGGGACGCCTGGGCTGCCCCAAGGACAAGGGCTGGCCAGACCGCGGTGCGTCCGTCCCCTCAGGCCGTCACGCCGACCCGCTGGCCCTGACCGGCCGGTCCTCACAGCCGGGCACTCTGAGGGCCACGGTGCAGGGCCAGCAGGACAGACCAGCTCGCGCCTCCCCTGGCTCGGGGCCCGTGCGCCCTCCCGTGTGTGCGTCACCGGAGCTCAGGGCGGCTCCTGATTCTCCACCCAGGACAGCTCCGGGCCCAGCTTGTGGGTAACCGCGTGTGTCGTGTGAGTTTCCAGGTCGTGCCTGCTGGTGCTGGGGGCCACTCCCGGCTCTGTGCTCGGGGTCACTCCCGGCTGTGCGTGGGGATGAAGCCGGGGCCGGCCACGTGCAGGGCCAGCGCCAGGCCCCCTGCACAGTCTCCCTTCTCGGGCCAGTGTGCTTCCTTCTAATGCCATTAAAGATCCGTGCTGGATGAAATCACCGGACAATCGATCCGTCCCCACATGGGCGAGCACAGAGGCCTGAGTAGTCACAGACTTGGCTTTGCAAAGAGCAAATTGTACCAGATCGATTTAATTTTCTCCTTGAGGAGATTGACAGTCTGTGCAGACTCTCAGGAAGCTGGGTGTGTAATTCATCTGACCCTCAGGCAGGCCTTGGCCGGGCGCGTGACACGGGCGCGGGGCTGCGGGGCGGGGGCCTGGGCCTGCAGGGAGGGGCCGCCTCGCCGAGTCCGCGGGAGAACGTTTCTGCGGGCTCCGTGCCAGCGGCGAGACTGGCGCCGGGATGCGGATTGTTAGTCCAGGGAAGGGTCTGACGCCTCAGACGGAAACTTGGAAGGACCCGGGACGCGGGTTCATGCACGAGGCCCGAGCTTGGGTCCCGCAGCGCCCGGACCCCAGCGCCCGACCCCAGCGCCCGGGCCTGACAGCTCTGCATCCCGAGCATCGCCCCTCCGGCCCAGTGCCGAGCGCCCCGGAAGCGGCCAGGCCCCCGGAGGCCCCGCAGGAAGCGTGGGGCTCTCCGAAGGGCAGCGGAGCAGGCAGGGCCACTCGGGCACACAGCCCCTCCCCTGGCCCAAGGCCGGGTCCTGCAGGCGGGTCCTCGGGCGTGCAGGAAGGGCCTGCGGCACCGGGAGCGCGGGTCATTGCTTCTGTGCTCATCGGGTTTGCTCCCCACTGCCTTTAACCCGAGGGGCCGGCACCAGCCCGGAAGAGGTGGGACCCGCGGTTCTTTGTTTCCGGTGTCTCCTGGGGAGAGACCATGCCTGCGGGGACGTGGGTCCGAGCCTCCCCGGCTGCAGCCTGGCGGGCAGTGCTGTGCCCCCGCGGGCGAGCGGGCCAGACACTGGTTTGCTTAGGAGCTCTTTGACGCTCCTTTTGGGTTTTGTTTGGGGGCCACAGATGCTGGTGCTTGGGGCCTGCTCCTGGCTTGGTGCTCGGAGGTCCTGTCCCGTGTTGCTCAGGGGTCCACCAAGCCCAGGACTCCATCTCCTTGGCCTCTAGACTTTTTTTTTTTTAAAGAATTTTATTTTATGGGGTTGGAGCAATAGCATAGCGGGGAGGGCGTTTGCCTTGCATGCGGCCGACCCGGGTTCGATTCCCAGCATCCCATATGGTCCCCTGAGCACCGCCAGGCGTAGTTCCTGAGTGCAGAGCCAGGAGTAACCCCTATGCATTGCTGGTTGTGACCCAAAAAGCAAAATAAAAAAATTTATTTTATTTTTATTTTTTATTTTATTTTATTTTATTTATTTATTTTTTTTTTTGCTTTTTGGGTCACACCCAGCGATGCTCAGGGATTACTCCTGGCTCATGCACTCAGGAACTACTCCTGGCGGTGCTCGGGGGACCATATGGGATGCGGGAATCGAACCCGGGTCGGCCGCATGCAAGGCAAACGCCCTCCCCGCTGTGCTATCGCTCCAGCACCCCCCCTTTTTGTTTTTTAAAGAATTTTATTTTATTTTATTTTATTTTGCTTTTTGGGTCACACCTGGCAATGCACAGGGGTTACCTTCTGGCTTTGCACTCAGGAGTTACTCCTGGTGGTGCTCAGGGGACCATATGGGATGCTGGGAGTCGAACCCGGGTCGGCCGCGTGCAAGGGAAACACCCTACCCGCTGTGCTATTGCTCCAGTCCCGAATTTTATTTTATTTTATTTTATTTTGCTTTTTGAATCTAGACTCTTGAGTCACTCAGGAAGAAGCGATTCCCCGAGTTCCTGGCATGCCTCGCCGCCAGCCTTCTTCCTGCATGGTGTAGGTGGCGGGGTCTGGGCAGTGCCGGTCAGCCTGGCTGGAGATGGGCACACGCCCGGGTGCAGGGTTTGACGGTCGTGACTCTTCACAGAGATCCTTAGGGAGAGCTTCGGTGAAGCCTCGGTCCGCCTTCTGTCCTCGACGGCTCATGCTTTCGCGCGTGTCTTGGACTGCTTTGCCTGGCTCTGGGCCAGTGGCGGTTTTCTCCTGCGTTTCCTAGAGGGGTTTCCTAGTTTACATTCCCCAGACTGCTCTGTGCCGGGGACAAGGCCTGGGTCTCCGTTCTGAGCTTCCCGCTGGGCGTCTGGTTTCCCACCGTCAGAGGGGCCTGGGGCCTGCCTCTGACGGTCCGAGTCTGGTTTTTAACACAGTTCCTCTGCTTCTATCGACTTGTCTGTTTTCACGCTGAAATAGCCTTCTCCTGGCTATTGTATGATTAGATGAGTCTTGAAGTCCACTGGGAGCAGACTCCCCACTTGGTTCCCTTTTTGAGGCCTTTGATTATCGTTGGTCTGTGCGTCCCTGAGCTTTAGTGTTGGCTCTTCCATTTCTTAATGAATTTTCTGTTTGGGGGCCACACCCAGCGGTGCTCAGGGTTTGCTTCTGACTCTGCACTCAGGAGTTAATCCTGGCAGGCTCGGGCCCGTAGGATGCCGGGAATCTAACCCGGGGGGCTGGCAAAGAAAGCGACTACCTGCTCTTGCATTTCTCTGGCCCAGGGTCTCGCTGTGACTGCATTGAAGCCCGCGCAGTGGGGGGGAGCAGACGGCCCCCGCGGCTGAGTCTCGGGCCTGGGCAGCCCCCCCAGTGACCAGACTTCCCGTTTCTTTCTGATGTTTTGTGGCTTTCATCATGTAGGTGATCGTTTCTTTTGCTCTTTTGCTTCTTAAGAATTTTGTGTGTTTAAATGCTATGAAAATTTAAAAAACAATTCCATTTCCAGGGACTCGGAGGGGCAGACATAGAAGGAAAGGTGGCTGCACGTGCATACTGACCTTGAAGCTGCTGCAGACGCCAGCCCTCTGCTGAGGGCGCTTCCTGTGTGTCCGTGCAGTTTCCCCCACCGACAGCTGTGCTACTGCCACAACGACAGTTTAACTAGTTCCTTCCCCTCCGGTTTTCTTTCTTCCCGTGTTGCCCTGCTAGGACCAGCGTTGGTCGTAGGCGTGGAGAGGGGGCCTTGTGCTGTCGCTGCCCCAGTGTCTGGTCTGCCCCTGTGTGGAGTGTCCTGCACTAACCGAGGGTCTTGCCGTGGTTCTCTGAGGGGTGGGCATGGGTTTCTCCTTCACTAACTGGTGGACGATGCATTTTTTTCTAATTTCACAGCCAATGGGAAATCGAAGGTTGCTTTCATCCGTTATAGAGTCAACAGTTTTAGAGAAAATCCCCATTTTTACAAGATGGAGACTCAGATCTCTGCTGTGTTACATGGGCGTGGCTGAGATCCTTCCTCAAACAATCCCTCTGTTAACCATACCTGAGGTGGGACTAGGGAGTTGGTTCATTTCTCCCCGAGCAGTTCTGGGGGCCATGAGGCCATCCCCGTGGACACGCTGGCCCGTGGGGGCCTGCCAGGCTGCTCACGAAGCCCCCTCCTCCCATCTGGCTTCGTAACCAAGAGCCCATCGAGGCAGGTGGACATATCTGTGAATTAGCTCCCTAGCTCTGTTTACTTGGTTAGATGCAGATTCATGTTAAAAAAATAAAAAAAGAAAAAAACCCTAATGTCCTGGTCCAGGCTGCAGGCCCTTGCCTTGCAATGCAGCCGACGCTGGTTCCATCCCTCGTACCGCCAGGGGCCACCTCAAGCAAGCAAGGGTGGGGTTCAACCCAAAGTGTCCTTGGGGGGCTATGCCTGGTGGCCTCAGGGAATTATAGGGGGCGACAGGGATCGAACCCAGGCCTTCTGCATGCTAGGCGAGCGCCCTACCTGCTGACGTTGCTCTGGCCCCAAGCCAGAGTTCTCTTATGTATTTCTTTCTTTTGAATCTAATGTCTATGCTTCTTTGCAATAAATCTGTGATCAGGATTATTCATTGTACGGTGATATCATTACCTTACAATGAAACATCACTTCTGGGTCTTTACTGAAACTTAAATTTTAGTAAGGAAGGAAGACAGTGTTAGTGATAGAACTGTGTAAATGGACATGTTCCAATTCTTTATTTAATGCCGTATCTCAGTTGTGCTGTGGTAATATATGTATGTCTTTATTAATGTAATAAAATAAGATCTAGCTGCAGGTCTAATTCCTATTGTAATTTTTCTTCTGGAATAGCTTTGAAATAAATGCGACAACTATAAAATTTTACTAAAATGTGTCTGTAGCTACAAATGTAGTTGCAGGAAATGCGAAGTTAGTTTAGGTAAAAATAAGAATATTTTTTCCTTCAAAATTCATGAACTCCAGAATTCTTTCCATGAATTCTAAGAATCCTTGAATTCTTCCTGTTTATTTTAAAGGAAAACTTAGCTTTGAATCATGAAAACCAAATTCCTGCAAAAATAAATTATAAGCGGGATAGGAGAACGTCCAGTTTTTCTGTGGAGTTGGTTGAAAGGCTTCATTTAACATTTTGATATATATATATATTTTACATTCCATTACTTCTTACTGGAATTAGAATTGTCCTCTTCAATGAACCACTAATGAACAGCCTGACAAGTATGACTTAATCATACAGCACTTTTCATCTGTGCAGCCTATTTAGAGTGTCAGACAAAATAGAAATATGAAGCTGTAAAGGGTTGAATTTCACACTGCACGGAAACCTCCACCCGGAAGACTGTCCTGGCACCGGGCTTGAGACCCTTCACACCGCGGATCTGTGGGTTTCTCCTAGAAACGCCCACGCTGCAGGCCGGGGGAAGGAGAAGGGGACGCGAGGAGGCAGACTCCGAAGGGCACGGCCAGTCCCAGGCGGGCAGCGCGTATGCCAACCTGTGTGTGCACCTCGCTCCCGGCACGGCACGGCTAGATTGAGTAATTGCATGTGCTGGTAGAAAGCCGTAATTACCTAAGAAAGGTGCCCGCGCTTTGTCTGCACAGGGCCTGGCCGCTCAGCTCTTCTCTCGCATTTTCAGCCGATTATAAGCCAGTTGGTGGGGGCGAGTCAGCCCGTCCTCCCTGTGGGTGCTGGCGAGGGGGTCCCGTCCCAGACGACGACCCCCGGACGATGCGTGACCCACTCCCGGCCCAGGGGATCTGCCTCCTTACCAGTGGGCCTGGGGCCTGCTGGGAGTCGCTCGTGGTTTACTCAGTCCCCGGTGCTGGTGACCCGCCTTTGGCCCATGGCCTCCCGGCCCCTCTCAGCCCTGCCCCGCCCTGCAGCCCAGGCTCTGCTCGCCCCAGGATTCACACCAGCGCACCCGTTACAGCTAATCTTCTCAGTGAGTGAGCAGGAAAATGTGGAGACATCAATATCATTTTCTTTTAGACCCATTTAATTCATGCTCTATCATTATTGCATTTAATAGGGCCATTATCTTCCGTGGAAATGAAAGTAACTTGTCAGCATCATTTCTTAAAATTCAAAGATTAATCTTTGCGAATTTTTTAAATGAAACTAAAGGTTTTTTGAAGAATCTCAAATACCCATTAAAAAAAATCTCAGAAATGGGAATCTAGAATCTAAATCTAACGGTATTCTGAAATCTAGATTTCCACTTCTGTTGTGTTTTCAAGCCAGTTTCCCAGTCATCTGAGTACGGTCGTTTCTGGATTGTGCTTTTGGGGCTCCTGAGGAGGGGAGGAGGGTTCCCCCGGCAGCTGGCGCCTCCCTCCCTGCCCTCCCGGGAGCCAGGACCGTGCCCAGAACCCGGCTGAGTGCTGGCGGCTGACGACGCCCCGTGTTGTAGGGTGTGGGCGTGAGTTGGGCAGTCCCCACGTTCTCGGAACCTGTCGAGGCCAGGAAAGCCGTCTGTGGGTTGAGAGCGTTGCTGGAAAGGCTGTAGGAAGTTCAGGCACCACGGGGGGTTAGAGCAGCGGGGAGACAGCGCGCCTCAGGGTGTGGCCCCGAACCAAGCCGAGCCAGGAAGGAAACACAGACGCAGCAGCTCCTGCAGTTACTGAAGACTAGAGCAGCATCTGTCTGCCGGCCAGGCCGACTCCCTGACAGCAGCTGTGGACTGGTTGGGGTTTTGGTTTTTTTTCCTCCATAGACAGTGCTCAGGGTGGACTCCTGGCTCTGTACTCAGGAATCACTCCTGGCGGTGCTCGGGGGACCCTGCGGGATGCCCGGGACTGAACCCGGGTCTGCCGCGTGCAAGGCCAACGCCCTCCCCGCTGTGCCATGGCCCCGGCCCCTGGCTGTCCCGTTTGGTGCTCCTGCTCTGCGTCGGCTGGCTTCTCCCACACGTATGTGCAGGAGCACACACGTGCATGCATGTTTGTGCCCTTGCTGGGTGGGGTGAAGCTGATCTCAGAGTTGGAACATTCTTCTGTAGACTTTCAGGGTGAAATTCAACCGTAACGTTGTTTTCCGGTGTGGTTGCGGTGGCTGTTTTGGAGGGGCACGCACACCCGGGGGCGCCCCGGGCCCCCTCCTGCTGATACTCGGGACCACGTGTGTGCCGTGCCAGAGGTCTGCTTGCCCGCTCTGCCACCACCGCCCTGCAGGGGGAGCTCCTGGGAAACCTCCTTTTCTGTAGATCTCAGAGGGACTGGAAAGCCCCTGCCAGCCACCAGGACTGCCGTAGCCTCGAGGCGGGGACCAGCCCTCTCCAAGCTCACGGCGTCCCGCCTGTTCCTCCTTTAAGAGTGCTGAGGCGGGGGGGGGGGGGGGGGGGGGGGTGGTAGCACAGCAGGCGGGGCACTTGCCTTGCACGTGGCTGACCCAGGTCTATCCCTGGCACTCTCTGGTCCCCCGTACCACCAGGAGTTATTCAGAGCCAGGAGTGGCCTCAGAGCAAAACAAACAAAAAGCAATGAAACAGGCCGGAAGATACGACAGGGTCACCGTCTGCCTTGCACACCTCTGACCCGGGAGCAGGCCCCGAACCCCGGAAGGCTCCCTGAGCACTGTCAGAAGTGATCCCTGAGCACCGAGCCTGAATAAAGGCCTGAGCACTGCTGGGTGTGGCCCCACCCCAGGGAAAAACAGTGATGAAACTGGAGAACCCCTCTGAGCCCTTTTTGGGGGGAGGTGCCAGTCTCTGTTCCTTTTGTATTATCATATACTGTATATTAATTTTTATATATTCTACACAGTGGGTAGGGCGTTTGCCTTGCACAAGGCCGACCTGGGTTCGATTCCTCCATCCCTCTCGGAGAGCCCAGCAAGCTGCTGAGAGTATCCCGCCCGCACGGCAGAGCCTGGCAAGCTCCCCGTGGCGTATTCGACATGCCCAAAACAGTAACAGCAAGTCTCACAACAGAGACGTTACTGGTGCCCGCTGAAGCAAATCAGTGAACAATGGGATGACAGTGCTGCAGTGCTACAGTGCTATGCCCAGTACCCCCCACAGCCAACTGACTTTAACTGTTCTCCACACTCTGTTCTCCTCATCTCATTGTCTCACAGCAAAGCATTCAACCTCTGTCTAAGGGCAGTTGTTTATGAGACTGGAGGATTGAAGCTCACTGTTTCGCTATTTTACATTCCCATCTCTTTCTCTCAGGAGAGTGAGATTTCTTTTGTTTGTTTGTTTTTTGTTTTTCCAAATTCACTAGAGCAGTTTGGAATTATACAAAGGAAAAAAGTAAAGGTCATGAGAGCACAGCCTGAATGGCTGAGGCCTGGATCCTTTAGGTCTTTTTTCTTTCTAACTGTACTTTGAAGTTTGTGTTTTACTAAAGTGATGTACCACACATTGTAGGATAATATTGGTTTGTCCTTTCAGCCTGCCCTGCCGCAGGGAACTTAGGTTTATCGGGTGACACCCATCACAGTGCTCCCGAGTCACTCCCATTCCTCTGCTTATCTGTAAACTCTTCCCTGTGCTCTCCTCCCCAGCCAGTTAGTCACCTTTACCCCCAATCAGATTCTCTTAACTTGTAAGGTCAGGTCCTTCTAGGACACTGAACTTGTATTGTAAGTTAAATATTGCTCTTCTCCGTCTCTTGCATAGTTTACCTTAGAGCAATGTCCTTTCTGTATGGACACAGGAAGACAGTTAATATTATGCTTTGTAACTTGGGACCTGATTGACTCCAATAATATTTACTCCTGGGCATCTGCTTTCTCAACTCAGTTGCCCTTAGTTCCTAGCACCCCAAAAGCAGGGTCCCGACAAGGGACTGAATGGACCCAGGGCAAGCTGTGAGCTACCCTGGCATCGAGATGGGCCAGGCCAAAGCACCACAGTACTCAACTCTAAATTGAGAGCATGGTCATGGACAGATGCTGTCATGATCCAAAAGTAACGACAAGATTAGGACCCTGCTGGGGTTAGGAAGACTAACCTGGCCTGAGGACTGTGGTCTGGAATATATAGTGAAATGTCCTCAGGAAGAACCAAACTTCAAGTTTGATATATCTCTTACCGTGCTCATACAGAAGGCATTGCTAGAAATACTAGAAGTAGATTTACTACAACTATTTAAGTGGATTACTAGCTGAGCCGTGCCTGGCAGTCTTCATCGGAGCCCCTCGGAGGGGGTGGGTTGGGTTTCCCTCCCCATCCCTAGCAGAGCCCCCGCAGCCTAAGGCCTCCAGAACCCAGCCACAGTCATGCTCAAGGCCCCTCTCCACACGTTTGAATGAGCCTCATGCGTGAAGGAACCAGCACAGGAGCCCAGGTGTGTGGGACCTGGGGCTGAGATCTCCAAGCCTGCTCAGATCGGGAATGAGCCTCTTCCGCCCAGATCCCCCATTTTCCAGTAGCTAGGCGGGTACTGGACTGCCCCCAGGGACTGCCCCCAGCACTGGGCAATCCCACCAATGGCCAACATCCAGAGACTTAAAACCAAGCTCCCGGAAGCATGCAGCTGCTTTGAGACCATGTGACATCTTATCGCCTAGTTCTCCCTCTGGGAGAGCCTGGCAAGCTACCGAGAGTTTCCTGCCTGCATGGGAGAGCCTGGTAAACTCCCCATGGTATATTCATATGTCAAAACCAGTAACAATGCTGGGTCTCATTCCCCTGACCCTGAAAGAGCCTCCAATGTGGCACCCTTGGGAAGGATGAGGAAAGAGAGGCTGCTAAAATCTCAGGGCTAGGACGAACGAAGACGTTACTGAGACCACTTGAGAAATTTGACAATCAACGGGATGATGATGACTAGCTGAGGAAAGAAGAAAGCAACACACCCTCGTTGGGATCCCACCCTTGAGCGGATCTCCTAGTAATCTGGAGTAATCTCCTTAGATGAGATTTTGTCCTTGAGTCAATCTCCTGGAGGAGTGGTCTTACCTCTTTGTTGATTTGTTAATGTTCAACCCACCTTCATATCACCACCCTATGTGATTGCTACATAAACTAAGACTGTAAGAGTGGGGGGGATCAGAGTCAGAAGTAAGAGACAGAGTCAGAAGTGAGAGGGAGAGAAACAGAGACATAGAGAGACAGGGAGAGACAGGGAGAGCACAAAAGGGGATCCAGAGCCAGCGGGAGGATGAAGGGAGATCGAGGAGGAGAATGAAGTACCACGGGGGAGGGAGAAGCAGGAGGAGACCCAGAGGGGAATGGAGTCGGGAATGGAACAAACTGCAACTGAGACCCACCAGCCTGGCCCTCGTTCCTCCTTCGCCTGCCCATGGCCATCGACCTCCCCGGGGTGGGGGAAGCGTGTGAGACTACCGAACGCGGGCGGTGGGAGAGATAGAGCGCCACTGCCCTTTGGAGAATTCACACACATCCTGTTTCATATTTTGCTTTGTAGGAGTTTATTAGCTCTAATGAGAAATGGCCTCTGCTTCGTCAGTGGTAATGACTGCCTGCTATTTCACAGTGTAATGCTCATTTTTCAGGGAAAAAAAACTACAAAAATGTTGAAATAATTTTACCCTAATTACATCCATACTACTTAAATTTCACTAACACATTTAATGCTGTTTTATCACATACCAGACGAACCAGTCATTTTTCTATCCATCTTATCCACTTTTATTATCACCTTTAAAGTTGGATAATACTATTACCGCCCCCATTCATCCATTCTGGTTAAACATCATTAGCCAGAGTTGAATATTTGCTTCTGAGTCCACATGTGTTTAAATTTTTCCTTATATCTAATTGTTTCAATTTCTTTGAATTTTTTTTGAAAAATAATATATTCATTAATGTATCAATTTTATGTAACAGTGGAACAAAATCCCACCAGCTTATTCTTTTAGAATCCACAACCCCGGATCGCTCAGGTGCTGTGGTTGGAGCACTGTGGTATTGGAGAGTCGCTTGATGAACTGTCATTCGATCATTTTGTCGTCTGTCGTAATGATGGCCATCATGTGGCTCAGCTGTGGACAAGGCACAGCGTCGGACTTGTTCCAAGGGGGGGACTTGTGTGCAGGCCAGATCCCTGTCATTATTTTTTGTAGCTTCTTTTCTGTTTGAAGTAATTTTAATTCTAAATGGCTTTGGAGATGCTCGGTGGTTCTGTCTGAGTGAACAAACCGAGTCATTACTTTCCTGGGAGTGATTTAAATGAAGGAAATACCTTGTTCCCAGGAAGTGATCTGGGTGGGAGAAATCGCAGCACCCGCGACCAGTGGCTGTGTAGGCATGCGTGGCTTGTGGGGTTCCCTGGCACCTGGCCCAGCGCACTGTCCGCTGACCGGAGTGTGGCTTCCAGCGGCCGGGCTGCCGGGAGAGGCCAGGCTGGGGAGCCAGGCCTGGTGGGGACAGGCGTGGAGACCAGCTCCAGAACCGTCGGTGTGGAATTTATTGCCTTTTGCTGCACGAAACTGTGGCCAGGAGCCTCTTCCTTGCTTATCTGCCGTGACCTCGGTGCCAGCTGCGTCCTAGCCGCGTTGCCAGCGTACCTGTGGTCTCAGCCTCCTTTGCAACCCGAGGTCTGGCCAGAAGAATTGAAAACAAGCGGTTCTCTCCAAGTCAGAACCCCAGGGCTGGGCGGTTCACCGCACGTCTGTGGGTGGGGCACGGCAGACTCTTACCTGCTTTGCTGCAGAGAGCATGCATCCTACCTGCCGGCGCTTTCTCTGAGCGTGTCCGCCCCCTGGCACCTGTTGGGATACAGTTGTTCAGTCCCACGACCCGATTCCACCATGCCCCAGGACAGCGGGACTGGGCAGAGGCTCTCTGGGCTTGGCTGTGGAGCCCTGGCCCCAGCAGGGTTTGCGCTGTCTCCGCGTCAGTCCGAGCGCCCGGCCCTCACTCGGTTCCTTCCCCTCCTGGGGCCGGGGAATCCAAAGCGGCGAATGGGGGAAAGGAGTTTCGTGGTGGGCCTGGGAGTGGAGGCCGGATGGCATGTCCACGGCAGCCACGCTGAGCACATGTGTGGACATGTTCCCACACTCACCTCTGCTGCTGAGGGAGCTCTGCTAGCCTTGTCTTGGCGTGTTTGGCCGTGGCAAGTCTTTCTTGGCATCTGCTTTATTTTGTGAAAGGTCAGGTGCACTTGGTGCTGGACGGTGCATCTTTATAGGGTACGGGCTCACGCACATGCACACACGCACATGCACACATGTGTGCACACACACGTGCATATACATACACATGTGTGCACGCATGCACACATGTGCACACACATGCACATGCAAACACACACACAAGCACACTCACACATGCAAGTGCACACACATGCATGAACACACATCACACACACAGGCACACTCACACATGCAAGTGCACACACATGCACGAGCACACACACTTTGCATGTGCAGCAGCAACCCATTCTGGGGGTGCCCCTGAGGCTGCCCCTGGGGCTGTGGGGCGGGGTGGGGGATGGTGGAGCTTCCTGCGTGTGCCTGTGATGTTTCCAACAGAGGTTGCTAGACTCTTTTCAGAAACAGTCTCTCAGTACGGGAATCTGCCGCTGGAAGTGACCATCAGAGGGCTGCCCTTCCCCACAGCACCCGTGGGTGCTCCCCTCCTGCCATCCCAGCAGCCCTCTGGGAGGATGTTGCCGCTTTGGGAGAGCCTGGCCTGGAGGGCGGGGATATGCAGGGCAGGCGTGAGGGCTGGGAGGAGCGGCCGTTGCCTCAGCCCCCGGCTCAGGCCTGGAGCTGCTCCCGCCAGCCTGGCCCCGTGCACGCACGCTGGAACTCGGGCCTGGGAGGGCGCGCGGCTCCCTGCTCGGCACCGCAGGGCTCCTTTAAAGCCTGGAGTCCTGGCGTCCCGGGCCGCCCGAGGGGGCTCATCCCGAGGGGGCTCTCTCGTCCCGAGGCCTGAGGACCCGTGCCTGCCGCCCCAGTGTTCCAGCGCAGAGGGAAACGGCCCCGGAAGCTCCGGGACGTTCCTGCCTCGGCCACAGCCGTCAGGCTACCAGGGACCGAGGCGTCTCCGGCAGCTGCTTCCTGGCCTCCTTCCCTTGCGTGCCTGGCCTGCCCTCCCGCGTGCGCCCGGCCGTGTCTGTCACGCAGCCTCCTGCGCTGGTGCCTGGGCCCCGGGGGCTATTCTGGCAGCAGTCCCGCTCGTCGGGGAAGTACAATAGGTATTTATTTATTTATTTATTTATTTATTTTATTTGCTTTTTGGGTCACACCCGGTGATGCACAGGGGTTATTCCTGGCTCTGCACTCAGGAATTACTCCTGGCAGTGCTCAGGGGACCATATGGGATGCTGGGAATCGAACCCGGGTCGGCCATGTGCAAGGCAAACGCCCTAACCCGCTGTGCTATCACTCCAGCCCCTGTACTCACAAATTTTATGACAAATTGTTTTACAGCCATTTTTAAGGCATTTCTCACAGCACCAGTAAATTCACATTTCAAGTTCCGTTCCTCCTGTTCCTCCTCATCATTTTCATTCTTTTTGAATCTGGATCCAGTTGGAGTTCATACAGAGTATTTGACTAATATTTTTCCTGAGTCTCTTAAATTTCCTCCTCCTTCCTTTTTAATTTTCTTGCCCGTCATTTGCGAGTGAGATGGAGTCGCCTGTCCGTGGGCTGGCCCGTGCTCTGAGCTGGCAGTCTGTATTTTACGTGTAGCATTTTAATGACTGGTTTTATTTTCAGGTTATGCTTTTACTTGAACACATGTCGCAGTGTCTCCACGCCCAGACCTGCCTCTGGTGGCTTGTGCCCACCTGGTCAGCAGGCGTTTGGAGAAACACACAGGGGACACTTTGCCACTTGTGCAGCCAAAGAAGTGTGCTGGGGGGCTGGGGATCCACCAGCGGGTGGGGTGAGGGGCCATTGCAAGGGGTCGGCTGGGGTTCCTGAGTGAGGCCTGCTCCGGCCCAGCTGCTCCTGGGGGTCCCAGCTCCGTGGTGATGGACCTGGTGGTCTCTGCTGCCGGGAGAAAGGGCCCCTGCAGCAGGAGGGATGGACATCCTCAGGCCCCTGCACGGAGGCCCGAGCTGGGGTCTGTGTCCCGGGGAAAGACCCCCAAGGGGGGTCCTCTGCACCCCTCCAGGCCGTAGACGTCCTGACCGGAGACCCCGACTGCCAGGAAAGCCCGAGCAGACAGCGGCCGGAGCACTGGCCATGCATCTGCCCTCCCAGGGAAATCGGCCCCCCTCGCTGCCAGCGGCTGGTGTACCGGCCAGGCCGTGGGGCGCCCGCCCCCTCCCCGCAGGCCTGTGGCGAGCGTCGGGGCTTGCATCTCTGGAGTCTCTAGGGAGCAAACCAGAGAGAGCAAGGCCCGAGGGCCCCCAAGGAAGCGCCCGGTGGATGCCATCACCCCGGTTGCGAAGTCGAGTTTGGGGCCCCCTCCCAAGCCCCCCAGACACACCCTTGCTTGTGATTTTCAGGAGGAAATTTTCCAGGTTTCCAGAAGCTGCAGTTCCAGTGAACAAAAACTGTCTGCACGACCCAAACAATGTAGCCTTTCAATGCCGCTGACAAGCTGCCGCCCTTCGCTAAAAATAACGAAATACCGCAAGTGAAAATAAGTCCGAGGCCTGAGCCCCAAGTGCCTGTGTGGAGGGAGGCAGAGTTCTTCCTCCGGTGCTGGGGTGCGGGCAGACGCGGCCCGCTCCCCCTCACACCTGCAGGCGGGGCACCGTCTGTTCCCCGTGTTCCTCGGAGTCCGGGAGAGGGCAGAGGGCCAGAGTCCACGTCCAGGAGGCTTGGGGGGGCATCTTTTCTGCCTGCCCACTGCTGCCCACCTGCAAGCACAGCCCGCGTTAGCCTGGGTCCTGGAGGAGCAGACAGCCACCTCCTCCGGGGAGAGCGGAGAGCCACGACTGGAGCCAGTCGGGAGGAGCCAGCAGTCACCATGTCAGTGACGCTCTCTTACGGGCCCAGTGTGGAAGGTGCGTTCTGAAGGGCCCACAAGGGCAGGTCTAGACCCAGGGCCACGGCAGCGGGTGAGGGCTTTGCAGCAGCCGGTGTGCCCTCTGCCCTCTGCCCGGAACCCCGCCCGGCAGAGCCGGGGTGTGAAATACTTCCTTGGTCTTTGGGTCAGCAGCAGCCCTGCCGGGACACTGAGTGGCACAGCCGAGTGCTCGTGTACGAGTCGCTCCTGGGACACCGCGGGAGACAGGTCCACCCGCGGAGACCGTTAGCAGTGCCAGGAAATCCCCACACTGCCTCTGATCAGCGAGGTGCCCTTCCTGGTCCTGGTCGATGGTGGCTCGCCCAGCCTCCTGACCCTTCTCCCTGGGGGCTCTCCCTGTCGGTGAGCCACTGTGTTAACCCAGAACCGGCTCCTGACCCAGAACCAGCTCCGGGAAGCACTCTTAGTTCCCAGAGGGGCTGTTTCTCACCCTCAGCCCCAGCTCTAGGATCCTGTGTTCAGTAGCCGACACACTGTAGCATGAGCCAGAGCCTGCATTCGGCAGCTGGAGACACTGTGGCAGGAGCCAGAGCCTGCATTCAGCATCTGGAGACTCTGTAGCAGGAGCCAGAGCCTGCATTCGGCAGCTGGAGACTCTGTAGCAGGAGCCAGAGCCTGCATTCAGCATCTGGAGACTCTGTAGCAGGAGCCAGAGCCTGCATTCGGCAGCTGGAGACACTGTGGCAGGAGCCAGAGCCTGCATTCGGCAGCTGGAGACACTGTGGCAGGAGCCAGAGCCTGCATTCGGCAGCTGGAGACACTGTGGCAGGAGCCAGAGCCTGCATTCGGCAGCTGGAGACACTGTGGCAGGAGCCAGAGCCTGCATTCGGCAGCTGGAGACTCTGTGGCAGGAGCCAGAGCCTGCATTCGGCAGCTGGAGACACTGTGGCAGGAGCCAGAGCCTGCATTCGGCAGCTGGAGACACTGTGGCAGGAGCCAGAGCCTGCATTCGGCAGCTGGAGACACTGTGGCAGGAGCCAGAGCCTGCATTCGGCAGCTGGAGACACTGTGGCAGGAGCCAGAGCCTGCATTCGGCAGCTGGAGACACTGTGGCAGGAGCCAGAGCCTGCATTCGGCAGCTGGAGACACTGTGGCAGGAGCCAGAGCCTGCATTCGGCATCTGGAGACACTGTGGCAGGAGCCAGAGCCTGCATTCGGCAGCTGGAGACACTGTGGCAGGAGCCAGAGCCTGCATTCGGCAGCTGGAGACACTGTGGCAGGAGCCAGAGCCTGCATTCGGCAGCTGGAGACACTGTGGCAGGAGCCAGAGCCTGCATTCGGCAGCTGGAGACACTGTGGCAGGAGCCAGAGCCTGCATTCGGCAGCTGGAGACTCTGTGGCAGGAGCCAGAGCCTGCATTCGGCATCTGGAGACACTGTGGCAGGAGCCAGAGCCTGCATTCGGCATCTGGAGACACTGTGGCAGGAGCCAGAGCCTGCATTCGGCAGCTGGAGACACTGTGGCAGGAGCCAGAGCCTGCATTCGGCAGCTGGAGACACTGTGGCAGGAGCCAGAGCCTGCATTCGGCAGCTGGAGACACTGTGGCAGGAGCCAGAGCCTGCATTCGGCAGCTGGAGACACTGTGGCAGGAGCCAGAGCCTGCATTCGGCAGCTGGAGACACTGTGGCAGGAGCCAGAGCCTGCATTCGGCATCTGGAGACTCTGTGGCAGGAGCCAGAGCCTGCATTCGGCAGCTGGAGACACTGTGGCAGGAGCCAGAGCCTGCATTCGGCATCTGGAGACTCTGTGGCAGGAGCCAGAGCCTGCATTCGGCAGCTGGAGACACTGTGGCAGGAGCCAGAGCCTGCATTCGGCAGCTGGAGACACTGTGGCAGGAGCCAGAGCCTGCATTCGGCAGCTGGAGACACTGTGGCAGGAGCCAGAGCCTGCATTCGGCAGCTGGAGACTCTGTGGCAGGAGCCAGAGCCTGCATTCGGCAGCTGGAGACACTGTGGCACCAGCCAGGGCCGCCTGGTGTGGGCCAGCTCACCGGGATGGGGTCGGCACTGCTGAGCCATGTCACTGCATGGTGGGAAGAAACACGCCGGACAGGGGCATGCAGCTCTGAGGAAACGTCCCACGGAACGCAGGCATGATCGCCACAAAGGGGGCACAGTGGTGGTGGCCGCAGCGATTAGTTCCAATCAAGAGAAGGCGCAGAGTTCAGAGGGAGCCTGATGAAATTATTAGGGGCTGCTGGAGATGAAATCCATATCTCTTTGTGACACATGTCCCGTGTGATAGCACCACGGATGTCATGGGAGAAAATTAATGCCTTCCAGAAGAAACACGCTCACCCCGTGTGGAGAGTGCCCACGAGCACCAGCGCAGTGTGGCTGCGTGGACACGTCCGCCGGGCGCCGCGTGGTGGAGTTGCGGGCAGCCGGCCTCCCCGGAACCTCTGATTAGTGGGTGACCCGTAATTGTGGCTCTGGGGAAGTTCTTCTCTCGCTCCGTTGATGGAGTGTCCTTTGTAATGTGAGAATGTGTCTCCATTAGAGGCTGCAGGACACACCCGCCCTCGGCTGACCCAGGTTCGATCCCCAGCACCGCGCGAGTCCCATGCCCCAGCAGGAGAGAGCCTCGGCCCAGAGCCAGGACTAAGCCCTGAGCACCACCAGCTGTGCGCCCGAACCCACCAAACCTTCCAGCCGGGGCCCGGCTCTGTGACGAGACCTGCCCCACCCCCAGCACCGCAGGTTCCGGTGTGTCCCCGGTGGTCCTGGCAGCCATGTCCTGGGGTCCCGCCCACTGAGCCACCCGCTCCTTTGTCCCAGGACCACCAGGAGTGGCCCTGGGGTCCTGTGCTTCTCGGAAGGACCCCTCTAGAGGCACCCAGACTAAATCCCATGCGTGTGCTGGAGCTTCTTCTGCATCTGTCTGTAAACCCTCCAAGTTTCTGGCGGGGTTCCTGAGTGGGGGTGGGCACCAGCAGCCCTCGGCCCTCCCCGCACCTGGGTCCTGCACCGCTGGCCTGGCCCCGGCCGTGCCCGTGCTGTGTGCTGGGGGGTCCCGGCAGGAAGCGAGTCTCTGGCGGGCAGCTGGCTGGCTGTTTGGAGGGGCCCGGCTCCACGGGGGCTGCGGTGCGTGTGGGCGCCTCCCACCTCGGCCCCCAGGCGCTCAGGTGTGCTGTCCAGCCCTCTCCCGCACAGGCCGGGCCCGGCTCGGCTCCGCGGCGGCCGCGGACACGTCTTCATCTGCAGGGAGCGGCGCGGGCTTCCGGCTGCAGGTGCGGCTCATCCCGGATAGGTCACCTTCCCGGGCGCGAGCCGGCGAGCTGCTATTGATCAAAGAGGTTTTGTTGGGTAGCTCTCGGATTATTGAGTGACAAACTTTATTGAATTTGACTTAACAGGAGTCAGAAGACAGCTGAAGCGTGAGCGCCGGCTCTGCCATCAGAGCGGCTCGGCGATGGATACCGGCTCCGGCTAGCCCTGGAGATTAACTGAGCAGCCTTCCACCAATTCCCCAGCCTGTCAGCAGAGCCAATTAGATTTTCAAGCAGTAGACAAGAAGGGTGGCACTTGGGGACCTTTTTGCTTTAGGTCGAAGGCTTTTCAGGCTGCGATGAGATGACATTGATGATGACGCGTTGAGCAGTGGTTGGTTTTAAGACAAGTTAAATTAGCAGTCTGGAAATGATTCCAACTGTCTCCTGCTTCTCACTGCGCCACGTTCAGTGGATCCTGTCAGGAGCAAGTTGATGACTTAATAGTCTTCCTTGAGTGGATTTGAGCACTTTGGCTGTGTGTTTATGTGTGGTTGTCATGCTTAAAATATTCATATGCAGGTTTGAAATATTTATTTGAAGACGCCTGTGCAGAGTTCAGCGGCAGCCGGCTCGGGCGCTGCCCCCACTCCTCACAGCCCCGCTTCTCCCCTCGGGGACCGAGGGCGACCACTGGCCGCGGGCTCGGGCAGCGTCCCCGAGGTTATTGATAACTGGTTACTGATCACTTCATTTGTTTGGGGTGTGGGCCTCTCTGAGACCCGGAGCCCTTTGTCTCCAGCTCCTGTGGTCCGGCTGTTCCTGGGCTCAGCAGCCTGGTGACCTCTGGCCGAGGGACGGCCACCTGTGGAGGGCGTGGGCAGCGGGGGCGGGGGCCTCTAGGTACTGGCGATGCTGCCACCTCGTCTGCGTCTGTTCTCGCGAGCCGCGAAGCGCCTAAACATCTGCCACGCGGCCGGGCTGCTGCAGGTCGGGTCGTGCTTCTGCATTTAGCGGGAGAGAGATGTGCGAGTGAGAGCTTCGTGTTCGGCAGAGTTGCCCACCTTCTGACTCACCGTCATTTGCAGTCTCGTATGTAAATGTCGCGCTTTCCCTTTTGTAAGAGGGAATGACTTATTTGTGTGGGAGTGCAGTGTGCACCCGCAGATGCACATGCTCCTGTGCTCACGTGTCCCGCGCATCTCGGGACGAGTTCTGTACTTCAGTGGTTGTGTGACGCTGCTGCCCAGACACGGCCCCCCCCACCACACACACACACACACACACACACACACACACACACACACACACGAGGGCCGGCGGTCTGCACAGCTGGGGCTGCTGCTGCTGCTTGGCTCCGGAGAGTTCCGGACAGGTGGTGCCGAGGCCTTTCTCAGGTGGCTTTGCAGACCAGAGGGGTATGGTCACGGAACCTGCATCCGGACTGTGGCCTGGGTCCCAAACAGCACATGTGAGAAGGCGTGTGGGAGGCCCACGGTGCCGGGGGCAGCGTGATGGTGTGGGAGGCCCCAGTGTAGGCGAGGTGTGAGGTGGCAGACTCGTGGTGCCGGGGGAGGCCACAGTGGCGGCCGGCACTGCTGTGTGTGGGAACAGCTGTGGTGGGCGAGATGGGGACGGTGCAGGAGGGGGTCGGGCCACAGCTGGCCGCTTTCAGGCAAGGTTCTTCCGAGGTTCTGAAACCCGTGTCTGGGCAGAACCTGAGGAAGGGCAGGCCCCGTGCCCCTCCCCCACCGCCAGCCTGTCCCGTGAACCCGAGGTGACCTAAGGCTTTCAGCCGGACATGTCTCTGAGGCCAGCTGACCGCAGCACGTTGCCAAGGTCTGACCAGGAAGCACGTAGCTCCCTTGGAAAGGCGGCCAGCAGAGGGACAGCTGCTGTGGCTGTCGTGTGGATGACCCGGGACGAAAGCTTTGGTGCGTTCTCCTGCCGTGATTTTGCTGCTTTCTCTGACTCTTCCCCCGCACAGCACCGCAGTCTGGCACAAGGATGCTTAGCCCCAGCGCGGGCAGATGTCCAGACACACGCACACACAGAGACGGAGACAGAGACAGAGAGAGACAGAGAGACAGACACACACAGAGAGACACAGAGACACAAAGACAGAGGCAGACACACCGAGAGACAGACAGACAGACACAGAGACACAGACACAGAGAGAGATAGACATGCACAAAGAGAGACAGAGACAGCGAGAGACACACAGAGGCAGAGAGGGACAGACAGACAGACAGAGAGAGAGACTCTTAGAGGGAATGTCTGCCATAGAGGCAGGATGGGGGAGGGGCGGGGGCTGGGGACACTGGTGCTGGGAATGTGCCCTGGCGGAGGGGCGGTGCCGGAACCCTGTACGGCGGACACCCAGCCGTGAGCAGCTCTGTCCCCTGTTTCTCACGGAGACTCAGCAGTGCAGGGCGCTCCTGGCTTCCCCGCGGCCGTGGGCCCTGGTCCTCTGCTGGGTGACCAGGCTGCGGGCTGCCCCCTGCCGCCGGGCACCGTGAGGGCAGGGAGCGCTGGCCTCGGCTGTCCGGCCTCAGGGCCCGCCCGGGCCCCCGTGCCGAGCGCCCAGCGGTGGGCCCTCCCTGGGCTCCCCGCGCCGCAGCAGAGACCGGCCGGAGCGAGCGGCATCTTGTGTGGGTGCCTCTTTCCCTCGGAGCATTGTTTTTCGAGATTCCTTTGTACGCTGGATGTCAGCGGCCCAGCCGGCGTCCCGTGTGAGCGGTGCCCCATTGTGTGCGCGGCCGCGTCTGCGCCTGGTTAGCCTGTTGATCCGCGCTGGCCCGTTTCCAGCCGAGCCCTGAATGAGCTGTTGGAGCGTTGAGGAGCGCTGGCATCGGGGCTGGGGGCCTGTGCCCATTGTTCGGGCGGGCACCTTGGAGCAGAGCCGCGGGCCCGGTGGCGTGGGGTGTGGGTGAGGAAGTGTCCTTGAGGCGACTGCCCGCCTCCTGCCAAGGTCAGGCCACCGCCCCCTCCCCCACTCCCCGGCTTCTCTGCGGCATTACCTCATTATGATTTTCGTTTGCTTTTTCCTGATGATTGCTGATGTTGAGTCCCCTTTCATGTGTTTATTGGCCATTTGTATATCTTCTTTTGTGCTGCGTGAGCATTCCCTTGACATTCTCCATGCGGTTTTTCATTGAATTGCATGCCTTCTTTTTATTGAATAGCAAGAGTCCTGAATATAGCTGGAAACAAGCGCTTTGTTCTGTGTGTTGCAAATAAGTCCCACCCGGGCTGGCCTCATCATTTTCCTGGCAGTGCTTTGTGGAGGCAGAAGTTTCGTGTCTGGATGAAGTCCTGGCTGCCTTCTTTCTTTCACGGCCAGTTCCTCGCTGACAAATCTCTGCTCATCTCAGCCGCCCGGAGGGTTTGCTCCTGGGTCTGCATCCGGCTCCCCAGGGCTGCTCCTGGTACCCTGCCACTGTGTCCCCTGCTGCCTGGCTGTCCCTCCTTGGCCCTTGGGCTTTCCCCGGGGCCCCGCTCGTTCATCCAGGGCTGTGTCCAGCAGCGTCTCGGGCGTCTGCATTTATGAGTCTGGAAGTCGGGTGCTGTGTCTGCCACCTCAGCCTGCTCTCTCCTTTGCAGGCCCTGTAAATATTGGCTCTGCTTCGCGAGTTCTAGAAGAACAGGCGGTGCTGGTGGGTGGGAACCTGCCGGACCCCGGGCTGGCGCACGCCCCGGCTCTGTTCACGCCCCTCGGAAGTGGTCTCCGTGGCCGGTCACCCGCTCTCGGCCTTGCCGTTCCTGTCACCGTCCGTTATAACAGCGTTGTTAGTGACATGGGGTTTTCCTTAAATTATCTGTTGCCACCACATGGAAATGGAGTTGATCTTGGTTTATTGGTCTCGACGGCGTGACTCTGCGTGTTTGTCAGCTCGGGCGCCCCGTGCCCGCTCCGGGGTCACTCCTGGCAGGGCCCAGGGACCGCGTGTGGGACAGACCCTGCCTTCCCTGCCGCGAGACGTGTGCTTTCTCCTGTGCGCTGCTGTCTCTCCGGCCCCTTCACGGGCTGTTTTTTATGCTTTCTGGGGAGATTTTTTAAAAAGATACTTATTTATTTGTGCCCTTTTGGGCCAGACCTGCCTTGTTCTCAGGAGTCACTCCCGGTGGGGTCAGGGGCCATATCAGCCACATGTCCAGCAGGTGCTCTCCCTGCTGTGCTCTCTCCTGGCCCTGATGTTATAGTTTTCTTACATACACAAGATGATTGCGTCCGCCACAGAGACGCTGTCTCCTCCCCTTCCTGGCCTTAGCTTGGCTCTTGGTCTCGCTTTAGACGCTGACCCGCCCTGCCCAGTCAGGAGGGGCGCTGAGAGGGGACCTGGGGCGGCGTCTGGTGCAGGGTGGGCATTTAGCCGGCCAGCTGCTAATTACAGGGTTTTCATAGATTCCCGTGATCAAAAGGAGAAATTATCTTTCCGTTTCTAGTTTGTTTGGGAAGTTTGTCAGGAGTATGTGTCGAATTCGTCGTTTCATCTTCCTGCACATTTCAAGATGGCGTGTCGGTTTTTCATCCTTTGTTTTGTTGATATGGTAAATTACATTTCATTTTAGAATGTTAATCCAACCTTTCATCTCTGGGATAATATACCCTTTGTGTATTTACTTTTCTCGTCCCAATGGAGAAAACATTTGTTTTAGCCATGATGGGGTGACAGGTACTCTGTGCCAACGTATGTTTAAGTACACTTGGGAGAAGCACAACTGAGAGAAAGTTTTTTCCGAGGGGATTGCATTTTCCACTAAATACTTCTTGTGCGGCAGGAGCTGTGTACCCCTGCTGTCTTCCCAGTGCTCCTGTGCTGACATCTGAAATGCAGCTGCTTGTTCCTTTGTAGACGTTGCTGGATTTCATTTCCTATATTTTCTTAAGGATGTCATGTGTGTTCGTGCTAGTCATAATGGTTTCCATTTTCCTTAGAGTTTTATTGTAATAATTTTTGTTTCACTGGCAGGATATTGTTGGATTCGTAAAATAAATCAGCAAGTAGTTTTTCTTCTCTTTTCTGAAAGATTTTGTGTAATATTGCTAGTCATTGTTTACCAGATGCTTGCCAGAATGAAGACTATTGAAGAGTATTCCGTGGCAAAGTTTTTATTTACAATTTTTGGGTTGTTGTTTTCATTTTTCCAAAATAGGGACCATATCTGGCAGAGCTTGCCCTGGCGTGTGTGGGTGACACTCAGGAGGCTGAGCGCCACACCCAGAGGTGCTCAGGGGAGGGGACTCAGGGGCCTGCACTATGCATGCTGAAGGGGGGGTTGGTGTTGTGCAGCTCCTCCACCCACGTCCCGTCCGGGTTATAGTTTCAGTTCAACAGATCAACAGGCTGCACAGTTCAGATTCTGCGTCTCTGCGTCTCTTGTGTCACACTCCACGATTTGTCTCTTTCAAGGAACTTACCTCCTTCGTGTAACTTTTCAACTTATGAAACAGTCGTCTTTAAAAATCTCCTTCTTAGGGTTCCGGGCCTGTAGGGCCTGTGGTGCCGCCTCTGTCCCATCCCCAGCGTTGTGTAAGGTGCGTCTCCTCACGCGTTTTTTCCTGAAACTTCCACGTGACAGTTTCCGAGATCTTACCGAGCTCCTGGAAACACCAGATTTTCATTTCCTCGACTTTCCTGCTTGCTTTCGCGGAAGAGCCAGCACCGGCCAGGCCCCCACGCCTGCGAGGTGGTCTCTGCCGGCCTGCCTCCCCTCCTGACTGTTTCCCCGGTTCCTTTCCTCTGTCTGTCTCCATTTCTGCTTTGATTTTAAAGCACTCTTCTCTCTTCAGCTTTCAAACGTAGATGGTTAGGTGCTTAGTTTTGACGCTTCGTTTCTTTTCCAAGTGGAAAGGTTTGAGGCTACAAACGCCTTCCTGAGTCCTGCCCCCAGGTGTGGACGGATGGTTCTCGTTTTTGTTATTATTCATTTAAAATGTTTTTAATTTTTCTTGTGGTGTGTTCGCTGAGACTTATTTCCTCTCAAATGCCTTGCTTGGGTTAGTATTACATGTGCACTTGGGAAACAGTGCCTGGGCCTTGTTACACAAAGGCCAGTAGATCAGGCAGTGGGTCTAGTCTTGTCCACTCTTGGGCCTGCTAGCTCTGACAGCTGCTGGTCAGTGGCGAGTGGACGGTGCTGTGTCTGCCTCTTGGCGCTGGTGAATGACCATGACCCAGGGAGACAGAAGCCTGCTGGGCCCGCCGGGACAAGCTCTCTGCATGGCCCACGCTGCCCCCCCCCCCCAGGACCTCCAACGCGGGTCCACTTTGGAGCTGAAGAATATAGTAACAAAGTCACAGATTGTTTTAAAAACTTTCAGAAAGATGTAATCATTCTTTTTTTTCAATTTTAATTTTAATTTTTTTTATTGAATCACTGTGAAAAAAGTTACGAAGTTTTCAGGTTCAAGTCACTCACTGATCAGATGCCCATCCGTTCAGCAGCGCAATGTTCCACCACCAAGAACCCCAGGATGCCCCCCTCCCGCCCCCCACCTGTGTGGCTAATGATCTTCACTTCATTCTCTCTATACTTTGAATACATTCAGTATTTCAACAGAAAACTATTTTTTTTTTTTTTGCTTTTTTTGGGTCACACCTTTGCAGGCCCTGTAAATATTGGCTCTGCTTCGCGAGTTCTAGAAGAACAGGCGGTGCTGGTGGGTGGGAACCTGCACAGGGGTCACTCCTGGCTCATGCACTCAGGAATCACCCCTGGCGGTGCTCAGGGGATCATATGGATGCTGGGATTTGAACCCGGGTCGGCCACGTGCAAGGCAAACGCCCTACCCGCTGTGCTATCACTCCAGCCCCAGAAAACTATTATTATTTAGAATTTTCCCCCAAAATCAAACCTGTTGAAAAGGCATCATTTGATAATTTGTTTTCCATTGCTGAGAGTGAAGAACATATGAGCTTGCGGCTGTGCGGTTTTGTATTTCTGATATTGTAGCTCAGCTCAGTTTCGTGTGTGGCTGCTCCGGATCTCGTCGGGCGGAGAGCGTGCCGGTAACACCCCCATGCCAAGATCTCCTGCGTGCCACGTCACTGCAAGCTCATACCTCAGGGTAGTGGGTTCTAGAAGATGGCGGTCGCCACGTGGCCCTGCTGCCGCCACCCCCTCCAAAAGGAAAGGTCGGGAGAGAAAAGCCCTTCCCCTCCCGGGCGCATGGGGTTGTGCTCAGCTCAGTCTAGATGCATTTCTATGAGAACCCGCTGGGGGCCAAGAGTGGTTAGTAGCCCTCCAGGATCAGAGTCTTTAAGGGGCAGAGGGGCCGTTTCCTGTGCCAAGATGTAATCATTCTTATCAGGTGGATAGAAGCGAAGTGTTTCTCTCCCTCCTCCCCTCCCTTCCTTTCTTCTTCCTCCCTCCCTTCCTCCCTCTCCCCTTCTTTCCTTCCCCCTCCCTCCCTTCCTTCCTCCCTCCCTCTCTGCTTCCTCCCTTCCTTCCTTCCTCCCTTCCTTCCCCTCTCCTTCCTTCCTTCCTTCCTTCCTTCCTTCCTTCCTTCCTTCCTTCCTTCCTTCCTTCCTTCCTCCCTTCCTTCCTCCCTCTCTGCTTCCTTCCTCCCTCCCTCCCTCCCTCCCTTCCTTCTTTCCCTCCTTCCTTCCTTCCTTCCTTCCTTCCTTCCTTCCTTCCTTCCTTCCTCTCTACTTCCTTCCTTCCTTCCTTCCTTCCTTCCTCCTTCCTCCCTTCCTCCCTCCCTCCCTCTCTGCTTCCTTCCTTTCTTCCTCCTTCTATGCTTCCTTCCTTCCTCTCTGCTTCTTTCCTCCTTCTTTCCTTCCTCCCTTCCTTCCTTTCTTCCCTCCTTTTACCTTCCTTCCTCTCTACTTCCTTCTTTCTCTCCTTCCTTCCTTCCTCCTTCCTCCCTCCCTCCCTTCCTTCCTCCCCCTCCCTTCCTCCCTTCCCTCCTTATTTTGGGGCCACACCCTGCAGTGCTCAGGGATCACTCTGGGTGGGGCTCAGGGGATCTCTGTCTCTGTCTCCCTGGCGGAGACGATGTTCCGAAAGGCATTCTTCAATGACAGCATTGTCGTCTCGGCAAGAACCCCACCACCTAAAAGGAGCATTTGGCCTTTGTGGGGCACCCAGAAGTTTCTGTGCTTGAGCCTCATTGCTCCGAGCTGGGCCAGGTCCAAGGGGGGCCTGGTGCTGGGCCGTGGTCTGCGCTGGGCTGCAGTGACCAGTCCAGGGAGCACTGGGGCCACTCGGCCGGTCTGTCGGGGGAGGAAGCTGCCGTGGGCCAGGCGCCTCTGCCGTCGTCCACCGGGGCTGCCGTCCCCAGGACGCAGGTGGCGGGGGCGTGTCGCCCAGACCGCTGCTGAGGTGGGCGCCCGGTGGGGCGTGCTGGAGCTGCCTGCTCAGCCACCCTGCCCCGCACACCCAAGACCCAGCGCCAGGTGCCTCGCCGGCGCGTCCGTGTTTCCCTTCGGTGCCGGAGCCTGGTGTGAGCGGGGGGCTGGCGCAGTCCCGCTCTCCCTGTGGCGTGTCCGCCAGGGTGCAGGCTCGGCCCTCCGTCCTGTTACTCCGCACAGCCAAACCCTCCTTCCTGTTACTCCGCGCCCGGCGAGCCAAACCCTCCTTCCTGTTACTCCGCGCTCGGCGAGCCCGGCCAAACCCTCCTTCCTGTTACTCTGCACTCGGCGAGCCCGGCCAACCCCTCCTTCCTGTTACTCCGCGCCTGGCGAGCTTGGCCAAACCCTCCTTCCTGTTACTCTGCACTCGGCGAGCCCGGCCAACCCCTCCGTCCTGTTACTCCGCGCCCGGCGAGCCCGGCCAAACCCTCCCTGGGTCGTTCCGGGCAGCTGGGCTGTTGTGTCCGGGCCCCAGGGTGCGTCCAGGGCCCCTGGCGGCTTCTGCTCCGGGGGCGCTCTGGGCCCTGCTGGGGTGTCCACGTGGTCCTCCCACCTGGGCTTCTGCCTGCGTGTTGCAGACATGAAGTCCGGTTGTGTGTTGTCGCAGGGCAGCCTCGCCTGCTGGCGGCCTTCTCACGGTCTCACGGACCCCCCCTGGCATCGCTCTGCCCACCCGCCCGCCTGCGGCAGATTCCCCCACGGTCTCCTGTGTGCGTCCGTCCAGCGCTGCCGGCCTGCACAGGCGGGGGGACGGGGCGTGCCGGGAGGCCCCAGGGAGCCACCGACACTGGCCGGTCCCGGGACCTGGAGGGCTCGCGGGCGTTGGGGTGTCCGGAGGGATGACCCTGGCTCAGAAGGACGGTCCCTGGCCACACTGGACAAGGGCTGCCTGGACAAGCTCCGCGGCTGTGCCCGGACAGGAGGCTCAGGAGACCAGCACCGGAGAGAGGACAGCTGCCCAGAGAAGGCCAAGAGCCACCAGCCAGGTCCATGGGCCACTAGGCCGCAAGAGAACCGCAGCAGAGAGGCGAAGACCCGCGCTGGGAGGGCGGCTGCGGGCAGCACGCAGTCCCCGACCCAAAATGGACTGAGGGCCAGTGACCTGCCACCAGGTGCTTAGCAGCCTGAGGGGTGCTGTAGTGGCAGGACATGGGCCGTGTGTGTGTGAGTGTGCGTGAGTGTGTGAGTATGTGAGTGTGTGAGTGTGAGTGTGTGTATGTGTGAGTGTATGTGTGTGTGAGTGTGAGTGTGTGTGAGTGTGTGAGTATGAGTGTGAGTATGTGTGTGAGTATGTATGTGTGTGTGAATGTGAGTGTGTAAGTATGTGAGTGTGTGAGTGTGTGTATGTGTGTGAGCGTGTGTGTGAGTGTGAATGTGAGTGTGTATGTGAGTGTGTGTATGTGTGAGTGTATGTGTGAGTGTGTGTGAATGTGTGTATGTGTGTGTGAGTGTGTGTGTGAGTATGAGTGTGTGTATGTGTGTATATGAGTGTGTATGTGTGAGTGTATATGTGTGAGCATGTGTGTGAGTGTGTGTGTGTGAGTGTGTGAGTGTGAGTGTGTGAGTATGAGTATGTGTGAGTATGTGTGTGAGTGTGTATGTGAGTGTGTGTATGTATGAGTGTGTGTGAGTGTATGAGTGTATGTGTGAGTGTGTATGTGTGAGCATGTGTGTGTGAGTGTGTGTGTGAGTGTGTGAGTGTGTATGTGTGAGCATGTGTGTGAGTGTGTGTATGTGTGTGTGAGTGTGAGTGTGTGAGTATGAGTATGTGTGAGTATGTGTGTGAGTGTGTATGTGAGTGTGTGTATGTGTGAGTGTGTGTGAGTGTGAGTATGAGTGTATGTGTGAGTGTGTGTATGAGTGTATGTGTGAGTGTGTATGTGTGAGCATGTGTGTGAGTGTGTGTATGTGTGTGTGAGTGTGAGTGTGTGAGTATGAGTATGTGTGAGTATGTGTGTGAGTGTGTATGTGAGTGTGTGTATGTGTGTGTGTGAGTGTGAGTATGAGTGTATGTGTGAGTGTGTATGTGTGAGCATGTGTGTGAGTGTGTGTATGTGTGTGTGAGTGTGAGTGTGTGAGTATGAGTATGAGTATGTGTGTGAGTGTGTATGTGTGTGTATGTGTGAGTGTGTGTGAGTGTGAGTATGAGTGTATGTGTGAGTGTGTATGTGTGAGCATGTGTGTGTGTGCGTGTATGTGTGAGTGTGTGTGAGCGTGTGTGAGTGTGTGTATGTGAGTGAGTGTCTGTCTGTCTGTCTCGGGGTGCTGCAGCACAGTCTAAGCGGTCAGTGGTGACGTGAGGGGGATGGGGCCAGCCGGTCAGCAGCCTTCTGGCTGGGACGCTGAGTCCCACTGGCTGAAGCCCGGAAAGAGCCCCTCCCCTCCCGCCCCTGCGGGTCTCCTGGAACTTTCCCTTCCAACCCGGCGTGCCAGTCCTCCACTCCCCACACTGGAGCTTCTGAGCCTGTTTCCCGGAGGGGAGCCTGGCGCCCGCGGCCCTGGGCCCAGCCGACCGGGGCTGTGGCCTCGTGGGCGCGAGTCCTCGGTCTGCTCTGGCTTCCCGGTTCCACTCTCGCCCCTCCCCAGACTCGGTCATCCAGCCGTCCACGGTGACGGTGGTGGCAGGAAGGACGGAGAGCTGCTTTCAGGCGCCCCTGGGGACCAGCGGGCAGGGCCGGGCCTGGCAGCCCAGGTGGGCGCGCGGCAGCGCAGACTGGCTGCGCCCACAGAACGCGTCCTCACGGCAGGTCTGAAGTCAGAGCAGGGGCCCGCGACGTGCAGGCTCCCGGCTTTGCCGGTCTCGTGTGCGGGTGGGTCCTTGGGCGCTTCCCAGACTCCCGAGCACTCGGCGGCGTAAACCCCTGCGGTTTGCTCTGTGTGGCAGGACTTCCCGAGGGCCCGCGGGCGCCAGGGGCTTAGCGAACGTTGAGGAGGAGCAGGTCCCAGCCAAGTTTCCTCTCCGAGGGAAGACTTGTGCTAAGTGGCGGGATTATTCCGACCGGGAAAGGTGACACTTTAATACAGCCTCCGTGCCTCGTATGATTAACGGTGATGCTTCTGACGGGCGGAGTAATTATTTTAATCCCGTCTCATCCTTCCCTTTAGTCTTGGTTTCGTGGCCGAGGCTTAACGCTGTGTTTTCAAAGCAACGGGACTTACCCAGGGCCCAGAGGAATCTCTGCCTCCAGCGGGACGGGGACTGCTGCGGTTCCCGTGTGGGTCGAGCTGCAGCTGACGCTCGCACGCCTCCTGCCTCCACCCTGAGGCAGCGTGTCTGCCGCCCCGAGGACAGGCGGCCTGTGGACGCTGAGGGCCGCCCTCCCCAGCTGCCCCTTGCTCCTCGGGACGCGGGTCGGCGGGGACCCGGCTCACAGCCCACTCCCAGCACTGCACCCCTGCGTCCTGCAGGGGAGTCGGGCGGGGACCCCGGAGCACACGGCCGTCTGCGTGGGGAGGGTCTCCGCAGGCCAGGCCAGGCCAGGGCTCCCTCGTCTCCCTGCCCCGAGAGGCGCGGGCCCAGCAGCCCCGGCGGGTCAGCCCGGCCACGTGCTTGTCCCGTGTCATTAACATGCTTCCGGCTTCCCTCCTGTGAGCAGAGAACTCCTCCAGTCCCAGGCCTTTGCTGCCAGAGCGTCCTGTCCTGTGCGACCCTTGCAGGCCCCTTCTTCCCGAGCTTCCCGCTCAGCGTCTGCCCCCGGCCATTGGCCGTGCTGCGGCCCTCGGCGGCCCCCAGAGCTCTCGCCCCGTTCGTGATGGCGCCAAAAGGCCTTCGAACTCGGGAGCAGAGTGGAGAAGCCCAGAAGCCAGCAGGAGAGCCCCGCGGCTCGGCTGGGGCTGGCGCGGAGATTCTCGGGCTTGGCTCCACCGCCTCTCTCGCTCGTGCCCGGGAGTCCGCCTCTCGTGGCCCCGCAGCCCTGCACCGCCCCAGCGGCCACAGGGAGCTCCGGAGACTCGGCCCTGGGAGTGCCTTGCCGGGCGGCTCAGGCCTCCCTGCGGGCCCGGCCCTTCTCCTCCCCTGGCCCACAGGTGACCACGGGCTGTGCGGAGAAGGAGCCCTCGAGGGCCTGAGGACAGCGTGAGCTCACCCTGTTTCTCCTGGCCCAGTGCTCGGGGCCCCTGGGAGCCAGCTCTGCTTCCCCAGGGGCTCCATCTCCGCGCCTCCTCCCTCCTCTGAACGTTCTCCCACTCGGGTTCTGGTGGGGAGACGGCCCGTGTTTGGAGCGACTGCACTGTTCTAGGACCCACCTGACCCAGCTCGCCTGAGTGCCGGGAAGCCGCCCGGGGCTTGGTGAGAGAATAAAGCCAACACTGGCCGTTCCCGTGGGCTGGGAGTGTTTGTAACATGCTGGAGCCTTTCTTCCAACCCTGTCTCGGCTTTGCTGCGTGTTTCCCGGACTCGCCTTGCTGAGCCGGGAAAGGCCCCGTTTGCCCAGACGAAGGACGCGGGCGTGGCTCAGAGCACTGCCGCCACGGGGCGTGCTGGATGCGGGCGGTGTGAGTCATGCACACTTGCAAGCTGGATCTCAGACCTCGGGCCCATCCCCAGCTGAAGCCGAGGAGACCGACACCTCTGCGACTCTCCACAGGGGTCCCAGGCGTAGAGATTCACGTGGAAGCTGAGTTTGGCCCGAGGTGGTGCCCGCAGGGCCCTTCCCACACTGCTCAGCCCCCGCACTCGGAAAGGCCTGGCCGATCCTCAGTGTCCCCAGTATTCTAGAATGCGTTCCGAGAGACGGCCGGGTCCCCGCGCTGACGCCTCCTCGTGGGTCCCCGATTCTGGGTCCTCCGGCAACTGGTCACGGCCCGTGCTCTGGTCTGTGGACTCTCGTGGTCAGTGCTCTGGTCTATAGACTCTCGTGGCCCGTGCTCTGGTCTCCGGACTCTCGCAGTTAGTGCTCTGGTCTATGGACTCTCGTGGCATGTGCTCTGGTCTGTGGACTCTCGCAGTCAGTGCTCTGGTCTGTGGACTCTCGCTGTCAGTGCTCTGGTCTGTGGACTCTCGCGGCCCGTGCTCTGGTCTATGGATTCTCGTGGCCCGTGCTCTGGTCTGTGGACTCTCGCAGTCAGTGCTCTGGTCTATGGACTCTCGCGGTCAGTGCTCTGGTCTGTGGACTCTCGTGGCCCGTGCTCTGGTCTCCGGACCCTCACGAGACACTGATGTGGACACAGACCCCCTTGCAAACAAGCCAAGTGTTGGAACATCACCAAATTCCTTCAGAGATCTTCCCTTAAAGGCCCAGCGCTTGCCGCGGCCCCTCACCTCAGTGGCCTGCGCTGGGCGCGTGTGTGGACGCTGATCTCCGCAGCCCCCGGTTCTGGCTGGCTTGGGACCTTCCCTGCTTCAGATGGTGGGAACACCTCGGAGCTTCGTGCCCGCGGCCGAACAACCGTCTCTGCCCACCTTGACCCGTCTCCAGCCTGGCTGTCCTGATGGCACGAAGGACGCACTGCAGACACTCGGAACAAGCTTTCCCGTCTCCGAGGGCCCCAGCTGAGACCCTCTGGCGTGCACCGGCGGCTGCAGGCGTGCCCGGCTCTACACAGCCATGGCAGAGGGAGGGGCGGAGACTCCGGAGAGAGGCCGGCCAGAGGGGCGGGCCTGCACTGCCCCCGCCAGGTCCTGCAAGGCCGCTGCCCTCCGGCTCACTGCACAAGGGTCTGCCCAGGCCCCAGGGCGGTCAGGAGCGTCTGTCTGTCCTGTGGATCTGTGCAGCTGGCCAGGCAGCGCGGCCCGTGCTTGAGGGGCCTGGGAGAGCTCGTCTCCTGTAGGGCCTGAGCACTCTGTAAGGGCCACTGAGTCCTTTCCAGGTGCCGCTGGTGGTTCTTGTGTGGAGGAAGGAACTGATCTGGACCCCCCCCATCTCTGCACGAGAGGCTGATCAAGAGTAAACGCGGGCGTTACCGAGACAGACCGCCCGTAGGAGAACACGCGCGTGTCTTACGGGACACTTTCCTCAGAAGGAATCTCGGATTTAAAACACTCACTGGAAGCAACATCGTCTGGAAGGTTGTGGAAGTTTCAGGTGCCCAAAGTGTGAGCCCAGCAGAGATCAGAGGCCGGAGGGCCGCCGTGCCCTCCTTCCTGGGGCTCTCTGCCTGGGCGAGATCTCTCACTGTGTCAGACCTGCAGTCGGGGAGGCCAGGCGTGTACACAGCGCGTCCTCAGAGAGTCTGGAGAATACCCTCACACACGAGCGTTCTGCCCCAGCCCTCATTCTTGGTGGCGTTGTTCCTGTCTTCCAGGGTGTCTTGTTCAAAGTCTTTGCCTCCATTCACACCTTGCAGGTTTCTGCGAGACCCCTCAAGGGTCACGGGTGCATTGCGGACGTTGTGGTCATGCTGGCCAGTGTGAAGCAAGATGAGAGCGTAGGCCAAGGCGAGGCAGGCATTGCTGTTGGCAAATGGGGAGCCGTTACAGTTCCTCCAGTGCTCCGTGAGGACTTCCACAGCCTCTGGATGGCCGGCGCTTCCCCGGGCAAGCGGAAGGCTTCTAGGGAGAGGCGCAGGCCTTGGTCCAGCCGCAGGCCCTGAAAACTGAAGGTGCTCACCAAGCTGTCCAACAGGCCAGTGTTTTTACAATCACTCACGACTCGCCGATCATTTTCTTGTCCAGCCGAGGGTCCTCTCGGAGCTACTGGGCCACCTCTGCATTGTCCATCGGGATGGCGAGGAGGCCTTTCTCCTGAAGAGATTGGATTCCCTTCCTTGGCTTCTGGTTGAGCTGCTCTGTGTCGGTGATCAGCAGCTTCTTTTTGTTTTTAATTTCAGTCAGTTCCTGTGGATCTGTAGGAGGCAGGAAAATCGAAGTGGCTCCCGGGTAAACTTTTTGTCAGCTCCAGAATCTCCAGCTTCCTCCAGGTCGCTGCGTCCTGGCTCCCGTGGGCTGCCGGCAGCCTCCCTCCACCCGGCAGACACAGGCCTGGCGTGCCAGGGGCCAGGCCCGCAGCTCTCCCACCACTGGCTGTTCCCTCAGAACTGCTGGCTTCTCGGGAGCCTCCTACTGCATCACGGCTGGGTCTGGTTGCCTCTTCCTCCTCCTGCTGGCTGAGGTCACTGAGGACTGTGGCCGGGCAGCGGCCCTCAGTGCTGTCAGTCACCATCAGCAGAGCACCCGGGGAGAGTGGGTGTGTGGGATGGAGCTGACCAGACACAGGGAAGGCATTCCTGCACAGCAGCCTGGTAAGCTCTGCGAAGCGGCTGGAACAGTGGTGAGCACAATCACGATTGAGGTAAAGTTCAGTGACAAAACTGGGAATGTGCCAGAGCTGCACAGTGGCCTCCAGCGCCATCTCCTTCATCTCGTAAGGCGTCTCGGGGTTTTCCTTGGACTCACCACCAGGATCTCACCGTTCTACAGGGAAGTGATCATTGACGTAAAGGGAGGGGTGCAGCAGGGTGATACCATTTCACCGAAACTCTTCAGTGCCGCCCTCAAGAACATCATGTGACGACTGGAATGGGAGTGAAGATAGACAGTCGGCAATTACACCACCTCCCCTTCACTGATGACATCCTCCTCATAACACCAAACATTAGCCAAGCGGCACAAATGCTGGCCGACTTCGACCACGAGTGTGGAAAGGTCGGACTGCAGCTGAATCTCACCAAGACAATGTTCATGAAAAACGAACTGGTCCCTGAAGCTCCATTTTCCCTCAATGGAACGAACATCTCCGAATGCAGCAGCTATGTGTACCTGGGTCGAGAAATCAACATGAGGAACGACTTGGTGCCAGAACTGCGCAGGAGGAAGAGAGCAGCGTGGAACACCTTCAAGAGCATCGAAGAAGTGGTTAAGAGAATGAAGAACCTCCGACTCCAGGCACATCTTTTCGATTCCACTGTTCTTCCTGCACTAATGTACGCCTCAGAGACCTGGGCCCTACGCAAGCAGGATGAGAATGCTCTTAGGGTATCCCAAAGAGGAACTGAAGGAGCTATGCTGGGAATATCATGTCTCACCGGTTTCAAGTCTTTTCATTTCGGGGAGCTCAGTTTTTTAAGCCGGGCTTCTTGGCTTCTCCCCATGCTGTGGTGGGATGGGGTGTCGGCGTTCCCTTCAGGACCTGGCGGTGCCCTCGGCTGCACACGCCATGGAGAGCCCGCTCCAGGCTGCCGGCCCCGACTCCCTGAGTCTCGCTAGGCCATTCTTTGTGCTGGCACAAACTGGCACATGTTGCTTCCTCCGTCATCTCAGTCCTGTTGATAACAGAGCAGAGCGGGTGGGTTTCTGCCCCTCTGCCGCGAGGCGCTTGGGCATGAAGGCGCTTGACTCGCCTGACCCATGGGCGCCGGGCGTGGCCTGGGCTGGGGGCGGCACGTCTTCTTCCGTCTTCTTGTTCTTCTCTCCGGGCGTGGTGCGGGCCTGTCCAGGGGGCCGTGCCCATCCAGGAGTCACTTGGTCTTCTGCTTCCCTTGCCACGGGGCAGGCGCTCACCCGGGCAGGCGTTCCCGGGATGGAGCAGCCTCTCCCGCCGGCCCCCGGCCCTCCCTTCCTCGGGCCAGCCCCTGCCCCTCCACGGTCTCCTGCTGGGCCTCCGGTCCAGTGTCCACCCTGGGGTCCTAGCGGCCAGTTGGCGGGCCTGGGGTCTTCCCGCTTCCCCCGAGCTTTGTCTCCTGAGCCCCTCACTCTCAGTGCCAGTTCGTGTCCCCCTGCCAGGAGCCGGCCCGCACGCACACAGGACCCTGCTGGCTCTCGGTCGGCTCTTTCCCTGGCTTTTGACGGGGAACCAGCATTTCCTTTCCCTCCCAGCCCCGGACAGGACGGAACCCCGGGCTCTGCCCAGCTCGGCCCGCGTGTGGGAGCGGACGAGCCCGTGGGCTCTCCAGCCCCTTGGCGTGGCGTTTGCTGCGCCCTCCCTCGCTCGTTGTAGGACAGGACGGCTGTCGGGGCAGGCCGAGGCGGCAGAGGCCGCAAGCGCAGACGCGCCTGAGGCTCTCCAGGGTGGCCCTGCCCGCCCGCCCCGGCCCTGCCGGCCCAGCCCCCCCCAGGAGAACCGCGTCGCTGCTTCCCAGGGACCAGCCGGGGGAGAGCCGCCCTTGTCCCCGGCTCGCGTCACGGTGCATTCCCCCTGCCTTAGGAGGTGGCCAGACCCGAACCGGGCGTGGGCCGGCACGTACAAGGGGGACGGCGGCAGCAACTCCCGGGCCAGCACAGTGACGTGCGTCGGTCCTGGCCCGAGTCCTCTTCCCCCACACAGTGACCTCCAGGCCCGGCTCTGGCTCCGCAGCCATTCCTGCGGGGCAGGTCCGAGGGTCCCCGTGCCCACGTCATGCGTCCCTGTTCTCGCTGCCCCCGACAGCCCTCCCTGAGAGCCAAGGAGCCCGACGGTCAGCGTGGAGGCCGCCGCTGGCTACAGGAGCGCACCATGGGCCCGAGTCTCAAGTGCTCACAGGCGGTAACTGCGCTGAGTTAGGGCCTGAAAGCAGGATTCAAGCTGACCACTGGGCGTCGGGCCTCAGCCTTGCTGCTCCCCGCCCCGACCACCTTCCCTCCCACCCGTCCCACCTCCCTCAGCCCGCCCTCGATGCCTCCCCTGCTCCCAGATTCCAGAATTTTCCTGACTCAGCCTCCCCGCCTGCCTGTCTGGCACGAGAGGCCAGAAGCCAGTACTGGGGGCAGCAGCGCAGGCCGGCCCCTCGGGCTGGACGCCCAGCACCACAGGGGCCTCCCGAAGCCGAAGCCAGGAGTCAGACGGCCGGCGGCCCCGCACCAGTGACCAGCCGAGGAAGAGCCCGGCGTGAAGCCGCTGTCTCCTCATCGCAGGAGAGCGTCGTGATCGCCCCAGGCGAGGTGGTCGCTTGGTCCCCCAGCTGCACCGCCCACCCCACGAGCACCCCGTCACGGGAACCCCCAGCCCCTCCCTGAACGGACCCTCCTCGCGTGCCCAGGCAGACCTCTCCCTCTGTGGGTGGACCCTCGGCACGTGGGCCCTCCCGGGAGCTGAGCCCCTCAGTGGGGCCCTGAGCCCTGCATCCTCCCGAGAGGGCCGCCCCGGCCTCTCTCCCGGGGACCCCGACTGCGTCTGTGCAGGACCCCGAGGTGCCTTCAGTGGTGTCACCTTCGTGTTCCTGCTGGCCGGAGGCAGCTGGGGGTCACTGCAGATGGGGCCCAGGCGAGTCCAGCCTCGGGGGACTGAAGCCTGAGTTTCACTAGAGTTTAACCTGACCCCCACTCATAACACCTATGCACACAATGCACACTCATACACACACACACACTCACACAGATACATACATGCATACACACGTACACACACTCATACACACACTACACACATGTACACACTCATACATGCACTTACACACATGTACTCATATAGACATGCATGCACGCACACACATGTGCACATACGCGTACACACGTACACACATGCACACGTGTACACACATGCACGTACATACATGCACACACTCACACATGCATTCACATACATATACGCATTCACATACGCATTCACATTCACATATGTACACACATGCACACACATACACACATGCACACTCATGTGCACACATACACACGTGCACTTACACATATGCACACACATACACACACTCACATGCACGCACGCACACAGACACATCCATGCACACAGTCACATGCACGCACACACACACACACGCCCCTAAGCACTGTAAGCAGAGCACTGTGGAGACTCGCGGTCACATTCACAGAAGAAGGCGGCTCTGGGAGCAGACGCTGCCACCACGAGTGGTACATGGCAGCGGGAGTCCACTCCGGTGGACTCTGCGGCCAGCACTGTGCTGGGCCTCGGGGACCTGGAGACAGCCTCTTCCTGCAGGCAGGGTGGGGCCGCCCTCCCCCGCGCCCGGCAGAGCTCAGCGAGCACCGGACTGCAGGGACACGCCGAGAGTCCTCCTGAGGCCTCGCCCTGCAGGACAGGCCCCGCCCGGGCCCTCCTGGCCAGCCCTCGGCCAGTCCAGGCTCCGCCTACGCTTGCGGCCCCTGCCCGTGAGTCTGCCGAGGGCCCGTGACGGGGCCTGCCCCAGCCCCACGCGTCAGGGCAGCTGCTCTCCGCCACCCCGTCGTCCTCCCTCTGCTCAGGGCTGGCTTTCTGCCCGTACCCGAGCCCTGCGGCCACCGGGACCTGGTCTGGCCCCACAGACGGTCACAGAGGGGACCCAGTGCCGCCTTGTCTCGGAATCAGCTTCCTGCGGGCCGGCGGCTCCTGCCTGCCCTTCCCAGCCCCTCTCTGTCCCTGGGCCACGGAGGAGCACCGAGCCCGGCCCCAGGCTGAGCCACCAGCCAGCCCCAGCTCTGCCCATCTGACCCATCTGACCCTGTGCCCAGGCGGGAAGTGGGCCCTGCCCCTCCCCTCCAGCCCTGCCTGCTGCGTCCCCCGTCCTGCCCCTGGACAAACCTCTCAAGGAGCAGCCTGAGCCCCCACTCAGTGCTCGGGGCCGAGCCTCAGCCCCCACTCACAGTGCTTGGTTTGAATCTGAGCTCCTGCTCACAGTGCTCAGGGCCGAGCCTGAGCTCCCATTCACAGTGCTCGAGGCCACACACCCACTCCTGGTGGCAGCCAGCAGACCTGCCTCCTGCCCTCCAGCCCCTCAGATAGTGGCAGCAGTGTGACCACCCCCCCCCCGCCACCCGCTGCGCGGCCTCTGGCCTGTCGCCTCTGCTCCTAGGGCCTCCCCGGCGGGTTCCAGTGGGGAGAGCGGCTGGGCAGAGAGCGGCTGGGCAGAGGCCCCTCCTGCCCTGCTGTCCCCCTTCGCCACGCGCCTCCCGGGACTCGCGGCTGGGTGACGGAGGCGGGACGACGGTGCTCACTGAGGGAACGAGCAGGGCGGCTCCTCGTTCCCCTGCCGTGTATGCAAAACTGACTTTTAAAGTGTTTAGTGGATAATGGGTCGGCCGAGGTCAGCGCGAGCCACGGCGGCCACGGCTATTATTCCCCTTTTCATGGGAGGGTGCTCAGCAAAATGAGATTGTCACAGCCCTTTCTGAGAGGACAGCAACAGACGGCTAAAAGCCTCTTCACGGGAGGATGTGATCCCATAAAGACACCAGGCCCGGATTATCCTTCACTCTAAACTTCTGCCAGCTTGTACAAAGAGATAAAACAAAACAGCCCGGTCCCAGGGGTGGGGGACCGGCCGGCGCGGCCCGGGCCCCGCTTTCCTGCCGATTAGACCCATGCGAGGAAAACCCACTTAGGCTGAGAGCAGCCGTGGAGGGGCTCTGCCCACGCTGTTCATCTCACAACCTTTTCACACGCCGCCACTTAATCCCTCGCCGGCAGAAAGGTAAGTGGTGCTGGCCGGCAAAGGTGTCACAGTGCATTAAGGCCCGGACTCGTGGCGGGGGATAATGGTTCTGATTGCCGTCGACTCATGTCCTCACACCCGCCTCATGTAAAATAAGTGACATTTAAAAGACATCAAGATGTGAGGAGCGGGAAGGAGAGAGGACGGGGCGCGGGGGCTGGGAGCCGGTCCCTCTCCCCTAAGTGGTGGCAAATGATAACTCGCCATGCCTCGGTGACCTGCGCACGCTTTTAACTTCCTGCCTTGTGTTTTTAGAGAAAAATCTGTAAAATTGCTTCTGGGAACTGCCTCAGCATGTTATCACTTATTTCCAGTTTCGTCTGTCTGAGTTCTGTCCTCCGGCCCCAGGGCCCTCTGTGGTTGGCACTCCAGGCCCCGCCAGGGGGAGGCTCCTGTCCACGGCGCGAGCCGGCCGCGCAGCCCTGCCGGCCGCCTGGGCGGCGTGCGGGGGTCGTGCTCTCGGAACTGACCGGAAGGGGGGTGGAGCCTGGTCGTCACTGCGGGCTGCTGTTTCCTCTCATGGGGGCCGACCGTGCCCGCACCAGCGTCCGGTGGCCAGGGCCCGGGGAGACGGGACGCCCTGTGCCTCCCTCGCGGGGCTGCCTCTGACTCGCCGTCCGCTGGCTGTGCGTGAGGGGAGAGCCGTGGCCAAGGGCTGCCTCCCAGGGCCGAGAGGGTGCAGGACACTGCAGGCCGGGAGCCAGGGCCGTTCATTTCCCCCTCCCGCTCAGGCGGCCTCTCCCTCCTTCCCGCCGGCCTCTCCCTCCCCTCCCCTCCCCTCTCCCACAGCCCCGTCCTCACCCTCCCCTCCCCTCTCCCACAGCCCCGTCCTCACCCTCCCCTCCCCTCCCCTCCCCTCTCCCACAGCCCCGTCCTCACCCTCCCCTCCCCTCTCCCACAGCCCCGTCCTCACCCTCACCCTCCCCTCCCCTCCCCACCCCTCTCCCACAGCCCCGTCCTCACCCTCACCCTCCCCTCCCCTCCCCACCCCTCTCCCACAGCCCCGTCCTCACCCTCCCCTCCCCTCCCCTCTCCCACAGCCCCGTCCTCACCCTCCCCTCCCCTCCCCTCCCCTCTCCCACAGCCCTGTCCTAGAGCGCAGCTCTCTCACCCTTTCACAGTGCAGTTATGTAGAAGCCATCACGGGTGGGGACGCTTAGGCGGGGCTGGACGTCCAGTAACAGCACACGGAGGTAAAGCCCCTCCTCCAGGGAAGTCCTAGGGGATTAGCGCAGGGGCAGAATCCCCCCTGGGGTCGGCACTCCAGGTCACTGGGGATCCTCGCGGGCATCCCTCCGGGCGTGTTGCTTTCTCCTTCCCAGCTGCTAATCCATTTAAACTATCATAGCAAATTTACTCCTTGTGATACTTTCAGTCTCTTGTATGAACACAATAAGAGATATATTAAGCCTAAAGGGTGTCTCTCCTGGGACGTCTGAATACTCCAGACCACAGTGCTCAGGCCAGGTCAGTCTTTCCTAGCCCCGGCAGGGTCCTGAACAGTCACTTCTTTTGGGGTCGTGACAGAGTTTGTTCCGTGACCGTGCTCTTAACTCATTATACTTCTTATGGCACTTAGTTTGCCCCTTCTTGATGCCAGGGTAGCTTATAGCTTGTCCTGGGCCCATCCTTGTCCTTTCTTGAGACCCCCCTTTGGGGGGTGTTAGGAAGAAAGGGCAGCTAAGGCTTAAGTCAAGTAAATAGGATGGATGCCCAGGAGTAAATATTAGTCGGAGTCGATTAACTCCCATGTTACAAAGCACAGCATCAATGGTCTTCCTGAGTCTATATAAAAAGGATATCCCTAAACCACGCAAAGGACGTAAGGGGAAGAGAAAAGCAATATAGGATTGGGAGTGCCTGATGAAATTGGGTGTGCCTCGGGAGCACTGTGGTGGGAGTAACCCAACAAACCTAAGCTCCCTGTGGGAGGAGCAAGGACAAACCAATGTTATGCAGCACTGGGGGTGGTTACGCTGTTTTCCTGGCCCCCAGGCCCGGCCTTGACCAGTCCCCCAAGCGTCCCGCACCCTTGGGCCCCTCCGGGATGCTCACTTGTAAAGCCAGTCCACACCAAAGCTAATCCGCAGCTCTCCCGGCCTCGAGGCCGGGCCCGAAGGGGCTCCAGGAGGGCCTGGGAAGCAGCGGACGGGCAGGGCCCCCACCCGGACCCTCCAGCCTCAGTGCCCCAGTGGCATTCACTGACTTGCACACACTGAACTTTTCCCCTTGAGTTATTGTGTAATATTCAGGAGCCATTTGTGAGACGCAGAGCGTTCCTGGAGGAATTTACATATCAGCTGTTTGCACTGGCGTCAGCGGCAGCGGCATGAAATGTATCTACTCCATTTCCCCTCATCCAGTGCTCCTACCTTCTTTTTCCCTTTAATTTTTATATATGGTAAAAATTTCATTGAGGAGAGATTTTAGATGACAGGACTGTAATTTTAAACCCAATAGAAGAGGTGTAAGCAATTTGAGCTTAGCTGAAGCATAATCTTAGGTTGTCAAGAAGAACCCATTCTCCCTATGCTAATCAATCAGCGTATCATGCGACCAATCATCTCTTCAGCTTAGCATATACCCTCAGGTTTGATATATCTATTAACTGCCCATCACACAGCCCGGCTCTGGGTGATGAGATTCCCCTCGCTTTGGCATTTGGCGGCCGACGACTGAGCTATCACGGCCGCAGATAAATGCCAGAGTGGAGATTTCAATCCCCTTCCTGAGTGCAGAGACAATCCAGGAACGTGGGAGATAGTCTTAGAAGAGAAAACACAGAAAATTACATTTCTCAACACTGCAGCACGTGCGAAAATTGTATATATTACACAATTTCCCTCCCTGGGCCCGCAGAGTACGGTGAGATTACTCTTTCATTAGGGCTGCATTGCGGGCAGGGGTCTCCGGGATGCGCTGCCGACTCTTAATTGCGAAGAGACATTAAGAGCCTGTAGTTCATTTGAGACGGATTCCTGTGCACGCAGGAGCGAGAAGGAGGAAGGACTCGGGGATGCCACTTTCCTGGAGTCAGGCAGAAGCCGTGGTGCGAGGCAGGACCGGGCCCTCGGATCCAGTTCTGCAGGAGGCCGGGTGCGTGGTTCGGAGGGGCGAGTGGGGAGGAGCCCGGCCGTGCGTTTGGGTGGGCCCGAAGGGAGGGCGGCAGGCCGGGGGGCCGGTCAGCTGGGCGCTGCTTCCGCCCGAGGGCCGGGCAGGTCTGCTCCCTGAGGCCCGGGCTGGGCTGGCCGAGCCCCACTCCGTGTCCCTCCTCCCCGTGGTGTGAGACTGAGGCCGAGAGAGGACGGACGAGGCATCCCCTGCTCTGTGCTTGGTGCTCACCACAGGAGGCCGGCCTGGTGAACGCGGCATCTTTCTCGACAGAAAGGGGCCTGTGTTGAGCTGGAGTGGTTGTTGGTTTTAGGAGTCGAAGGTCCTCCCGGGGAACCGGGTCCCAGAGGCAGTTTGTCCCGGGGCCGAGCCCGCACGTGCTGTGGCAGCAGTGAGAAGGGACCAGGCTCTGTCTCTCGGGCCGGCCGGGCCTCTGCCGGCCTCTGCCCCAGCCGACCCAGCTCTGCACGCAGCGGCCCGTGGGGGCGGGGGCACGTGTGCCCTCCCTGCTGCAGGCCACGGGCACGGGCACCCACCCGCCTTCCCGTCTCCCGCGCTGTCGCCCTGCGGCTCTGGCGGAGGCAGGGAGGCCTGCAGGACCACGGCGGGGCCCGGGGTGTGACGTCGCCGCTGCCGTGGACGTCACGGGCTCGCCTGCCTCAAGGGGCCGGGCCCTGGGCTCCGTGCTGGGCACTCTGCCCGGCCCCACTGCCGCCGGGCTGTCCTCGGTTCAGCGCCAGGGCGGGCTGGTCCGAGGGCTCTGCCCCCTCCCGGGCGGGGGGCTCTCGGCGTGCTGGTCTCTGCCGCAGGGATGCCGCCAGCGTCCGTCTGGGACCGTGAGTGGCCTCACTGCCCGCCGCCCCGCGCCCCGTCCCCCTGCTCGGGGCCGGCCGGGGCTGCTCGGCGGTGACTGTCCCTGTCATCCAGCCGTGCACGCTGACCTCTCAAATCTGTAAAAAGTATTTAAAAGAAAGAGAAATGGTTCGTGTTTCCAAACCTATTATGATGCATTTTCAAATATGTCAGCCCCATCTTTGTCAGAATTAAACCGGGGATTGGTTCTGAGCGAGTCGCCCTCGGTCCTCCCAGCTGCGGTGGCTGGAAGCATCTAAGCTGCTTATTATATTGATGGGTTTGCAGCTCTGCGGCAAATGAGAACAGGCAGCTGCCTCCTCCATCAAAGCAGAAAGCAGCCCGAGTTTTTATTAACCGAGTGTTCATTTCTTCTATTGCCAAAATTCTTACACAAAACAAAAGAGCAGTTTTAGCACATTATTGCTTAACTAGACGTGAGGCGCTGACAGCAAGTGATAAGCTGTCTGCTTTTCACGACTGCTAATCATTCCTGGTAGATGTTTTAATATAGCGGAATATAAATTTTGTAATTTACATCTACAATGCTACGTAAATTTATCGATCCAGTTTGTTATAGGGGAACGAGGCTATAATCACAAAAGCTTTTCCCCTGCGTTGTTTAATTTTTAATGACTGTTTGAAAGCCGGGGAAGGGAAATAGAATCAAATTCATTTCTCTAAAAATACAAAGAGGTACGAGGGATGGCCCTCTCGGCTGCCGGGGGCTTTGCGGCGGCCGGCGGGGCAGGTGCCCGCCGCGTACTGGGCCCGTGCTCGAGGCCGCAGCCCCGCCCAGAGCGTGCGGCAGCCTGGCAGCGGCCCAGCCCTGTGTTCTGCCCAGTGCCCCTGGACCCCCGGCAGGCCAGGCCCGAGAGCGGGTGTCCCTGAGCAGGACGCGGCCCCAGCGCTGTGGCTCACGCAGCCTGGCCTCAGCAGAAAGGCGAGTCTCAGGCCCCCTGTATGTCCTGGCCGTGTCGGTTTGAGGCGCCAGTGGCCGGTGCCCACCGGTCAGCTTTGGCTCTCCTTGGGGAACGCACAGATACACAGTCTCCCGCCTCAGCAGTCCTGACGCCCGCGTTTCACTCTCGAAGCTGCAGCCCAGACGTGGTGTCTCTGGAGTCCCCGAAGCGGTTCCTGACACGGCGCAGGGAGGGGACGGGCAGCAGGTGGCCTCCGAGGGTGAGACCACGTGTCCCTGTGGGCGTCCTAGTGCTCGGCCCCTCGGGGCACGTGGCGTGGCGCCTGCCCCTGGAGCCCCGGGCTCCCTCCTGGGGGGCCCGACTGCCAGGTGGGAGCCGTGTGTGATGCCATGGCCAGAGGTGGAGGCCACGGGGCTGGTGCAGTGGTGACCCCGTGGCTGACCCTGGCCGGCAGCGCCCTCAGTGGGCCTTGCAGCCGACCCCCCACGCGGCCGTGACTGACTCTGGTTTGACGCCGTGGCACGGCTGGGATTGACGCCAGGGCTGGTGCTGGGGCTGGCGCTCGTGAACATCGTGGCCAGTGCCACAGCCGACACTGGCTGGTGCTGTGGCCACTCCGCGGTTCTGGGGTGGCGCGTCCCTCCTGTGCTCGCGCTGGGCATCTCTGGGACGCTGCCCCGGGCCGGGCTCCACGTGGGACCGAGAGAGGGATGGGCGCTGGGCGAGAGGGATCCTGGCCGTCGCGAGAAAGGAACGTGTGCCCAGGCCCCGGGCCCGGTGGGTCTGCGTCTCGGGCGTCTTGCGGGGTGTCGCCGCGTCCCCCACCCCCACCCCACCCCCGCTGTCGCCCGCGCTGTGGGCCCGGAGGGGCTCCTGCTGCTCCCACTGTAGAACGGGGCCCGCTCCTGTCCAGCGCACACCGGCGGGATCCCGAGCCCAGCCCCGGAGCACGCTGGCCAGCAGTGGGCCTGTGGGCCGGGCAGTGGCCGGAGAGGTGTGACATGTCCCAGGACACACGGGCTCAGACCCAGAGCCGCCACCCCGCGGCCTCCTCGCACCGAGCTCCCGCCAGCCCTCGGGGCAGTCAGAGCCGGCCCCTTAGTGGCCCCTCGTGGACTGGCGGGAGGTGCGGGCTCAGGGCCCAGGCTCGGCCCTCCCGCTGCGCCCCTGCCTCCTCTCAGAGCCGGTGCCTAGGGACAGGCCGCCTCAGCCCCGGCCTCTGCCCTGCCCAGGGGTCCCGGGGCCCGCCCTGCCGTCCGGGCAGCTCCCCCAGCGGTGGGGGTCTGTCTGTGGCTCTCTGAGGGGGTCTGAGCAGAAGTGGCCCTTGCTCTGGAGCAGTGGAGACAGCAGAGGCGCAGGGTCCCTCCCCGTGTCCCTCCTGGGACGCCGGCTCCCTGGCCGCGGGTGCGAGTGGTCGTGAGCGCCACCCGCCTCTCCAGACGGCTCAGCGGGGCCCACGCGGCTCCCCCCTGCCCGCCTTCGCGAGGGACGCCAGCCAGAGGCTGCACCCGCAGGAGAACCCACAGCGTCGGGGGGTGACGGCTCCTCCATGCCGGGCTCGTCACCCGGCCCAGGAAGTCGGGGGGGCCCTGCCCCAACATGAGGAGACCCGCAAGACCCCGGGCTGCGGTGCTTCACAGAGCCTGTGGGCGGAGGCCCCGGCGGGGCAGGGCTCAGGGACAGGGGCCCGGGCACTGCTGAGCGAGTCGTGGTGGGGCCAGCGGGGTGGCCTGGGGCGGCCAGCAGCAGCTGTGTCCCTTTCTGCTCTCCGGACGCAGGCCCACAGGACTCAGCTTGAATGGGGCTTTTCAGAGGGAAGGGAGAGGCAGGAAAGCAGGGGCGAGGGGCCACCTCCCGAGTCTGCTGCCGGGTCAGCGGCCAGTGGCCTGAGAGAGAGAGAGAGAGAGAGAGAGAGAGAGAGAGAGAGAGAGAGAGAGAGAGAGAGAGAGAGAGAGAATGTGTGTCCCACAGGGCTCAGCAGTAGTGGTCTGAGAGTGTGTGTGTGTGTGTGTGTGTGTGTGTGTGTGTATGTGTCCCTGGGCTCAGTGGTCAGTGGTCTGAGTGTGTGAGTGTGTGTCTTTGTGTCTGTGTGTGTGTATCCCACTGGGCTCAGTGGTCAGAGGTCTGTGTGTGTGTGTGTGTGTGTGTGTGTGTCCCACTGGGCTCAGCGATCAGTGGTCTGAGTGTTTGTGTGTGTGTGTGTGTGTGTGTATGTGTCCCTGGGCTCAGTGGTCAGTGGTCTTGAGTGTGTAAGTGTGTGTCTTTGTGTCTGTGTGTGTGTATCCCACTGGGCTCAGTGGTCAGAGGTCTGTGTGTGTGTGTGTGTGTGTGTGTGTGTGTCCCACTGGGCTCAGCGATCAGTGGTCTGAGTGTGTGTGTGTGTGTGTGTGTGTGTGTGTGTGTGTGTATGTGTCCCTGGGCTCAGTGGTCAGTGGTCTGAGTGTGTGAGTGTGTGTCTTTGTGTCTGTGTGTGTGTATCCCACTGGGCTCAGTGGTCAGAGGTCTGTGTGTGTGTGTGTGTGTCCCACTGGGCTCAGCAATCAGTGGTCTGAGTGTGTGTGTGTGTCCCACTGGGCTCAGTGGTCAGTGGTCTGAGTGTGTGTGTGTGTGTCCCACTGGGCTCAGCGGTCAGTGGTCTGAGTGTGTGTGTGTGTGTGTATGTGTGACCTACTGTGCGTGGCATTTGGTGCTCTGCGTGTGTGTCTGTGTGTGCGTCCCTCCATGCTCAGTGTCCAGCGATCTACATTTGTGTCTGTCTGTCCATGTCTGCCTGTGTCTTAGTAGAGGGCACTGGATCTTGTTTTTAAATAGCTTTATGCTAAGACAGTTACTTAGAGAGATGAGAGAGGTTGACAGACAGACAGACAGACAGACGTGTGCGAGAGAACACAGGCTTCAAAAGGGGGAAGAGCTGAGCGTCCACGTCTCAGCGTGAGCAAGAGCCCGAGGTGGAAGAGCTGAAACACCCGCCAGAGGGGCCGGGAAATGGCCTTTGGCTGAACCACCTGCCTTGCACGTGAGGCCTCGGAGTTCAGTCCCTGGTGCCACCACGTGGGACACGCATGACTGTGGCCCTGGGACATGCCCGCCAGGGTTGTGCACTGCCCAGCAGATGGACGGGGAGCCACAGGCCCACAGCAGAGTGTGTGTGAGGCCACAGCGAGGGCATGGCCCAGCCAGCACCACAGCCAGTCCTGAGCAGCAAGAACCTCGGGAAGGGGAGGGGAGGGGAGGGGAGGGGAGGGTAGAGGGGGAAGCGGAGGGGAGCGGGGATGGGAGGGGACGGGAGGGGAGGGGAGGCGAGAGACTGGCCCCGTCCCTGGGCGAGGAGCGAGGAGCCTGTGGCTCTCGGCTCGGGTCAGACACCACACGCCGAGAGGCGTCTCCCTCTCAGCCCTGCCCTGGCCGCAGTGCCACCCCTCGCACCCGCCCCCATCCTGCCGATCGGTGGTGCTGCAGCGCCAGCCCCCCACCAGGAAGCAGAGGGCTCGGCTTCGCTTCTCGGCGTGAGTCTCGAGTGGACCCAGTTTCCTCTAGGTCAGGGTTGGCCCCGAGCAGGGTGGCCGGGCCGTGCGAGAGGCCGGGATCAGTGTCCTTCTCTCCTTGCCGGTGGCCGCGCCCTCTGGGGGCCGTCAGGGCTGACTCCTGGCCCTGTGCTCCTCGGGGCGCTCAGCGGGCCATACGCGGTGCCGTGTGCAGGGCGAGTGCCCGCCTGCTGTGCCGCCTCTCTGGCCCCGGGGTGTCTTTCAGAAACCCAGCCTGTCAGCGGAGGCAGAACCGTGGCCTTGAGGAGAGTCTGACTGGGACTCAGCTCACTGCACCTGTTAGGGGGGACTTGGTCACCCACAGTGTCCGTCACACGTCCCTTTGCTGGACAGTTTCCGCCGAAGAGGAAAATCGTATTTCGCCAAACACCGAGAGAAAAGTGTTGTCCTAGTACTGCCTTTCCCGGCCTCCTGGTGCCGCTGGCCAGGAGCCCCCACTGCAGGACTGACCGGCCTGGCCGGCCTGGCCACGTCGGCCGGGGTGGATCCCGCCGAAGGCCCTTGCTAGGGAAGGCCAAGGACAGGCCGAGGGAATGACGCCCAAACCCGCAGCAGGCGCTACGCACCGGGCTGGGATTTCGAGCGAGTTCTGAGCTTTGTCCTGTGTGTTTAATTTAGTCAAAAGTCAACCCCTGCCATTTTGGAGGGGAATTGTAAAACTGCTCTAAAAGGCTGCGTTTTAGAAGTCGTTCTCTGGGACTTAATCACGGCTTGCGTTTGAGTTAACTGCCCTTCCCCTATCATTCTTAGATCTCCACATCATCTACTGGTGGCACAGAGGACTGTTCCGGGGTGATTCTGCCCACATGGCCTGGGCCACGACTTTCCTCGAACCCTTCCCCCGCCCTGAGCCCCCTGGAGCAGGGCCTTCGCCCACTGGCTGTCGGGTGGGGAGGGGAGCTGGGCTGGGGGCTCCCTCTGCCTTGGCAATCCCCGTAAGCCAGGCCACGGCCTCCCCATGGCCACCGCTTCCTCCGCCGTGGGGCGGTGTGCATCTGTGTCCTCCATCCGCACCCTGGGCCTTGGGATGGGCCTCAGCGCGGAGAGGCGGGCCGGGCGCAGAGGCCCTCACGGCCGGACGTGCTTCCCGAGGGGGCTGCCCCGTGGTCTCCGCTGGCATCTCCCTCCGGGCTCTTCTCTTTTTCGGGGCTCCCCTCAGTGTTGGGACGCGCCAAGAAGAACGTGGCCTGGACCCCCGGCTGTGTGGGGAAGCCGGAGCCCGCGGCGAGGCTGCCCAGGGAGGAGCGGGCCGCGTGTCCGCCGCCGGCTCCATTTGGAAGCGCAGAGTGTCAGCAAACCGTGAAAAGCACTTAGAGCTGTAG